>NC_037689.1:48054246-48419507 GCF_003255815.1 Theropithecus gelada
GAAGATATGGCCTTGGTCAGAGGAGTGCAGCCTTGAGTCAGTGGAGAGTGGAGTTTCAGATTTCATTAGGTAGGAGTCAAGGTAAAGATGCTGAGGGAGGATAGAGGAGACCACTCACCCAAGAACAGTGGGAATGTAGTGTCCTGTCCCTATTGTCAGCCCTAGGAGGACCAGGGCAGAACTCTCAGACTGAAGTGCCCCCTCAGTTCCTCTGGCAGTGGTCTCAAGGAAGTGAGAGCCTTATTCTAATGGGAACAACCCTATTCAGCAGAGGATGTTTAATAGGAGTCACACTGCTGACCCTAAACAGGGATGATGGTACTCCTCCCAGAACAGTTGGAGCCACACGAAGCCCTGCCATTGGTGTCTCTCCCTGGCAAACCAGGAAATTCTGAGATGATGAGTCCCACTCATTTCCTTTTAAGGCATCTCAAGGAGGTAAGGCACCTGGTCTAAGGGGTCAGTCTGAGGTTACCACAGGGATAAATTCCAGGTCATGCAAACAGTCAAGCCGAGGACCGTGAGGATGGAAGGAACCACTCAAATCCTAACAGTACAGACAACGCAGAATCCCTCAGGTACTGTCAGCCGTAGGTGACCATTTGATAGTATTAGGGACTTTAAATCTGTATATGAGCAGACAGGCCTCTAGGTCTTGGGAATGTTCATTGTGAGGACTCTGAGCAAGGACTTAGGGGAGCAACCAACCTAGAAGAGAAAGGAACCCACATAGCTCCGCCCCTTTCAGCCCTGGAAATCCCCAGACACAAATAACCGGATATGTCAGCCACTCTCTCCTCGCCCTGTAGGACTCGCATCACTAGAGGGAGGAGTCTGAGATCCTGGCTGAGTGAGGACTCAAGGAGTTGCAAACCCTTGAACAGAGGAGTCCCATGGAGTCTTTCTCTTGCTATTAGTTCTCAGAATCCCCTAATAGCTCCAGCGTGATCACTTTGACTTCCACGTTTGGGGACTCCAGGTGGTGAGGAACTTGGTCTGAGGTTGGCTATCTCATCATAGAGAACATTACCAGGTTGAGCCAGGTGTCAGGGTGAGGACCATGAGGATGGAACAGAACCTGAAACGTATAACAACGGAGGCAGCACATAATCTCTCCCCTACTGTTAGTCCTGGGAGACTCAGGGATAAATGTCAGGCAGAGCAGAGGCACCCCTCAATTCCTCCTCAGGGTGACAGAGAAATGAGGCCCTTATTCTGAGGGAGACGGTGACAGGCCACGAAAGGGAGAAACTGTGGGCACTGTCATGAGTCAAAATGAAGAATCTGGGTGAGGGCTGGTGAGGCCAATCCTCATGAGGCCCAAAAGTGCCTGCCACAGCTTTCTGCCTCAGGAGACTACAGGAAGGTATGGCCCAATAAGGCTGCCCTCCCTTCCCTCTACTAGGTCTCAGAGAGTTCTGGGCCTTGCTGTGTGGAGATGCCTTCAGATCAAAGAACAGAGGAGCTGCAGGTCCTTCTAGGAGTCAAATTGAGGACTTCTGATGAAGAGTAAGTTGATCATATTCCTTCCTCCAGTAGAAGGGACAACATAATTTCCAGCCCTCACTCTGGCTTTCAGCATTTGAAAACCCATAGCAGGACTGTAAGGGAGAGGCTGCCCCAATGTTTTATATTGGGTCTAAGGGAGGTGATCTCCTTAAGAAAGTGAAGCCATGATAGAGCAGAAGAGGGGGTCCCAGGCCCTACACGGAGCCAATATGAGAACTCTGAATAAGGACTGAGGGTCCAGTGATCCCAAGACAGAAAGGATCCCCCAAAGTTGTCACCCCATTGAAGTGCGAAGTCAGGAAACAACTGATGACCCAGCTTGAATGAAGTAATGAGGGAGAAATGTTCTCTTATTCAAGGAAAAGTTACTGTTTTTGTCTTTCAGGCCTTCAACTGATTGAATGAGGCCCATACACACATCGGGGAAGGCAATATGCTTTACCCAGTCTACTGATACAAATGTTAATCTCATCCAAAAACAGCCCTACAGAAACACCCAGAATAATGTGTTTGAGTAAATATTTGGGCACTCCATTGCTCAGGCAAGTTGACATGTAAAATTAACCATCACAATACTAATAATGGGTACACATCCTCTAGGTTTTTATTGTTGCTTTTGTGTTTTTATATTGGTCAACCTCTTGCCTGACTCTATTCAGCCTCTGGTTTACTTGCTGTTTTTTTAACTAGAGGAAAACATTAAAAGTTAAGTATAAACTATGTCTATTCAACCAACTTGAAAGACTCCCTCCAGAAAAAGTTTCAAATTATATTTTAAAAACAGAAATTATATTTACAGATCGTCTCCAACTTATGAGGTTCAACTTATGATTTTTTTGGTTTTACAGTGGGTTTATCAGGATGTAACCCATTATAAGTGGTATTAAATGCATTTTCAATTGATACTTTTGACTTATGTTTTCTGGAATGTAGTCCCATCATAAGTCGAAGAACATCTCTGTATCTAAAACATATGCTCCTTGACATGACTGGATTCAATATTTATATGAAGGACTTCATGCAGCTAAACTCTTTATTGTGTCTTCAATCTCGTTACTTGTTATTCGTCTGTTCAGGTTTCAAATTTCTTCCAGGATCAAACTTGGTAGGTTGTATGTATCTAGAAATTTGTCCATTTCTCCTAGATTTTGTAATGTATTGGCAGATAGTTGCTTACTGCTGCCACTAATGATCCTTTCAATGTCCTGAGCATCAGTTGTAATGTCTCCTTACAAGCTGTTTCTGCTTTATGGAGCATCCCAAGCCCAGTAACCTTGTGATTCTTGCAGACTCATAGAGGTACCGCCTTGATGGTCTTGGACACAATCCAAGATAATTCTCTGGATTACCAGTCAGACACTCTTGTTCTTTTCCCTTAATTTCTCAGAGACATACAGAGTCTCTCTCTCTCTGTTCTGAGCCACCTAAAGCTGCAGGTTGAGTGACACAAGTGCCCCTGTGGCCACCACCACTATGATTTCACTGGGTTTGACCTGAAGCCAGCATAGTGCTGAGTCTCACCCAAGGCCTGTGTAACCATTCCCTGGGTACTGCCCATGTTTGCTCAAAGCCTTGGGGTTCTACATTCAGCATGTGACAAAGCCAACCAGTCCTGTGTCCTTCCCTTCAGGGCAGCAAGCTGCCTCAGGCTCCATGTGGGTAGAGAAGTACTGTCTGGGATTCAGAGGTTAGAGCCAAAAACCTTAGAAGTCTACTTCATATTTCATTATATTGTGGCTGAGCTGGCATTCAAACCACAAGACACCGTTCTTCCCACTCGGCAGTCCCCTTTGCAAAGGCGGATTAACCTTACCCCATAGCCATCACCACCCCTGGCCATGAGCTGTACCACCAGACTAACACTGATGTTCTCTTAAGGCCTAAAGACTCTCAAGTCAGTTTGTGGTGAATGTTCCTGAGCTGGGACTCTTCAGAGCAGTGGGCTCCCATCTGGCCAAGGGCAGGTCTAGAAATGCCGTACAAGAACCAAGTCCTGGAACTGGGGACCCCAAGAGCCTGCTTGGGGCTCCACGCCCTTGTGATGGTGCTGGTACCTAAGGTGCAAGACAAAGTTCCCTTTACTTCTCCCTCTGCTTTTCTCAAGCAGAAGGAGCTTTTCCCCATAGCCAGCACAGCTGGTAAGGTTCCAAGTCTAACATGAAGCCCACAAGTGTCAGAGGCTTACCATGGCCCTCCATGTAGTGCCTGGGTATTACTACTGGTTATTCAGGGTTTCAGGGCTCTTCAGTTATCAGGCGATGATTGCTGCCAGGACTGAGTCCTTTCCTTCAAGGCAGCGGGTTCCCTTCTGGCCCAGCATGTGTCTAGAAATGTCACCTGGGAGCTAAAGCTTGAAATGGGGGCCTCACAACTCTCACCAGTGCCCTATACTGCTTTGGCTGAGCTGGTATCCAAGATGCAAGACAAAGCCCTCCCCACTCTTCCTTCTCTCCTCAAGTGGAAGGAAGGGGTTTCTTTAGGAGCTGTGAGCTGTGCAGCCTGGGTTTAAGTGAGGGGCAATGGCAGGGTAGTACCTCCTTGGCTGCCCCAGCTGATGTCTCAGTATGTTTTGTGCCCCCCGTCCACTGTCTATGGGCCTAGTTCAGCCTTGGTATTCACCTAAGATTTGCAGTCATTATGGCCTAGACTGCCTTTCAAATTTACCTGGAAACCCAGAGTGCTGTAGTCCTCTGTGGCGAGGTTTCTATGTAAGTTTGGACCACTGGGAATGGTGATTCCCTTCCGGCTAGGGTTGGTTTAAATGCTCCCTCTGTGGGAGGGTGTCAGCTGAGTTTGGCCTGGTTTTCCTTTCTACTCTAACAGAACAGCTGAGTTCAATGCCTCACAATTGCTGTGTCCGCCCTCCCCCAGCACCCAGAGATGCTCTCTGCACCATGCCACTGCTGCCCAGGGGTAGGGGAGGGCTGGTGTGTCAATGATTCAGGACTATTTTTGCTATCTCTTCAGTGCCTCTTTCAGCGATGTGAAGTTAAAATCAGGTACTATGAGCGCCCACCTGATTTTTGGTCCTTAACAAAGTGGGTTTTTTTCTGTGTAAGCTGTTGCTAACTTTGTGTCCTT
The DNA here is from genome assembly GCF_003255815.1 of Theropithecus gelada. Lineage (NCBI taxonomy): Eukaryota > Metazoa > Chordata > Mammalia > Primates > Cercopithecidae > Theropithecus > Theropithecus gelada. The sequence continues at coordinate 48,058,837 of NC_037689.1, forward strand.
GTAGGAAGGGGGTACAATGGGTGAAGTTTTCTATTCCACCACCTTGCTCTACCTCTCCCTCAGGTTTTAGTTTTGATAAAGGACAATTTATGTATGCTTTTTTAAGGATCTAATTTTAGGTCGAAAAATGCTTTGTGGTAGAGGGAAGGAGCATATGCTGAAGTTGAGGTTGTTCTACAGTCTGCAATAGAAGACCAGTTGGACAAAAGGTTTTCAAAAATTCTGCCCTTGTTTCTCCCCAGTGTGTCTTGGAACATTCATTTCTACTGCTTCCCTATAGGAATCTGAGACAACACTTCAGACCACAGGTTACAGTACCATGCGTTTATATAAGGAAGCACAGAAGTTTGTATGGTTGAGGCACTGTGACTCCAGAGGATATACTAACTAACACATGAAACTCCTTTAGAAGTAAGTCTTGGAATTCTTTATTATCTTATAAAGTATATCTAATAGACTAAAAATAGAATAGTAAATATCAGAATGAATCACACATAGATAAGCCAGGTAATTTTGCATGGAACTTTGATTATATGTATGTACATATAAACTCCAAATCACTAACACGTTTGGTAGATATTTCTTACTATTATACTATATTGGAGGTTAAAAATAAAGGTCCCTGCACTGGACTATGCAATGTTACATACAACTTGGAAAGATCAGGGGCTTACAAAATCTTCCAGGTCTGCCTCTTCCCCGTAGAAATATATCTTTTTTGATCAGAGAATTCATAGAGACAGTCTGGCTGGCCAAGGGAAAGAATAGGTCAGTGTGTTTTTTTCTGACAGTCCTGCTGTCCTGTGGTCTATGACATTGAGTGCAGCTTCCCTATTTCACATCTACAGTGAGACCCTGACTTATTCTCTGTAAGGTATGCAGTTGGGCCAGAGCTCAGAGCTTGCAGGAAGGTGTTATTACCAGAGAGCCTTTGATCAAAAAACAAGGATCCCATATGAAGACCTGTGTGAGAGAAGACTGAGGTGACCACAAATTTCAGAACATCAGGATTAACACATTCTTACCTCTGCTTTCAGTCATGAGAGACACCGGGCAGCTGTGTCTCACATCTTTGCCTGAGGTTGTACCCAGAATCTAGGGAAGGTGGGGAAAATCATAGGCCACTGCAGTAGAAGGATTATTTTTCTGAGTATTCTTCAGACTTTGCTGGTTGTTAGGACACACAGCTCTCCCTAGGCCCCTCAGATCACCCCATTCACCACGAAGAGTGCTGTAGATGTTTCATGTACGAAAACTGATGAAGGGGTAAACAGCCACGAGGATGAAAATCCAAGCATTTCACAAGCCCCACCTGCCCCTGGAAACTCATGCAAAGACCTTCTAATCAAGGAGGTGGCTTTGTTTATGCACAACCTCATATGTTTACTTTGCTCAAATATAAAATTAGACTTTTATCATGAAAGCACACATTCTAAAAAATGACAGCAGAAAGTATAAGGACCACATCTCCATAATCCAGCGGAGAGCCTCTGACACGTGGAGTTGCTTGTTGGCTTTGACTCAAAGGGTTTTAACCCTACTAAGCATCTCTATACCCTTGTCAGCAAATTGGAACTCATCAATGATGGGAGTTGGAGTGCTGGTAGGGGTTGCCAAGAGCAGACTGTTGATGATTCTTCTTAGTGTGACCTTCATGAAGAGCGACCGCACCACTGAAGAGAAGGTCTGAGAGTTTCTAAATATGCTAAATACATATGCTGGGGCAAAGCATTTCATCTGTAGGTAGTTCAGAAAGCTCATCACCAGAAATTTTACACAGGAAATGTACCTGGAGTACCAGCAAGTTCCCAGTAGTGATCCTACATGCTATAAATTCCTGTGGTATCCAAGAGCTCACACTTAAATCAGCAAGAATAAAAGTCCTAAAATTTTTGTCCAAGGCCAATGATATGTCACTGTTTCTATTCCTGTGTGAAAAGTCATTGTGAGATGAGTAAAAGAGAGCCCAAGCCAGAGTTGCAGCCAGGATTGGCACTATTACTATGGCTAGGGCATGTTCCAGGGCCATGTACAACAGCCTTTTATATCCCTAGTAAAGTCTGAGGTAGGTTCTTCTATTTCCAATTAAATAGAGCAAACAACTTTCAAGTAGTAGAGGCCATTATTGGGCAGGAGGAAACACACTATACATGTATCATTTTTGTATTTTGTTTTACCAAATAACAAACATTTTTCTTCCTTCCTTCCATTATCTTCTTCTTTCTTAATTCTTTCCTTTTTTCCTAATTCTCTTTCTTTCTTTTCAGTTAATTTCTAAATGTTACTTTTTAAATCGAAAGTTTAAATTGCTTCAGAATATAAGTTTATGAATTGTCACTTGGATTATACATTTATTGCTGTGTATTAGGTCTAAAGGTAGGAACTAAGGTGTTTTGAGAAAAAAGGAAAATCTTCTATTGTATTTCATGATCTGAAACAAGATAATGTGGCAATGAATTAAGTGTTTCATTGGAAATATGAAATAACAGTAAAGTTGTTTGGCTCAAGAAATGGAGACAAATGAAGTGGAAGATGTTCAACTTTTAGATTCTCTAAATTTTCAGTGTATTGTTCCTTTGAAATTTACATATACATACATACATATATACATAAATTTACTTAGCTTATTCAAGAATGCGGGAGAAATTAAATCTTAATAAATATAGACAGATGAAGGCCCCTGGTTTGCAAATGGCTGTCTTTTCATGGTATCCTCACATGGCAGAGAGCAGAGAGAGAGAAAGCAAGCTTCCTCATTTATTTTTATAAGTGCACTAATTCCATTCACAAGGGCTCCACCCTCATGGTCTAATTACTATTCAAAGACCTTGCCTGTTAATACCATCATATTGGGAGTTGGGATTTCAACATACATATTTTAGAGGGACACAAACATTCAGTATATAACAATGCTCATTTATTCTCTAAATATTAATTGAATATCCACTTTTTGGAAAACACCATGTTATTGTTGGAGATCCTAGGATTTCTGTTATAGGAGCAGTAGAAGTTGGTGGCATCTAAGGTAGCCAGGCGGGATGATTTAAAAGAAGGAGTGAGAAGGTGGGAATTAAGGCAAGAGCAATTAAATGTAAGCATCTTGAGACAAGTCTGTTTGGATATTTGAAAAACAGTATTTGTTCACTGGTACTGATGTTTAGGTTTCTCCCTGTGGTTGGTGAGGTAAGGCTCTGGGAGTGACGAACTGGCACCAGGGCCTCAAATGGTGTGTCTCAGGGTCTATTAAAGCTTAGAATGCAAAATGGCTCTTAGCAATTATTCTTGAATCCTGGATAAACTAAAGCAAACTTTTCCAGAGAGAAGTAAGATAGGTGTTCCCTGTACTTGACTCAGTGTATTTGATCATAGTTTGATAAATAATTGTTCTGCATACTAAACTGCAAACATATGCTACCTTCCATTAAAAAAGAAAGATCACATAGAAGGTACAACCAAGAACCCATAGGATGGAGCCACTACCCAAGAAAATTATTCTTAGGCTTTGAAATCTAATCAAGGAACAGATAACTGTTGTTCATTGGAATTTCAGAACTGCTATTTTCTAGATACTCTTTTGTACCTCCAATTATGCCTGTTTTTACATAAGCATGTCGATAGCTGTTATCCTATGCCTATCTCATCATTGTACATTGGGTGAGTTAAGACAGACAACTTGTTTCTTTTGTTATAGAGATCCACATATAAAGCTGTATCTTGCCCAACTGCTATACTTAACAACTACCCCAAGAGCCTCTTCATCTGCAGATGGACCTGATTTAGATGGTGCAATTTGAATTTGGAGCTGATGCTGTAGTGAGAAGAGTTTTGGAGATCTTTGGAAGGGATGTATGTATTTTGCATAAGGTAGAGATCGGAAACAATGGGTTCTAGCGGGCAGACTGCAACAGAAAAAAAATCTTATGCGTCCCCAAAGAGTCCCACCTTCTGGTGGTCATGACTTGTGTACTCCTAACTTTTATGTAGGTAGGGCACATGATTTTATTCTAAAAAATAGATTATGACAAAGGTGATGGGATATCACTCCAGCAATTACATTAGATGTCAGAGTAGAGATGACACTCGTCTAATGACGGATACTATGTAAGACACTATTTTGCTGTCAGATAGGCTCTTGCTATCCTGCTTGTCTTGAAGAAGAAACCTGCCATGTTTTGAATGGCCTGTAAAGAGGAAAATGTGGCATGAAATTGCAGGCTTTGGTTAGGACTGAGGTTGGTCTCTAAGCAAGAGCTTATAAAATACTCTTAGTCCTATAGAAAAAAGGAAATTAATTATGCAAAAAAACCGGAGTGAGCTTGACAGTGGATATTTTCTTGTCCACTTTCAGTTTCCAGTCCAACATGTAAGGAGCTTAGACATGTGTCACTCCCATCCTACCAATGAGAAAAAAGTTGAACAAACTGAAAATCAACCACCTTTCTTAGACCAATCAGTTAACTGAGGTCACAGAGCAAATGGCTGTCCCCACAAAATGGAGACAGGCTAGAAGATACAGAGCATCCACAGCTCACTGGAGCAGAACCCCAGGAGCAGAAACCACTGCTAGAGCTGGTACCAGGATAAGAAAATGTAAGCTATATTTGACAAGTTACTGAATCTTCAGTGTAGACTAGCTTCACAGTTAAAAACTCTACTGGGGCCCAGTATATTAGGGGGCTTTCATATTCTTGTGAGTTTTTCCTCCAGTGGTCCTAATAGGTTCTTACAGTGAAGATTGGAGATCAGATAAAAATGCTCTTGTCCTTTCAGCAGGGGGAGGAAAAAAGTCATTTTGAAACATGCCCAGAGCAACCTGTTCCTTATAACAAGGTCTGCTTAAAGATAAACCTATCTACCAGACTCTGACAAGGGTTAGACTAGGGCCTAAACAACTTGAAAAAAGAGAAAGTCTCCATTCCAGCCCCCTCTATATCCTTGTAAGTGGAGGACGAGAAATACTCATTTACAGGTCCTCTTGACTTCCTGTTTCCCCTAAGGGGTGAAAAACCTGAAGTACTTGTGAAGTCATAGCTTACTGGACTGGGAGAGTCTCATCAAAAGACTGAGACTTAACTACAGAATCATAGAATGCTTCCCCTCACCCCATACATTACCACTACATCAGCAGGGCTCCCATATAAGAATCAAGGATTATAACTGAAAGAACTGCACATTGCTAAGACCTTATTTAAGAAGAACAGGGGAGACAAAAACAAGGGCATTCAAGGAAATGATGGAATTTAACACCTACAGCTATAGCAAGTGGTAAACACAGACTCATTCCTGGCCAGAAAAATATGAAAACTCACACTAAAGGTCTACTGACCTTTGCTCCTTTTACCCAGTGTATTATGTTTGGTTTTCAACAAAAAAATTACAAGTCATACTAAAACACAAAATACACAGTTTGAAGAGACAGATCAATCATCAGAACCAGACTTAGATATGGCAGACATTTTGGAATTATCAGACCAGGAATTTAAAATAATTATGATGAATATGCTAAGGACTATAATGGAAAAAGTATACAACATGCAAGAATGGTAGGTAAACAGAAAAATGAGAGAGAAGAGGGTTAAAGAAAAACTGTTAAAAGCAAAAAACAACCTAGAATTATATATTCAGTAAAAATATTCTTCAAAATGAAGGGGGAGAAAAAACTCTTTCAGACAAATAAAAATCAAAACCTGAGGGATGTTGTCACCAGTAGACATGCCTTGCAAGAAAGGTTAAGTTTGTCAGAGAGAAGGAAAATTATATACATCAGAAACTCAGCTCTACATGAAAGTGGGAAGAGTGTTACAAAATTAATGATGGTAAAAGAAAGTATTTTCTTATTCTTGGTTGATCAAAGTGATAACAGTTTGTTCAAAATAATAATAGCAATAATGTATTCATTGATTATACCTTATGAACAAGTAAAATAAATGACAGTAGTGTTACAACAGACAGGAAATATGTACTGGGAATATTCTTCTATAAGGTACTTGTGCTACTTGTGAAGTGGTGGAGTATGTTTTGAATGTGGACTTGAATTAGTCGTGATCATATTTCAAACTCTAGGGCAACCACTGAAAGAACTAAAAACATAGAAGTATGATTGATGTGCTAAAACAGTAGAGAAAATGGAACTGTACAAAATACTCAAAACCAGAGAAGGCAGCAAAAGAGTGGAAGACCAAAAATAACATAAAATAAAATAAAAATAAAAATAAAAATAAAAGAGCAGTGGTTCTCCCAGCACGGTGTTTGAGCTCTGAGAACAGACAGACTGCCTCCTCAAGTGGGTCCCTGACCCCCATGTAGCCTAACTGGGAGACATCTCCCAGTAGCAGCTGACTGACACCTGATACAGCCGGGTGCCCCTCTGAGAGGGAGCTTCCAGAGGAAGGATCAGGCAACAAAATTTGCTGTTCTGTAGTATTTGCTATTCTGCAGCCTCTGCTGGTGATACCCAGGCAAACAGGGTCTGGAGTGGACCTCCAGCAAACTCCAAAAGACCTGCAGCTGAGGGAACTATTAGAAGGAAAACTAATAAACAGAAAGGAATAGTATCAATATCAACAAAAAGGACATCCACACCAAAACCCCATCTGTAGGTCACCATCATCAAAGATCAAAGGTAGATAAAACCACAAACATGGGGAGAAACCAGAGCAGAAATGCTGAAAATTCTAAAAACCAGAGCACCTCTTCTCCTCCAAAGGATTGCAGCTCCTTGCCAACAATGCAACAAAGATGGACAGAGAATTACTTTGATGAGTTGACAGAAGTAGGCTTCAGAAGGTCGGTAATAACAAACTTCTCTGAGCCAAAGGACGATGTTCAAACCCATTGCAAGGAAGCTAAAAACCTTGAAAAAAGATTAGACGAATGGCTAACTAGAGTAAACCGTGTAGAGAAGACCTTAAATGACCTAATGGAGCTGAAAACCATGGCACGAGAACTACGTGACACATTCACAAGCTTCAGTAGCCAATTCAATCAAGTGGAAGAAAGGGTGTCAGTGATCGAAGATCAAATGAATAAAATGAAGCGAGAAGAAAAAAGAGTAAAAAGAAATGAACAAAGCCTCCAAGAAATATGGGACTATGTGGAAAGACCAAATCTACATTTGATTGGTGTACCTGAAAGTGATGGGGAGAATGGAACCAAGCTGGAAAACACTCTTCAGGATATTATCCAGGAGAACTTCTCCAACCTAGCAAGGCAGGCCAACATTCAAATTCAGGAAATATGGAGAACATCACAAAGATACTCCTCACAAAGAGCAACCCCAAGACAAATAACTGTCAGATTCACCAAGGTTGAAATGAAGGAAAAAATATTAAGGGCAGCCAGAGAGAAAGCTCAGGTTACCCACAAAGGGAAGCCCATCAGACTAACAGGAGATCTCTTGGAAGAAACCCTACAAGCCAGAAGAGAGTGCGGGCCAATATTCAACATTCTTAAAGAAAAGAATTTTTAACCCAGAATTTCATATCCAGCCAAACTAAGCTTTATAAGTGAAGGAGAAATAAAATCCTTTACAGACCAGCAAATGCTGAGAGATTTTGTCACCACCAAGCCTGCCTTACAAGAGCTCCTGAAGGAAGCACTAAACATGGAAAGGATCAACTGGTACCAGCCCTGCAAAAACATGCCAAATTGTAAAGACCATCGATGCTAGGAAGAAACTGCATCAACTAACAGGCAAAATAACTAGCTAACATCATCATGACAGGATCAAATTCACACATAACAATATCAATCTTAAATGTAAATGGGCTAAATGCCCCAATTAAAAGACACTGACTGACAAAGTGGATAAAGAGTCAAGACCCATCAGGGTGCTATATTCAGGAGACCCATCTCATGTGCAGAGACACACAATGGCTTAAAATAAAGGGATGGAGGAAGATCTACCAAGCAAATGGAAAGAAAAAAAAAAAAAAAAAAAAAAAAGGAGGGGTTGCAATCCTAGTCTCTGATAAAACAGACAATAAACAAACAAAGATCAAAAGAAACAAAGAAGGCCATTACATAATGGTAAAGGGATGAATTCAACAAGAAGAGCTAACTATCCTAAATATATATGCACCCAATACAGGAGCACCCAGATTCATAAAGCAAGTCCTTAGAGACCTACAAAGAGACTTAGACTCCCACACAATAATAATGGGAGATTTTAACACCCCACTGTCAATATTAGACAGATCAACGAGACAGAAGGTTAACAAGGATATCCAGGGCTTGAACTAAGCTCTGCACCAAGTGGACGTAATAGACATCTACAGAACTCTCCACCCCAAATCAACAGAATATACATTCTTCTCAGCACCACATTGCACTTACTCCAAAATTGACCACATAGTTGGAAGTGAAGCACTCCTCAGCAAATGTAAAAGAAAAGAAATCACAACAAACTGTCTCTCAGACCACAGTGCAATCAAACTAGAACTCAGGACTAAGAAATTCAAAACTGCACAACTACATGGAAACTGAACAACCTGCTCCTGAATGACTACCTGGTAAATAACAAAATGAAGGCAGAAATAAAGATGTTCTTTGAAACTAATGAGAACAAAGACACAATGTACCAGAATCTCTGGGACACATTTAAAGCAGTGTGTAGAGGGAAATTTATAGCACTAAATGCCCACAAGAGAAAGCAGGAAACACATAAAAATGACACCGTAACATCACAATTAAAAGAACTAGAGAAGCAAGAGCAAACAAATGCAAAACCTAGCAGAAGGCAAGAAATAAGAAAGATCAGAGCAGAACTGAAGGAGATAGACATACAAAAAACCCTTCAAAAAAAAAATCAATGAATCCAGGAGCCAGTTTTTTGAAAAGATCAACAAAATTGATAGACCGCTAGCAATACGAATAAAAAAGAAAAGAGAGAAGAATCAAATAGATGCAATAACAAATGATAAAGGGGATATCACCACTGATCCCACAGAAATATAAACTACCATCAGAGAATACTATAAACACCTCTGTGCAAATAAACTAGAAAATCTAGAAGAAACGGATAAACTCCTTGACACACACACCCTCCCAAAACCAAACGAGGAAGAAGTCGAATCCCTGAATGGACCAATAATAGGCTCTGAAATTGAGAGAATAATTAATAGCCTGCCAACCAAAAAAAGTCCAGGACCAGACAGATTCACAGCTGAATTCCACCGGAGGTACAAGGAGGAGATGGTACCATTTCTTCTGCAACTATTCCAATCAATAGAAAAAGAGGGAATCCTCCCTAACTCATTTTATGAGGCCAGCATCATTCTGATACAAAAGCCTGGCAGAGACACAACAAAAAAAAGAGAATTTTAGACCAACATCCCTGATAAACATTGATGCAAAAATCCTCAATAAAATACTGGCAAACCGAATCCAGCAGCACATCAAAAAGCTTATCCACTAAGAACAAGTTGGCTTCATCCCTGGGATGCAAGGCTGGTTCAACATATGCAAATCAATAAATGTAATCCATCACATAAACAGAACCAAAGACAAAAACCACAAGATTATCTCAATAGATGCAGAAAAGGTCTTCAACAAAACTCAACAGCCCTTCATGCTAAAAACTCTCAATAAACTAGGTATTGATGGAACGTATCTCAAAATAATAAGAGCTATTTATGACGAACTCACAGCCAATATCATACTGAATGGGCAAAAACTGGAAACATTCCCTTTGAAAACTGGCACAAGACAGGGATGCCTTCTCTCACCACTCCTATTCAACATAGTGTTGGAAGTTCTGGCCAGGGCAATCAGGCAAGAGAAAGAAAGGTATTCAATTAGGAAAAGAGGAAGTCAAATTGTCCCTGCTTGCAGATGACATGATTGTATATTTAGAAAACCCCATTGTCTCAGCCCAAAATCTCCTTCAGCTGATAAGCAACTTCAGCAAAGTCTCACAATACAAAATCAATGTGCAAAAATCGCAAGCATTCCTATACACCAATAACAGACAGAGAGCCAAATCATGAGTGAACTCCCATTCACAACTGCTTCAAAGAGGATAAAATACCCAGGAATCCAACTGACAAGGGATGTGAAGGACCTCTTCCAGGACAACTACAAACCACTGCTCAACGAAATAGAAGAGGACATAAACAAATGGAAGAACATTCCATGCTCATGGATAGGAAGAAGCAATACCATGAAAATGGTCATACTGCCCAAGGTAATTTATAGATTCAGTGCCATCCCCATCAAGCTACCAATGACTTTCTTCACAGAATTGGAAAAAACTACTGTAAAGTTCACATGGAACCAAAAAAGAGCCTGCATTGCCAAGACAATCCTAAGCAAAAAGAACAAAGCTGGAGGCATCACATTACCTGACTTCAAACTATACTACAAGGCTACAGTAACCAAAACAGCATGGTACTGGTACCAAAACACAGATATAGACCAATGTAACAGAACAGAGGCCTCAGAAGTAACATCACACATCTACAAACATTGATCTTTGGCAAACCCGACAAAAACAAGAAATGGAGAAAGGATTCCCTATTTAATAAATGGTGCGGGGGAAACCGGCTAGCCATATGTAGAAAGCTGAAACTGGATCCCTTCCTTACACCTTATACAAAAATTAATTCAAGATGGATTAAAGACTTAAATGTTAGACCTAAAACCATAAAAACCCTAGAAGAAAACCTAGGCAATACCATTCAGGACATAGGCATGGGCGGGCAAGGACTTCATGACTAAAACACCAAAAGTAATGGCAACAAAAGCCAAAATAGACAAATGGGATCTAATTAAACTAAAGAGCTTCTGCACAGCCAAAGAAACTACCCTCAGACTGAACAGGCAACCTACAGAATGGGAGAACATTTTTGAAATCTATCCATCTGACAAAGGGCTAATATCCATAATCTACAAAGAACTTAAACAAATTTACAAGAAAAAATCAAACAACCCCATCAAAAAGTGGGTGAAGAATATGAACAGACACTTCTCAAAAGAAGACATTTATGCATCCAACAGACACAAGAAAAAATGCTCATCATCACTGGCCATCAGAGAAATGCAAATCAAAACCACAATTAGATACCATCTTACACCAGTTAGAATGACAATCATTAAAATGTCAGGAAACGACAGACGCTGGAGAGGCTGTGGAGAAACAGGAACACTTTTACACTGCTGGTGGGACTCTAAACTAGTTCAACCATTGTGGAAGACAGTGTGGTGATTGGATCTAGAACTAGAAATACCATTTGGCCCAGGGATCCCATTACTGGGTATATACCCAAAGGATTATAAATCACACTACTATAAAGACACATGCACATGTATGCTTCTTGTGGCACTATTCACAATAGCAAAGACTTGGAACCAACCCAAATGTCCTTCAATGATAGACTGGATTAAGAAAATGTGGCACATATATACAATGGAATACTATGCAGACATAAAAAAGGATGAGTTCATGTCCTTTGTAGGGACATGGATGAAGCTGGAAACCATCATTCTGAGCAAACTATCGCAAGGACAGACAACCAAACACTGCATGTTCTCACTCATAGGTGGGAACTGAACTATGAGAACACTTGGACACAGGGCGGGGAACATCACACACTGGGGCCTGCTGTGGGGTAAGGGGATCGGGAGGGATAGCATTAGGAGACATACCTTAATGTAAATGACAAGTTAATGGGTGCAGCAAACCAACATGGCACATGTATACATATATAACAAACCTGCACGTTGTACACATGTACCCTAGAACTTAAAGTATAATTAAATATAAATAAATAAATAAAAATAAAAAACACACAACGGCCACAAAGTTAAAATCGAACAAATATGGTAGATATTAACACAACTATACCAATAATAACTTTTAAATACAATGATTTAAATGCACCAATAAAAAGACCAAAACCAGAAATTGTCAGAGGAGATTAAAAAACAAAAAACAAAAAACTTAATGTTGTCTACAAGAAATCTACCTTAAACATAAAGATATAGATAGATTAAAAGTAAATGAACTGGAAAAAGATATGTGATTCTACCGCAAATGTAAAGAAAGCTGGAGTAGCCATGTTTGTTTCAATCAAAGCAGAATTCAGGTCAAGGAAAATTATGAGGTATAAACAGGGGCATTTCATAATGATAAAGGGGTCAATTCTCCAAGAATATATACCAGTGCTTATTGTGTATGCACCAAAAAACATGGTGTTAAAATGAGTCACATAAGGCAAATACTGATGAGACAAATCCACTCTTAAAGTTGAAGACTTCAACACACCTCTATCAGTAATTGACAGATACAGCAGCCAGAAAATCAGTAAGGGTATAGTTGAACTGAACAGCACCATCAATTAACCACATCTAAATGACTTTTATATAATACTTAACCAAATGATAAAATGCACTTTTTCAGGCTCACATACACCAAGATAGAACACATTTTGTCCCATAAAAACACACCATCAAATTTAAAGGGATGGAAAGCATACAAAGTATGCTCTAAGTTTACAATTCAATTTACCTAGAAATTGAAAACATAATGGAAATGTTTTTTCCATTTTTCCAAATGGAAAATCCCCAAATATATGTAGATTGAACAACATGCTTCTAAATAACACATGGGTCAAAGAAGGCATCTCAAGAGAAATTTTAAAAATACAACTTTTCAAAATGTGTGAGGAGCAAAAAAAGTAGAACTTGCAGGGATATTTATATCATTGACTGCATATACTAGCAAAAGGAATATCTAATATAATAATCTAACCTTCCACCTTAGAAAACTACAAAAAGAAGAGTGAATTAAATCCTAATAAAGTTAAAAATAAATATTAGAGAAGAAATCAATAAAACTGAACACATCAATAGAGAAAATCAGCAAAACTAAAAGGCAGTCATCAGTCATCAAATCTTCATTTGATAAGATTCATAAAATTAATAAACCTCCAGTTACATTAACTAAGAAGAGAGAAGACACAAATTGCTAATGTCAAAAATGAAAGAAAGGCCATCACTGATTATTCTATTGACATTAAACTGATAGTAAAGGAATATTATGAACAATTCTAGGCCCACCAATTTGGTAACCTAGATGAGATAGACCAATTCCTTGAAAGACACAATCCAACAAAACTCACACAAGGAGACAGAGATCATCTTAATAGGCCTATATCTATTAAAGAAATTGAATCAATGATTGATAACCTTCCAAAAGAATAAACAACAGTCCCAAATGAGCTCACTGGTGAATGCTGTCAAATCTTTAGGAAGGAACGATATCAATTCTCTACAAACAAACACAAAGATGAAAATATACTTAATATCATGGATCATTAGGGAACTGCAAATTAAAACAATCAGATATCACTACACATGTATCAGAGTGGATAAAATCCAAAACACTGACAAGACCACATACTGGAGAGGATGTGGGGCAATAGAACCTCTCATTCAGTAATGATGGGAGTGCAAAAATGGTACAGCCTCGTTGGAAGACAGTTTGTCAACATCTTACAAATTTGAAAATACTCTTTTCACATGATTCAGCAGTTGCTCTCCTTGGTTTTTAGCCAAATGGGTTGAAAACTGATGTCCACACAAAAACTTGAATACAAATGTTCAAAGCAGCTTTATTCTTAATTGTCAAAACTTAGCAGAAACCAATGAGAATTAAGTGTCCCATAAGCATACAATGAAATAGTTTAGTGATTAAAAAGTGTGTTATTAAGCTATGAAAAGACATGCAGGAACCTAAATGCATAGTGCTAAGTGAAAGTAGCCTATTTGAAAAGGTTACATGCTGTAGGATTCTAAGCATATAACATTCTGGAAAAGGCAAAATTATGGAGACAGTTAAAAAAAGGGGGTTCTGGGGAATGGGGGAATAAGGGGAGCACAGTGGATTTTTTTTTAGTATGGTGAAACTGTTCTGTATGATGCTGTCATAGTGTATACATGTCATTCATTTTTGAAAACCCATAGGATATATAACAGAAAGATTAAACCCTAATATAAACTGTTGACTTTAGTTAATAAAAATGAATCAATATTAGCTCATCAATTTTAACAAGTATACCACATTAATGTACGATGTTAATCATACAAGAAACAGTGTGTGAACTGATGAGAGGGTATATGAGAATTCTTTGTACTTACCACCGAAGTTTTCTGTAAAGTTGAAAACCGCTCTACAAAATAAAGTATGCCCATTAAAACTCCATCCCTGCGTTACATATTTAGAGTAGTTTGTTTTCCTGGAATAACCCATGAATATTTGCAGTTAGCTAATTATTTGTATTGATTTTCTCATCTGAAACTCTTTCACTCCTTAAGAAAATAGCCATTCTGTCACTAGTAGTTAAATTTGCTCGTGTCTTCTATCATTAAGTAAAATATAACACAACACAACACACCATGGCTCTTTAAACCTCCTTTAAATAATTCTGTTTCTGTCCTAAATAAATTTTACACTCCCTAGTTTTTGTATGCATAAACATACACACAAAATACATACATATATTTATATTTATATATTGAAAATATTATAGAGCATTAAGAGATATATGTTCAGCTTGTAAAAAAATTGAGCTCTACACATAAAGTTCTATTAGCATAATTGTTGAAAAGTAGCCCAAGCAGTACTTACAGGGATATTTATTGCATTAAATAGATTTACTATAAAAATGTTTGAAACATTGTAACAATTCAAGAAGCTAGAGAATGAATAGCATATTAAACACAAAGAAAAGGTATGAAATGATGAAGATAAATTCAAAAGTGATAAATGAGAAAATAGTCGAACCAACTAGTAAAAGCCAGCTCTTTGAAAAGATTTATATAACAATGTGTATGAGTATTATCAATTGCAAATGAAAAAAGCAGAAATAAATGATATTAGATAAGTAAAATTATACAAAACTTGGGTGTAGAAAAGATGTAATGCTAATAGGGAACACTGTAAGTATTATCTGTATCTCAGGATAACAAATGATGGACAAGGAGAAGGTTCTATCTGAAAAATTTTGGGTAATAAACTCAAAAGAATTTTGGAATCAGAGAATTACCATCTTGTAACCCGTGACAGATAAAAGGATAAAAGTGATGGCTGCCAATATCATCACAAAGGAAATAACAAAAATTATCTATCTCTTAATGAAACTGTACCGTATCACCTCTGGGGTGCACTTGCCAATAAACTTTAATATGAATAATATTCTACTTATAAAAATTGAAGATTATTCATGACAAATCTTAGCTAATTGAGTTCATTATTCTATTCTCTGTACTACTGCATATATTTGAGAATTTCCATAACAGGATTTTATTATGAATATAATGCTTTTAAATATGAAAACCTAAGTAAAATGGAACAATTTTTAGCAAACTGAAAATGACTAAAATGACCCATAAAATTACAGAACTCTTTGAATGCACAGTAGAAACTGAAACTATAGTCCAAACCCAAAGTACCATCAAACTGTTTTAGGACCAGCCAGGTTTAGAGACCCATTACATCAAATGGTGAAGAAGAAACTAGTCACCACTTCCTGTAAACTCTTCCAAACAACACAAAAAGATTGGGAGAATTACTCCATCATTTTCACAGGCTTGCTTTCGTTGACACAAAGACCAGATGAAGATATTCCAATAAAATAACATTTAAGACAAGTTCATTCACATAAAGACAAAATATTCTCAATAAATTCATAGTATATCCAATATAGGCATATCCAATATAGCAGTGAATTAATGAATAGCCTGTATCCAAGAAACGAAAAGATGATATCATATTAGAAAATACTATCAATTGGAAATCACTGTTACCAAAAATGGTGAAAAAGCATGTGATCGTGTGCAGAGGTAAAGAAAGAGCCTTAAAAATCCCTCAACACCAGTGCATGATAGTAACTTTTAGCAAACTTACATTAGGAGAGAATTTCCGTCTTGTAAAATCTATAAATTGACATACTGAATGTGAAACATTACAAACATCCCAAATAGAGTCCAGAAGAATATACACCTGTATAATATAAACCCTACTGCTGACAATTGGATGAAAATACATCTATAGTCCACAACCATAATAATGCCAAGTAAATTAGAGGTAACAATAACAAAAGGAGATAATTGTGATAATAGAATCACCTATTAAAAAAAAAACACAAAACAACGTAATTGGTACAAAAATATTTAAATGTATAAGGAAATTAAGAAAATGTGTGTACAAAAGATCACTATAGGTAAGTCAGGAGTATAGTCACACAAAATCAATAACTAATTATAACATGTAATGTGAAATATGCCTTTCACAACAGCAACAATATCCAAAATATATCTAACAGAAAACCAAATAGAAATGTACCTGTTCATTAAGGAGACAGCTATAAAAATTTACTGAAAGACTTAGGAAAAATAAGTCTCCAATAAAGCAGTATACTATGTTTATTTACTGTGGAGGAGATATTGTAAAGATGTTGATTCTCCTTAAAATGTTTACAGATTCACTGCCTTAGCCATAGCTGTGAAGATGACAACCAAACCTGGGCGGTTCTTTCCCATGACCAAACTCAACCATACAGAAGTTAAAGGAAGAATTAAAAAAAAAAAAAAAGGCAATATTAACAACAGCAAACAAAAATGAGATCCCTGAGAGACGGTCAGTTTATATTGAACAAGAACTGGTGTGTTTATATTGAACAAGAACTGGTGTGTGGGCAGCTAGGGGCATGCACTGAAGTAGAGACAGGTCTGTAGCCTACAATAGAGGCAGATAACGGAATTGGCTAGAGAAAAAGCTTTAAAACTTTGGTCTTTGCTTCCTTCGCTGTGCCATTGCACAATGCATCTTTTTTTTTTTTTTTTTTTCTGCTTATCTAAAGGAAATTCAGTCAGGAACTCAGACCCTATGTGCCAGTTCCATGGGGTAATATTGGGACAGCAAAAACTTCTGGGTAGGCTGAAGAAGTATGAATCCAGACACTATGCTAATAACCACCTGAAACTTCTTTAGTGGAAGCGGACTGGCCTTTAAATTCGTATTATTTTAATATAATATAAAGAATGGACTAAATTAGGATAGCAAAGATTGCAGTGAGTCACACAAGATAATGGTAGAAATTCACTCATGAAAGTGTTGAATACAGACACTGATGTCAGCCAAGAGAGAAGTCCCAGACATAGTTGTCAGGCTAAGTAGTCCTCTCACTTTCTCCTTATGAATTTTACAGGATCTAGTCAGAGGAAGGGGATGAATTTACATCAGAAAATGGAGAAAACTGAGACACTGCCAGCAGTCAATGTGAGGACCCTGAGTGAGGACTGAGGGGCTCCACATATCAGAAGAGACAAGAGTGCCCCCCAAATCTCCCTTCATTCCCTGATCTTGCATCACAACTTAATAGCTGCAGCCAGGTTTAGGAGGCCCCAGGCAGTAGTGGCCAGGTGAGGTGTAACTGAATTTCACATGAGGAGTCTCAGGAAGTTGAAGTCTAGTCTGAGAGGGTGTCCTCAAGTCACTAGAGGGGGCATGGCAAGAATGAAGCGACCACACTGAGTAAGGGATGAGGGCAAAGTTCATTACAAAAAGGGGGTCCCACAGAGCCCCACCCCTACCATCAGTCTTGGAAGGTCCCGGCATGGCTTCTGGGCTCAGGCTGCACCTTACTTCCTATTCTGAACTCTCAGGGAATGAGAGCCTCTATCTCAGGTTGACTGATTCGGCTCAACAGATAGAGAAGTCCAAGGGTCCACGAAAAGCCCCTGAAAGAACTTTATGTGACTTCCCTGGAATCTGCTGCACCCACAGAACACAAGGGGGAGTGACAGAGCCCCGCAGCTGCTGTTACGCTGGGAGGGCCAGGTGGGCGTGGCCGGAAGTGGTTCCTCCCGACTTCCACCTAGAAAGGGGTCTGAGCAGGACGCCTCAGTCTGAAAAGTGCTGTGTCACGTCAGCGGAAGGAGGTGTCCCAGATCTTCTCAGCTGTCTTGGTGGGTATCCTGACCTAGAACTGGGGGGGCATTCCCCAACTTCAACCCCCTTCCCCCTAAAAATGGCGGCTCCACAGAGCCCTGCTCCAACCTGCCCGAGCTGGTCCCGGAGGAGTCCCCAAGCATGGCTGTTAGGCCCAAAGTCCATTCATTTTTTCCATCATGTTGTAGAACATGAAGGCCTCGGTCCAAGGCTGGTGGACGTAGGTCAGTAGAGGGAGAAATCTCAGGCCCTACATAGTTAAGAGGACCCTCCTTAGGATTGAGGGAACTCCATGTACCATAACGGGTTTCACCGAACTCTGCCCTTGACGTTAGCCTGGGGGTCTGGGCAGGTCTCTAGAGACTGAGATGCATTCTAACTTTGTCCCTGTGAAAGTCAGAGAGGTAGGCCCCTGGTTGTAAGGAGATGGCAGCAGGTCAGTGAGGGCGATTTCCAGGTTGTGGGAAGAGTCAGGGTGAGGAGTCTAATTACCGTGAGGACCGTTCTCACTATAACAGGAAGAGCACTAAAATGCCTCCGCTGTTGTCAGCCCTAGGCGGTCTGCGTGTCCCCGGAGTGAAGTGTTGGGCAGAAGTGCTTCCTTATTTCCTGCTGGTTAGTATTGTAAAAATTCCTAGTGTCAATTTCAGAGCGGCACAGGGAAATGGGCCTCTGGGTCTTGTCAACAATTTTAATGATGATCCTGAATGTAAACAGAGAGGATCCGACCCCTGAACAGGTCATCCACTGCCAGCCGGTGCTGTCACCTCAATAAGCCCCAAAATGGGCTGTCATTCTAGAGCCTAATACTCTAACTTCCTCCTGAGTTTGAAGGAGACAAACTGACCAGGAGAACAGGAGTCCTGTGTGTTCCTAGAGCAGTTGTTTTGCAGAAACCTGCAGAAGGGGCGCTAGTTAAAGCCAAGATGGTCACTCTCAGCCGAAGGTATTGACGTGACATCACTCTCTCCCATCCAGGTACCAGCCTTCCCAGTCTTCTTACCCACACTCAGCCATAATGCCTCGGGGTCAGAAGAGTAAGCTCCGTGCCCGTGAGAAACGCCAGGAGACCCATGGTCAGCCACAGGGTCTCACAGGTCCCCAGGCCACTGCAGAGAAGCAAGAAGAGTCCCACTCTTCCTCATCCTCTTCTCACGATTGTCTGGGGACTCGTCGTAGGTCTTCTGATGCCTCCGTTCCTCAGGAGTCTCAGGGAGTGTCACCCACTGGCTCTCCTGATGCAGGTATTTCATGCTCAAAATCTGATGTGGCTGCCAAGGGCCAAGATGAGAAAAGTGCAAGCACCTCCCTTGAAGCCTCCATTCCCCAGGAGTCTCGGGGAGCTTCACCCACTGGCTCTCCTGATGCAGGTGTTTCATGCTCAAAATCTGATGTGGCTGTCAAGGGTCAAGATGAGAAAACTCTGAGCACCTCCCCTGATGCCTCCATTTCTCAGGAGTCTCAGGGAGCTTCACCCACTGGCTTTCCTGATGCAGGTGTTTCAGGCTCAAAATATGATGTGGCTGCCAAGGGTCAAGATGAGGAAAGTGTAAGAGCCTCACAGAAAGCCATCATTTTTAAGCGCTTAAGCCAAGATCCTCTAAAGAGGAAGGCGTGCGCATTGGTGCAATTGCTGCAGGAGAAGTTTGAGAAGAAAGAGTCCATTTTGAAGGCAGACATGCTGAGGCGTGTTGGCAAACGTTACAAGCACTACTTCCCTGAGATCCTCAACAGAACCTCCGAACGTTTGGCGGTGGCCTTTGGCGTTGAATTGAAAGAAATGGATTCCAGCGGCGAGTCCTACACCCTTGTTAGCAAGCTGGGTCTCTCCAGTGAAGGAATTCTGAATGATGCTAAGGGGCTGCAGAAGTCGGGTCTCCTGATGTCGGTCCTGAGTGTGATCTTCATGAAAGGCAACCGTGCCACTGAAGAGGAGGTCTGGGAGTTCCTGAGTTATTTGGGGATCTATGCTGGGATGACACACCCAATCTATGGGGATCCCCAGAAGCTCATTACTGAAGATTTGGTGCAAGATAAGTACGTGGTTTACCGGCAGGTGTGCAACAGTGATCCTCCACGCTATGAGTTCCTGTGGGGTCCACGAGCCCATGCTGAAACCACCAAGATGAAAGTCCTGCGTGTTTTGGCCAAGAGCAATAACACCAGCCCTGGTTTACACCCACATCTGTATGCAGACGCTTTGATGGATGAGGTAGAGAGAGCATTGAGATTGAGAGCTTAAGGCAGAACTGGCACTATTCCCTTGGCCAGGGCACCTTATGGGGCCACATCCTACAGATCCTCCCATTTCTAGGGAGGTCTGAAGTAGAATTTTCGCTTTATGTTAGAAGAGAGTAATGAGCCTTCTAAGTACTGCAGTATAGTAGAGGCTGGAGGGAACAAGATATATCTCTTTCTTTTGTCTTGTTATACATGAGTAACTTGTAGATTTATGTTTTATTTCTTTGTCAATTTTCAAGATTGTTTCTGTTAAGTGAAGGTTTATTTTGCTTCAGATTATACAGTTATCAAAAACATAGCTCTCACATTCATGGCTATTTAACCAATTTGAAAGTTACGGTTTGGGTATTAATAAAACAAAATCACACAACATATTTTCATTGTAATTCAGAACTAGATAACATGGTAATAGAAAATGGATTTTGATATGAATTTTAAGAACTCCACAGTAAAAAAGTTGACATCATAATATGACGAGAAAGAAAAGGAAAAACAGAAATGTAAAAGTTGTTTAATTCTTGGTTTGCCTAATTCCTTTTCCTATTTCTTTTAGTATAAATAAAGGATACCTGGATTTATTTAGGTTATTAAGACTGCCGTTTGTTTTGTTCTAGTGCACTTTATATTCTATGTTATCTACTGCATCAAAAAGCCTTTCTGATTGCAGGGTGGTATTTTCTGGGTTTAAAATCATCACATGAAATGCAGTGATCAATATAAGCCAGAATGAGTTCACTAAAAACCTTCTTGAAAAAAGGCGGCTACATTCAAAGAACTTGCATAGGCTTAAATTGTCCCAAATATTTTCAAGATGTGGTAATTTTGTTTCTTAATATATCCTTAGGAAAATTAAAAATTAATAATTTATATAAAAACACATACTATAGTAACTGTCATTTATGACAGACTCAGCATTTCCTACTTAATATGCCATATTTTTTATGGACAGTATTTATACCCCAAAATTCCTACAAGATGGGGTTTAGCAGACTCACTTCAAAATGAATAAATTGCACATTTCTAAAAGCTCACAAGCTTGTAATTGACAGAGCTGGGATTAGATCTCTGGTCTGGATTCATCTAGAGCACACATTTTCCAGTCCTTTCAGCCTGAGCCAGACTTTGTGTCTTTTAATTCATTTTTCTTCTCACTGCCCAAAATGCTTATCAGAGCATTAAAAGGACACCGTACCCAAAGCACTTCTTTGGAATATACAACTAGAGAAATCATAATGCTGAATAAATGAGTAGTATGAATTGCTAAAAGAAAAAATAATACACAGTGACAGTATGATCATCTGGATATGCAACATCAGATAACCCAATAAGATCAGGAGCTCCCCAAATCATCCTGCTCTGCCCTTTCCCCATAGAAATTAAATATCCTCAAAGCAAAGTACATAACAGGCTAAGTCTGGCTGGCAAAGCAAAGAATAGATCAGTGTGCTTTTTTCACTGACAGCCCACCACCTGTCTGGGGCCTCCTGCCTTGTGGTACAGCTTCCCTGTCTCGTACAGAACCTGGGACAGGGAGCCATTGTCTGCAAGGTTTGCAGTAAGGAACCTGCTCAATTGTTTGCAGGTGTGTGACATTTCCCAGCAGGCTTAAACAGAAACGAGGCATGATGAGAAGCCCCATAAATGAGGATTCTGGAGATCACTGCCTCAGAATATCTGGGTCACTGAGAGACCAGGCCCTGCCTACTCTCAGATCTAGAAGGCCCAAGCTATAGCAGCAAGCTAAAATTTCTCTATTTATTCAAGTTCTCAGGTACATAAGAGTCCTGGTCTAAGGGTGGTGTGCTCTGGTTATTGGGAGGAGGATCTCAGCCTCTGAAAACTATCAAGAAGAGGACTCTGAATGAGAAATGAGGAATGATCCACCCAGAACAGTAGGGGCTCTTAAAGCTTTATCTTGCTTTCTGCCTTGGGTGGCCATAGGCAGGGCTATCTGGTTGAGGCTCCTCCTCATTTTCTCTAGGGCTTCTACTGGTGCCCCAGGGAGATAAAGGCTTTGATCTCATGGCAGTAGCTCCGATTCTGCCCATGAAGGAGATCCTCACGAGCCTGGATTAGATTTAAGGTGAGGACACTGGGGTAGCCAAGGAGTAGCACCCTGACTTCCCCCTCTGGTTTCTCAGTAAAGGAAAAGCTTTGGCTTGAGGCTGGCAGACTCAGCTTAGTAGAGGAAGGAGTTCCACATCCCCAAATCCATGTTAGAACCCTGAGTGAGAACTGAGGGAGCCACTGACTCCAAAACAGTGGAATCTGGTCGGATTCTGACCCTGCTATTATTCCTCAGAGGATCCTCAATAACTGTGGCCAGATGTGGCTGTTCCTAACTTCCAATTGGGAGATTCCAGGAAGATATGGCCTTGGTCAGAGGAGTGCAGCCTTGAGTCAGTGGAGAGTGGAGTTTCAGATTTCATTAGGTAGGAGTCAAGGTAAAGATGCTGAGGGAGGATAGAGGAGACCACTCACCCAAGAACAGTGGGAATGTAGTGTCCTGTCCCTATTGTCAGCCCTAGGAGGACCAGGGCAGAACTCTCAGACTGAAGTGCCCCCTCAGTTCCTCTGGCAGTGGTCTCAAGGAAGTGAGAGCCTTATTCTAATGGGAACAACCCTATTCAGCAGAGGATGTTTAATAGGAGTCACACTGCTGACCCTAAACAGGGATGATGGTACTCCTCCCAGAACAGTTGGAGCCACACGAAGCCCTGCCATTGGTGTCTCTCCCTGGCAAACCAGGAAATTCTGAGATGATGAGTCCCACTCATTTCCTTTTAAGGCATCTCAAGGAGGTAAGGCACCTGGTCTAAGGGGTCAGTCTGAGGTTACCACAGGGATAAATTCCAGGTCATGCAAACAGTCAAGCCGAGGACCGTGAGGATGGAAGGAACCACTCAAATCATAACAGTACAGACAACGCAGAATCCCTCAGGTACTGTCAGCCGTAGGTGACCATTTGATAGTATTAGGGACTTTAAATCTGTATATGAGCAGACAGGCCTCTAGGTCTTGGGAATGTTCATTGTGAGGACTCTGAGCAAGGACTTAGGGGAGCAACCAACCTAGAAGAGAAAGGAACCCACATAGCTCCGCCCCTTTCAGCCCTGGAAATCCCCAGACACAAATAACCGGATATGTCAGCCACTCTCTCCTCGCCCTGTAGGACTCACATCACTAGAGGGAGGAGTCTGAGATCCTGGCTGAGTGAGGACTCAAGGAGTTGCAAACCCTTGAACAGAGGAGTCCCATGGAGTCTTTCTCTTGCTATTAGTTCTCAGAATCCCCTAATAGCTCCAGTGAGATCACTTTGACCTCCACATCTGGGGACTCCAGGTGGTGAGGAACTTGGTCTGAGCTTGGCCATCTCATCATAGAGAACATTACCAGGTTGAGCCAGGAGTCAGGGTGAGGACCATGAGGATGGAGCAGAACATGAAACCTGTAACAATGGAGGCAGCACATAATCTCTCCCCTACTGTTAGTCCTGGGAGACTCAGGGATAAATGTCAGGCAGAGCAGTGGCACCCCTCAATTCCTCCTCAGGGTGACAGAGAAATGAGGCCCTTATTCTGAGGGAGATGGTGACAAGCCACGAAAGGGAGAAACTGTGGGCACTGTCATGAGTCAAAATGAAGAATCTGGGCGAGGGCTGGTGAGGCCAATCCTCATGAGGCCCAAAATGCCTGCCACAGCTTTCTGCCTCAGGAGACTACAGGCAGGTATGGCCCAATAAGGCTGCCCTCCCTTCCCTCTACTAGGTCTCAGAGATTTCTGGGCCTTGCTGTGAGGAGATGCCTTCAGATCAAAGAACAGAGAAGCTGCAGGTCCTTCTAGGAGTCAAATTGAGGACCCTTGGTGAAGACTAAGGTGATCGTATTCCTTCCCCCAACAAAAGGGGCAACATAATACCAGCACCCACCCTGGCTTTCAGCATTTGAAAACCCATAGCAGGACTGTCAGGGAGAGGCTTCCACATTGTTTTATATTGGGTCTAAGGGAGGTGATCTCCTTAATAAGAAAGTGAAGCCATGATAGAGCAGAAGAGGGGGTCCCAGGCCCTACACGGAGCCAACGTGGAGCCAATATGAGAACTCTGAATAAGGACTGAGGGTCCAGTGATCCCAAGACAGAAAAGATCCCTCAAAGTTGTCATCCTTGACAGGGGTGGTGGGCTGAGGCACTCTCTCGCTTTATGTGGGTTCCAGGGGCTTCCAAGTGTCAACTTCTGAGCAGAACAGGAAAGAGGTACCAGGCCCTGTCAACAGTTAGCATAATGATGTGGAATATCACCTGAATGTACTCCCCAACCCCAGAACACAGGGAGCTCCACAATTAGTCTCTGCTGCCACTCTAGTAGACCCCAAGCTGGGTTGCCAAGCTGCAGCGTATGACTCACTCTAAGTTGCTTTACCGGGTTCTCAGGGGAGAGACTGATGGGAGAACAATTGCCCAGTAGATTCCTAGAGCAGTGATCTCAGAGAAACCTGCATTGGCAGCCTTGGTTAAAGCCAACGTGGTCTCTCCCTGCTGAGGGTGCTTACACCATTTCATTCTCCTTCCACCAGGTGCCCGTCTCACCTGTGACCCTAGTCACACTTCTGTCTGCTGTCCCTGCCCATAGTCATGCCTTGGGGTCAGAAGAGGAAGTTCCACACTCATGAGAAATGCTACCAGGGTGCTCACGTCACTGCAGGAGAGGAAGAGTCCCTCTCCTCTTTTTCTCCTGTTTTGGGGAGTGCTCTTCAGAGCTCTCTTTCTACTGGCATTCCCCAGGAATCTCAGAGAGCCCCCTGCATCATCACTGCTTCTGTAGATGTTTCATGCACAAGATCTGATGAACATGCCAAGAGCCAAAATGAGGAAAAACCAAGCACCTCTCCAGCAAGAGCCTCCACTGGAGCTCACACAGAGACCTTCTATTCTGGAAGGGAAGTTTGGTAATAGAATTTCTGCTGGAGAAATGTAAAATTAAAGATCCCATGACAAAAGCAGCATTGCTGAACATTGTTAACAAAAAGTGCAAGGACCATTTCCCTGAGATCCTCAGGAGAATCTCTGAGTACATGGAGCTGCTCTTTGGCCTTGAATTGAAGAAGTTGACCCCAGCAGTGATGTCAATGCTCTTTTCAGTGAACTGGGTGTCCCCAGCAATAGGAGTCTGAGTGGTGATAATGCATTGCCTAAAAGTGGTATCTTGATGATGCTCCTGGGTATAAGCTTCACGAAAGGTAATTGCACCACAGAAGAGGAGATCCAAACATTTCTGAGTAAGATTTGGGTCTATGCTGGGAGAATGATTTCATATATGAAGAGTCCAGAAAAAAGTTTGGTACAGGAAAGAACCTAGAGTACCAGCAGGTGTCCAACAGAAGTCCCCTACACTATGAATTCCTGTGGAATCCAAGTGCCCATGCTGAAACCAGCAAGAGGAAAAACTGGCGACTTTTGGCCAAAGTCAATGATACCATCCTGAAGTGTCTTCCCATCCCTTTATACAAGGCACTGAGACATGAGGAAGAGAGAGCCTGAGGTATAGCTGCAGGCAGGACTGAGGCTAATGCCATGACCAGTGCACATTCTGGGGCTACAAACAGCAGTTTCTCCCATGTCAAGTGAAGGTTGAGGGAGATTCTTTACCCTTTTGAAAAATAATGCAGTTAATGTTCAACTTAGTAGAGGACCTAAGCAGGACTGGAAGAAATAAGGTTTATATCTTCTTTGTGTTTCTGTTCTATGTGAATAAGTTGATTTTGTTTTGTTTTGTTTTCAAATATTGCTTTATTTATTTTTTTTCTTCCAACTTTTATTTTAGGTTCAGGGGGTGCAAGTGCAGAATTTTTACATGGGTAAATTGCAACTTGCTGGGGTTTGGTGTACAAATTATTTCATCACCCAAGTAGTAAGTATAGTACCCAACAAGTAGTTTTTGATCCTCATCCTCCTCCCACCCTCCACCCTCAAGTAGAATCCAGCGTTCCATTCCTTGTGTCTTTGTATACTCGATATTTAGCTTCCACATGTGAGTGAGAATGTGTGGTATTTGGTTTCCTGTTCCTGTGTTAATTTGCTTAGGATAATGGCCTTCAGCTGCATCTATGTTGTTGCAAAAGGCATGCTTTTTTTTCTTTTTTATGGCTGTGTAGGATTCTGTGATGTATATGTGCCACATTTTTTTTTTTATCCCACTCACTGCTGATGGGCAGCTAGGTGAATTCGTCTTGGCTATTGTGAATAGTGCTGTGATATACATATGCGTGCATATCTCTTTATGGTAGAATGCTTTATATTTCTTTGGGTGTATACCCAGTAATGGGATTGTTGGATGAAATGGCAAATTCTGTTTTAAGTTCTTTGAGAAATGTCCAAACTCCTCTTCACAGTGGCTGAACTAATTTACATGCCTACTAGCAGTGTATAAGTGTTGTCTTTTCACCACAACCTCACCAACATTTATTTTTTTCACTTTTAAATCACAGTCATTCTAACTGGCATCAGATGGTATCTCACTGTGGTCATGATTAGCATTTCTCGAATGATTGGTGATGTTGAACATATACAAATCAATAAATGTGATTCATCACATAACCAGAAGTAAAAGCAAAAACTACATGATCATCTTAATAGATACGGAAAAAGATGCTGATAATATTCCACATCCCTTCATGGTAAAAGCTCTCATCAGACTAGGCATTAAAGGAAGATACCTCAAAATAATAAGAGCCATTTATGACAAACCCAAAGTCAACATCATACTGAATGGGCAAAAGCTAAAAGCATTCCCCTGAGAACTGGAACAAGACGAGGATGCCCACTCTCGCCAGTCCATTCAATATTGTTCTGGAAGTCCTAGCCAGAGCAATCAGGAAAAAAGAAAGAAAGAAAAAGGCAACCGAATAGGAAGAGAGGAAGTCAAACTACCTCTCTTTGCAGATGATACGATACTATACCTAGAAAACCCCATAATCTCTTCCAAAGGCTGTTAGATCAGATAAACAACTTTAGTCAAGTTTTAGGATACAAAGTTAATGTAGAGAAATCAGTAGCACTTCTATATATCAATAATGTCCAAGCTGAGAGTGAAATTAAAAATGTAATCCCATTCGCAATAGCCACAAAAAGAATAAAACACCTAGC
This sequence comes from Theropithecus gelada, assembly GCF_003255815.1. NCBI lineage: Eukaryota > Metazoa > Chordata > Mammalia > Primates > Cercopithecidae > Theropithecus > Theropithecus gelada. The sequence goes on from NC_037689.1 coordinate 48,086,171, forward strand.
TATACATCTAGCCAGGGAGGGGAATGATCACTTTAGTGAGAATTATAAAACACTGGTCAAAGGAATCAGAGACAACACAAACAAATGGAAAAACATTCCATATTCATAGGCAGGAAGAATTAATATTGTTAAAATGGCCATACTGTCCAAACCAGTTCACCAATTCAATGATATACCAACAACAGTTTTCACAGAAGTAGAAAAAACTATCCAACATTCATATGAAACCAGAAAAGGGCCCAGATAGCCAAAGCAACTCTAAGCAAAAGGAACAAAGCCAGAGTTCTCCCACTACGTGACTTCAAATTATACTACAAGGCTACAGTAACCAAAACAGCAAGTTGCTGGTAGCAAAACAGACACGTAGACCAGTGGAACAGGTTAAGGAGCCCAGAAATCAAGCCGCACACCTACAACCATCTGATCTTCTGCAAATTGTACAATAACAAGCAATGGGCAAAGGACTCCTTATTCAATAAATGGTGCTGGGATTACTGGCTGGCCATATGCAGAAGAGTGAAACTGAACTCCTTCCTTACACCATATACAAAACTCAATTCAAGATGGATTAAAGGCTTAAATGTAAAACCTAAAACTATAAAACCCTTGAAGAAAATCTAGGAAATACCATTCTGGACATAGTCCCAGCAAACATTTCATGATGAAGACACCATAAGCAATTGTAACAAAAATAACAACAACAAATAATAGAAAAAAAAAATAGAAAAATAGACAAAAACAAAACATAGACAAAAATAAATAAAAAATAGACAAAATACCAAAAATAGACCAAAAAAACAAAACAAAACCAAAAATAAATAAGTGGGGCCTAATTAAACTAAAGACATTCTGCACAGCCAAGGAAACTATCAACAGAACAAAGAGACAACCTAAAGAATGAGGGAAAATATTTGCAAACTACGCATCTGACAAATGTCTAATATCCAGAATCTAAAAGGAATTCAAAGAAATCAACAAGCACAAAACAAACAACTCCAATAAAAAATGGGCAAAGGACCTAAACAGACACTTCTCAAAAGAAGACATACAAGTGGCCAATAAATATATAGGAAAAAATGCTCTCTTGTGTATTTATTTATCAGTTAAAAAATATTTTTAACTTACATCAAAGCTTTATTTGCTATTTTCACAGTCTACATGCAGTATCTTTGTACATGCAAAAGTCATCTTGTTTTATTGCAGCTAACTTGATTTCCAATTGCTCTTTTGATTTTCCAACTGTGTATTTTAACATTTTTACAATTACAAATTATAAAAAACACATACAATAATGTGTGGGGTCCATAAAGCCTCATTTTTTAAACATTAAAAATATAGGTTTTTTTAGATGAGTGGGACTGGATAAAGTGCCTCTTGCTTGTTCTCCTCAAAACTCCTAGAGCTTGTGAATACATAAGGCAATTTCCAGAATACCAGCAGGCAGAAAGCTCAAGTTTCCTACACACAGAACTTGAGTTCCTTTTCTATCATGATTCAAACAGGAAGCTCCGGAAGGAATTCACAAGAAAGTTTAGAAAAATGTATACTCTGTGTGTGTGTGTGTGTGTGTGTGTGTGTGTGTGTGTACATAAATAATATATATATTACACATATATATAACATTTCTACTCCCCTCACCCCATCTTACAAAGCATTTTGAAGATCATAATAATCTGGGAAGTGCATGACTATGTATGTATGTGTGTGTGTGTATATATATACATAAATATATATAAATATATATACATAAATATATATTTATATATAAAATACCACCATGCCTGGATATTTTTTTAAATATTTACATATATATACACATATATATTTCCACTCCCTTCGCCCCATCTTACAAAGCATTTTGAAGATCATAATAATCTGGGAAGTGCATGACTTCTAAGATAGTAGTATGATTTAGGAAACAACACTTTATAAAGTATCTGCCATGACACAAGATATTATCTTTGTGATCCCCCTATTTACAGGATCTATAAGGTTATAGATTTAATTTAAAAGCTCAAATTCCTTTGAAAGCAGCATAACTTTTAATAGGTGGGATGCCACCAGGGTTGTCAAGAAAGTGCCAGTAAGAGTCATGGAAGATGTTACAGCATCAAGTGCAACAGCAACTACGTAAGAAGACTCTGGAAAGGCAAAGGGGAGAGACTGAGAAGTGTTGATTTTAAGGATTATCTTGCCAGAAATCTCTGGCTGACTTCCCAGAGCAAAGAGACTGATTTTCTGACCTCCTCCCTGCAGGAACTCATCCAGACAACAGAGAAAATTCTAAAGACTGGTGGGGACAAAAGGAAACACAGACTGGCTAAGACCCAGGACAATCATACCTATTGCCTTTCTATCTGGCTTTAAGCTACCAGAGGCTTGGCTGGCCCAGAATTCCAACAGGATTCCTAGCAGTTTCTGAGAATAGAGCAGAGGTCCTCTACTCCCAAAGGGCATCTGATCCAAGGCACTTCCCCTTCCTGATGTAGAGTGGGTCCTGCTTGCTTCAGGTGGCTTCCTCCACCTCAGTACTGTTCCTCTTACCCAATGGAATCATGGTGCCATAGGACTTCTAATTTAATGTTTTAGCACAGGGCAGAGGGGAAAGGTGCATTCAGAGCCTACAGGATATCTATCACTGCCAAGATTTGTCATGTTTTCAACATATAAATTGTGGGGGAAGGTAATTTCCTAGTGGATAGAGCCTTTCTTTTACTTTCCAACGCTCCTGAAAGTTCACCCTGAAATGCCAATTCACACAAAGACAACAATTAATCTGGCTTCCTGTTTTAAAGAACAGGGCTGGGTGATTGGGACTGCAGAAATCTAGTGGGACATGAAGAAACCAGGAAGGAATAGATTTATGTGATAGCCCTCTTCCAGGGTGGGACAGTCTTCCACACAGGTCTGAGGGACCTTTAAGAAGTGCTTGGTTTGGGAGGTGAACCAACTGTATATCTGTGGATTTTTACTTTATTATTGCTGTTTGAGACAGGGTCTCTCTTCTGTCACCTAGCCTGGAGTACAGTGACTTGATTATGGCTCACTGCAGCTTCAATTTCCTGGACTCAGGTGATCCTCCCACCTCAGCCTCCCAAGTAGCTGGGACTACAGGTGTATTCCACCATGCCTAGATAATTTTTAAAAATATTTTTAATAGAGACGGGGTTTTGCCATGTTCCCCAGGCTGGTCTTGAATCCCTGGGCTCAAGAGATCCTTCCAGCTCCACCTACCAATGTGCTGGGATTACAGGCATAAGCCACACTGCCCAGCTAGATTTCTACTTTTGAAATTATTCTTAACTTCCAGAGCAATCTCGGGACATCATGATGAAATTTTTATAATTTTTATTTATTTATGTGTTTTAGAAACAGGGTCTCACTCTGTGGCCCAGGCTGGAGCACTGTGACAGGATTATGGCTCACTGCAGCGTCGGACTCCTGGGCTCATGTAACCCTCCTGCCTTGACCTTTCGAGTAGCTAGGACTACAGGTGGATGCCACCATGACCACCTAATTTTTATTTTTTATTTTCTGTAGAGGTGTGGTCTTTGTTGCCAGTGTCTGGTCTTGAACTTCTGGTCTCAAACAATCCTCCCACCTCAGCCTACCAAAGTAATGAGATTACAGGTATAAGCCACTGAGCCTGGCCTGAAAATTTTAAAAGGATATATCAACAATGCAGCTTTCAGCACCAGGTAGGAGTAGCTGAAGACTACTTTAAAGAAATTAGACTAAGCATTTTTCCCAAATGTCTTGCTCAGCCTCTTAGGTTTAGAACCTCAGACTTATGCCTACTTCTATCCTCACTCCTTACCGATATCCAAAGTCAGCTTCACTTCCCCAGCTGCACAAAGGAAAACTCATTTGTCTGAAGGCATATGTCTTGGCATGTCCTCCAGAAATACATTCTCAGTTCATTGTTATTTTCCTGAGTCCTGGAAAACCTGAAGCTGTCAGGTCAGCTTCACTCAAAATTCCCAACATCCCAAATACCACGAGGTTTCTCTTTTACCAGAATTTCTGTTGGCACTGAGTAATTATCCCCAACATTGATTTTTGAGGGCTCACCTTAGAATTTCATAGGCCAACGGTCTCTAGTTCCTTAAAGAGCCATGAAGAAGGGTATCCGCTGGGGAGGAAAACAAGACAGATATACCAAAAGACCTGCTGTGCAAAAAGGGGACAGAGATATCGTACATGCATAAGATTCTGTACTCTGTGTAAGATTTTCATTTAAGGTGATCCAAAGGCCTATGGGAGAAGGATTGGATAGAAAGTGACTTCTTTGTGCACAAAAGGTTAATAAAGCATATTAAGTTAAAGTTTTCCAAAGAGTCCTTCAAGCAAACATGAGAAACTAGAGTATAACCCCTTGCTTAGCCTCAAGCACCTCACCCAGTTTAAAAAGAAGGTAAATAAATAACCTATTTGCCTAGCTACTTTCAAAGAATCTCAAGCATCAGTCATTTCATACTTCATTGTATTAATCATAATAAGCAGGACTCAGAGGATCCTGCATTATGAGGGTCATTCCTGACTAATATGGTTTTAATGTGTTCCTCAAAAATCATATGTTGGAAACTTAATCCCCAGTGCAACAGTGTTGGGAGATGGGGCTTAGGGGGAAGTAACTAGGCCACGAGGTTTTTGCTCTCATGAGTGGATAAATGCTGTTATTTCAGGAGTAGGTTCCAGTGGGCTCTTTATCATGGAAATGGGGTCCTTCTGTCACCTAGGCTGGATTGCAGTGGCTTGGTCATGGCTGACTGTAGCTTTGACTTCCCAAGTAGCTGGGACTACAGATGCATGCCGCCACACCTGGCTAATTTTTTGTATTTTTAGTACAGACAGGATTTCACCATGTTAGCCGGGACTCCTGACCTCAGGTGATCCTCCCACCTCGACCTGCCAAAGTGCCGGGATTACAGGCATCAGTCACCGCACCAAGCCTGTTTTCATTTTTAGATCCCACAAATAAGTGAGAACATGCCATGTTTCTCTTTCTGTGCCTGCTTTATTTCACTTAACATAATGATCTCCAGTTCCATCCATGTGGTTGCAAATGACAGAATCTCATTCTTTCTTAACGTCTGATTGTTATAAACAATCCAGTTATACTCTTTTAATCATTCTTAAATCATTCTTAAATGTACAGTTAAGGTACTATTGACCATAGTCGCCTTGTTGCGCTAGCAAATATGGCTTATTCATTATTTTTAACTATTTTTTGTACCCGTTAAGCATCCCAACCTTCCTCTCACTCCCCTTCCCTGTCCGTGGTAATCATGCTTCTACTCTCTATCTCCATAAGTTCAATTGTTTTCATTTTTATTTATTTTTGATTTTATTTTTTGAGATCGAGTCTTACTCTCGCCCAGGTTGGAGTGCAGTGGCACAATCTTGGCTCACTGCAACCTCCGCCTCCCAGGTTCAAGTGATTCTCCTACCTAAGCCTCCCAGGTAGCTGGAATTACAGGTGTGTACCACCACGCCTGGCTAATTTTTTGTATTTTTAGTGCACACACAGTTTCACCATGTTCACCAGGCTGGTTTTGAACTCCTGACCTCAGGTGATCCACCCATTTTGGCATCCCCAAGTCCCAGGATTACAGCCTTGAGCCACTGCACCTGGCCTGTTTTAATTTTTAGATCCCACAAATACATGAGAACTTGCCATATTTCTCTTTCTGTGCCTGCTTTATTTCGCTTAACATAATGATCTCCAGTTCCATCCATGTGGTTGCAAATGACAGGATCTCTTTCTTAATGTCTGAATAGTACTCCACTGTGTATATGTAACACATTTTCTTTGTCCATTTATCTGTTGATGGAAACTTAGGTTGCTTCCTAGTCTTAGCTATCGTAAACAGTGCTGCCACAAACGTAGGAGTTCAGATACATCTTCAATATATTGATTTCCTTTCTTTTAGGTATATACCCAGCAGTGGGATTGCTGGATCATATGGTAGCTTAATTTTTAGTATTTGTGAGGAAACTCCAAACTGTTCTCCATGGTGGTTGTACTAATTTACATTGCTACCAAGAGTGTAGGAGCCTTCCTTTTCCCCACATCCTTGCCAGCATTTAATACCTGTCTTTTATATATAAGCCATTTTAACTGCGGTGACATGATATCTCATTCTAGTTTTGATTTGCGTTTCTCTGTTGATCAGAGATGCTGAGCACCTTCTCATATGTCTGCTTGCAATTAGCCTGTCTTCCTTTGAGAAATGTCTGTTCAAATCTTTTGCCCATTTGTAATGGGATTATTAGATTTTTTCCTACAGAGATATTTGAGCTCCTTATATATTGTTCATGATTTGCTTGTCAGATGGGTAGTTTGAGTATATTTTCTCCAATTCTGTGGATTGTCTCTTCACTTTTAAATATTTCGTTTTCTGTGCAGAAGCTTTTCAACTTGATGTGATCCTATTTTTCCTTTTTTTTTTTTTTTTTGGCTTTGCTTGCCTGTGCTAATGAGGTATTATGCAAGAAATTTGTGCCCAGACCAGTGTCCTGGAGAGTTTTCACCATGTTTACCTGTAGTAGTTTCATAGTTAGAGGTCTTAGATTTAAGTCTTTCATCCGCTTAAATTTGACTTTTGTATATGACGAGAGATAGTGTTCTAGTTTCATTCCTTTGCATAGATATCCAGTTTACCCACAACCATTTATTGAAGATACACTAACTTTTAATGCCATTGTCTGCTCTTGTTATCTATGTCATTTCTCGATGAATTTTAATCCATTGATTTTTAAAATCTATTTTTTATTGACAGATAATAATTGTGTGTATTTATGGGATACAATATTATGTTTTGATGTATGTATTCTCCCTAGTGGACATATTCTCCTGTTTCTTTGCATGTCTGGCAATTAGATTGTATGCCAAGTATTGTGAATTTGGCCTCGCTCACATTTGTACAGCATAAGTGTGCTGGATATTTATTTTTTTAATAGATTCGTATTCTTATACTTTGTTCTATGACTCAGTTAAGTTTGTTCAAAATGCTATGGTCCTGACAATTCTTGCTTTTAAAGTTTCTTAGGTGTGACCAGAGCTTCATAAATCTAGGACGAATCTCACATCGCTACAGAGATTAAGCCCTTCTGAGTATCTGAGTACACACATACTCTCTTCTCTGTCTCTCTCTGGTCTGTCCCTCTCATGTTCTGGGCATGACATGATTTTTACATTGGCTGGTGAGAACAGGAACCCCCTAGGTAGGCTGGAATTCTCTCTCTCTGAAACTCTCTCCTCTCAGATACTTTGTGCTAGGAACTCTAGACATCGGATCCTCCTCTCACCATCAGCTTCATCTCAACAACAGATGGCCAGGTTTCAACTGAGTTACCCCTCCCTGAACTGCAGGCTCAAGGCAGCAAGCTGGGGAAATTATAGGCTCACCTTCTTTTCAGTCTCACAGGAATCAATGTCTTTTGTTGCTGGATGTCCAATATATTAAAAATTGACATAGATATGTTGTCATTTTTGTCTGTTTTTTAAAGTTGTTTTAGGTATGTAGTTAAATCTATTCCCTTTTATTCTTCTTTTCCAGAAGCATAAGTAGTATAACCCAAATTTAAAACCTAAATTATTATGGCTAAATATAATGTCCCCAAACTGCAAGCTAATCAACAGTGGAAGAACATTAGAATAAAAACTTGAGTACAGAGATTGTGGGCCACACACACTCATACCTACATATATGTAATATGTATGTATGTTTGTGTGTATACCTATATATTTATGTAGAAGGATTAACATATAAGTAGGAGAGTATAAACAGCAGTTTATACTTCACTGTGACAGGGCAGCACCAAATTCAATGTAAAATCCTCCAGTCACTGTGTTCTCTCCCCACAGTACACAGATTCTCTCTCTGCACTGCATGGCTACTGTGGGGAAGTGTGAGGGGTGAAAGAGGCTGGGTGAGGGGTAACAGTGTTTTAGGACTCTCTCTTCTGCCTTCCTCAATGCCCCTTTCAGTGATAGGAATTTAAAACCAGGTATTGTGATTGCTCACCTGATTTTTGGTTCCAGAGTATAAACTGCTATAAGCCAGTTTATACTCTGGAATAACTGTTATAAAGGAATATCAACAATGTTCCTTTTCTGATCATGTAAATTTGTGATTAAATTAATTATTTAAGCTTTCAAGATTTTCCAAAAGAGATGAAACATACAGACTTTGATTATAAAATGCTATAAATATTCAAAATATGATATAGATACCTCTATTAGTAAGAATTCTCTAGAAAAACAGAACCAATGGGAGATAGATAGATAGATAGATAGATAAATGGATAGACAGATATTCTATTTGGTGGTTGGGTATTTGAGGGTGATTAGGTCATGAGGGCAGAACCTTCATGACTGGAATTGGTGCTCTTATAAAAGCAATCCCAGAGAGCTCCTTTGTCCCTTCTTTCTCGTGAGGAGACAGTGAGAAGATGGTCATCTATGAACAAGGAAGGATGCCTTCACCAGAAACCAAATCTGCCAGTGCCTCTATTTTGTACTTCCCAGCCTCCAGAACTGTGGGAAACAATTGTCCATTGTTTTAAATCACACCATCTATGGTATTCTGTTATAGCAGCCAAAATTTATTAAGATAAATATATATAGATAGATAAATACATACATTTGGAAAACATAGATGATAGAGATGACATAGATATAGGTGATATAGATATAGATATATCAATAGACATAGACATAGATAGGCTCACTTGATATGGACCCTAATGAAAAGTTCAAGATATGCAGGATGAGTCAACATGGTGGAGACCCAGGAGTGCCAATGATGTAGTTCCAGTCCAATGGCTTACAGGCTCAAGACCCAGGAAGAACTTATGGTTTAGTTCAAGTGTGAAGTCAGGAAACAACTGATGACCCAGCTTGAATGAAGTAATGAGGGAGAAATTTTCTCTTATTCAAGGAAAAGTTATTGTTTTTGTCATTCAGGCCTTCAACTGATTGACTGAGGCCCATACACATTGGGGAAGGCAATATGCTTTACCCAGTCTACTGATTCAAATGTTAATCTCATCCAAAAATAGCCCTGCAGAAACACCCAGAGTAATGTGTTTGAGTAAATATTTGGGCACTCCATGGCTCAGGCAAGTTGACATGTAAAATTAACCATCACAATACTAATAATGAATACACATCCTCTAGGTTTTTATTGTTGCTTTTGTTGCTGTTTTTTAATATTGGTCAACCTCTTGCCTGACTCTATTCAGCCTCTGGTTTACTTGCTGTTTTTATAACTAGGGGAAAACATTAAAAGTTAAGTATAAACTATGTCTATTCAACCAACTTGAAAGACTCCCTCCAGAAAAAGTTTCAAATTATATTTTAAAAACAGAAATTATATTTACAGATCGTCTCCAACTTATAAGGTTCAACTTACGATTTTTTTTTTTTAATTTTACAGTGGGTTTATCAGGATGTAACCCCATTGTAAGTGGTATTAAATGCATTTTCAATTGATAATATTTTTGACTCATGATGGGACTACATTCCAAAAAGTATCATAAGTCGAAAAACATCTCTGTATCTAAAACATATGCTCCTTGACATGACTGGATTCAATATTTATATGAAGGACCACATGCAGCTAAACTTTTTATTGTGTCTTCAATCTCGTTACTTGTTATTCGTCTGTTCAGGTTTTGAATTTCTTCCAGGATCAAACTTGGTAGGTTGTATGTATCTAGAAATTTGTCCATTTCTCCTAGATTTTGTAATATATTGGCATATAGTTGCTTCTAGTAGCCATTAATGATCCTTTGAATTTCTGCAGCATCAGTTGTAATGTCTCCTTACAAGCTGTTTCTGCTTTATGGAGCATCCCAAGTCCAACCTTGTGATTCTTGCAGACTTGTAGAGGTATCGCCTTGATGGTCTTGGACACAGTCCAAGAGGAATCTCTCAACTACCAGGCAGAGACTCTTGTTCTCTTCCCTTACTTGCTCAGACATACAGAGTCAGTCTCTCTCTCTCTCTCTCTCTCTCTCTGTCTCTCTCTCTCCATTCTGAGCCACCTAAAGCTGGGGGTTGAGTGACACAAGCACCCCGGTGGCCACCACCACTATGGCTGTACTGGGTCAGACCTGAAGCCAGCATAGCACTAGTCTCACCCAAGGCCTGTGTAACCATTCCCTGGCTATTGCCCATGTTTGCCCAAAGCCTTGGGGTTCTACATTCAGCATGTGGCAAAGTCAACCAGGTCTGTGTCCTCCACATAGCCCTGCCCCAACCCACCCCTGAGCTGGTCCCTGAGGAGCCCCCAAGCATGACTGTTAGGCCCAAAGTCCATTCACTTTTTCCATTGGGTTGAAAAACATGAAGGCCTTGGTCTAAGGCTGGTGGACTAAGGTCAGTAGAGAGAGAAATCTTAGGCACTACATAGTTAAGAAGAGAACCCTCCTTAAGATTGAGGGGACTCCATTTCCCAGAATGGGGTAACACTGAACTCTGCCCCTGATATCAGCCTGGGGGTCCAGGCAGGTCTCTAGAGATTGAGGTGCATTCTCACTTTGACCCCATGAGTCAGAGAGGTAGGGCCCTGGTTGTAAGGAGATGGCAGCAGGTCAGTGAGGGTGATTTCCAGGTTGTGGGGAGAGTCTGGGTGCGGAGTCTGATTATCGTGGGGACTCTTCTCACTGTAACAGCAAGAGCACTCAGGTATCTTCGCTGTTGTCAGCCCTAGGCAGTCTGCGTGTCCCCAGAGTGAAGTGTTGGGCAGAAGTGCTTCCTTCTTTCTTCCTCACTAGTATTGTGAAAATTCCTAGTGTCAATTTCAGAACAGCAGAGGGGAGTGGGGCTCTGTGTCTTGTCAACAATTTTTATGATGCTCATGAATGTAAACAGAGAGGATCCAACCCCTGTCAAAGCTGCCCCCACTGTGAGCCCCTGCTGTCACCACAGTAAGCCCCAAAATGGGCTGTCATGCTGTAGTCTAATATTCACTCTAACTTCCTCCATTCCAAGGAGACAAACTGACCAGGAGAACAGGAGTCCTGTGGGTTCCTAGAGCAGTTGTTTCACAGAAACCTGCAGAAGGGGTCCTTGTTAAAGCCAAGATGGTTCCTCTCCACTGAAGGTGTTTGACGTGATGTCACTCTCTCCCGTTCAGGTGCCAACCTTGCCAGCTTTCCTGCCCACAGTCCTACCTGGTGTCACGGGCCACAGCCATCATGACTTGGGGTCAGAAGAGTAAGCTCCATGCCCGTGAGAAATGCCGAGAGACCCATGGTCAGCCCCAGGATCTCAAGGGTCTAGGGTGTTAGGCCACTGCAGAGAAGAAAGACGAGTCTCACTCTTCCTCTTCCCTTGTTTGTTGGGGTACTCATCGCAGGTCTCCTGATGCCTCCATTCTGCAATAGTCTCAGGGAGCTTCACCCACTGACTCTCCTGATGCAGGTGCTTCATGCTCAAGATCTGATGTAGCTGCCAAGGGTCAAGATGAGAAAAGTCCAAGTACTTCCCAGGAAGCAGCCTTCATTCAGAGCACATACTGAGATTCTCTGGACAGGAAGTTGAGCATGTTAGTGCAATTCCTGCTGGAGAAGAAAGAGTCCATTGTGAAGGCTAATTTGCTGAAGCTTGTCAGCAGAAAGTACAAGCAGCACTTCCCTGAGATCCTCAGGAGAACCTCTGAGCTCTTGGAGGTGGTCTGTGGTGTTAAATTGAAAGAAATGGAATGCGGTGGTGACTCCTACACTCCTTTTCAGCAACCTGGACCTCTCCAGTGAAGGAAGTCTGAGTGGTGACAAGGGGCTGCCGAAGACGGGTCTCCTGATGTAGCTCCTGGGTATGATCTTCATGAAAGGCAAACATGCCACTGAAGAGGAGGTCTGGGATTTCCTGAATGTGGTGGGGATCTATGCTGGGAGGAGGCACTTAATCTTCAGGGAGCCCCGGAAGTTTGTCACAGAAGATGTGGTGCAAGAAGAGTACCTGGAGTACTGGCAGGTGCACAACAGTGATCCTCTGTACTATGAGTTCCTGTGGGGTCCACGAGCCCATGCTGAAACCACCAAGGTGAGAGTCCTGGAAGTTTTGGCTAAGATCAATGACGCTCTCCCCATTTCCTTTCCAAATCTGTATGAAGAGGCTTTGACAGATGAGGTAGAGAGAGCAATGAGCCTGAGAGCTGCACGCAGAGCTGGCACTGTTCCCTTGGCCAGGGCACTTTATGGGGTCACTTTACAGATCCTCGCACTTCTAGGGAGGTCTGAAGTAGAAGTTTCACTTTATGTTAGAAGAGAGTAGCGAGCCATTAAAGTAGTACAGTATAGTAGAGACTGGAGGGAACAAGATGTGTATCTTTCCTTTGTCCTGTTATACATGAGTAACTTGTAGATTTATCTTTTGCTTTCATTATTACTTTAAAAATGTTCTTTCTTTTAAGTGAAGATTTAAATTGTTTCACAGTTTAAGTTTCTTAATGTCATAGATCACACATTTATTTCTGTTTGTCAGGTTTAAGACTAAAAGTTTTGTTATTTTAAGACAAATTGAAAGATCTTAAACATTTTATTTTTAGTACAGCATAAGGTAACGTGGCATTGGAATAGGGATTTTCATGGAAATGTGAAAGAACCCCACAGCAAAATAGTTGAGATCGCAGAATAGTGAAACAAAAGTAGAGTAGTTCATTTGCGGTGTTTCCTAGTCTTTTTGCTCATTGCTTGTAATATTAAATTATATAAACCTGTATTTGCTTTGCTTATTGAAACTGCATGAGAAAATAAAATAATAAATTAGACTTATTGCTTACTGTTTTCATTATTTTTTAATTATTGTTTCCCAACCAGTAATCGAGTACCTGCTGTTTGGAAGGTTCCCTGATAGTACTGGTGATGGTAAGCAAAAGGAGATCCAACTTCTGTCTGTAGAATTTTAGAGTCAAGCAGCAACTAACATATAACCAAGATGATGAGATATAATCTAAGACACAAATGACAAGTAAAGAGAGGGGATAAGGAAGAGATTTCACATTAATGAAGTCAAATGTAAATTATCTGATGAAGGCAGTTCAGAGTCTTAGAAAACTGCAATTCTCTCCATGGGAGTTAATTTAAGTGAAGCTGCAGGTTGGGCTAGATGAGGCTGTGGGAGTCGTGAGCATGGGCCAGGCCCTCAGATGGTGCCTCTCAGAGTTGAGAGGCCGTCCCTGAAAAGGGAAGCAAGTCTTAAGAGTTATTTTGACATTGTAGGTATACCAGAAAGAAATCCCCAACTGGGATAGGAAGGCAAAGAGACCTGTGCAGTTGCCCCAGTTCACAAACTGTGTCTTCTGAGCACATGATGTCCAGGGAGTATCTGAGCAACATGAGTGATACTTCCTTTACACAAAATGCCAAGAAGCCACTGAACTATCACCCCATTATAGACTGGGAGAGCCAGAGTCTGCTCCATTAAAAGGACATTTGAATTAGGTTACTTTGAGTGTAATTTGTCCAACTCTAAGGGAGGGTTTGGTTTTTGGTGGTGACGAAGTGAATGAAAATAGGGGCGGTTTGGATGGAAAAGTGACCTGGGAAGTTTTTGGTCCCTAACACGAAACAAGAACTTTGAGTTGCCTCCAGCTGAAGACAACAACTCCACAGCCAAATAACAGATGCTTTAATGAGGAAACACTACTCAGTTTTACTGGCTTGGCAGCATTTCAGCAGATGCAGATTTCTATGTTATTTGGAGTAATCTCTAATATATTCTGGGAATAAAATTCTGTAAGGGAAGATTGTCATCATTTTGGGTCAAATGAAGTTTAGTAATAATTACCATTCATTAAACATCCAAAGTTTACCTAACACTGTGTCAGGCGATTTACATAGAAATATATATATATATATATATTTATATATATATATATATATATATACTCACACACACACACACACACACACATATATATATACACACCTAAATACTATAAGATGGCGTTTATCGAATTGACTTTGCAGGTTAAAAGCTTGCAATTTTCTCAAGTTCACAAGACTGGCAAGCAACAGAACTAGACTAGACCCTGCCTCTGAACTTCTCTAGAGTCCACAACTGCCCCACTTCTTCCAGCCTGAAGCAGACCTTGTGTTACTTATTTTCTACTCACTACTTCAAACTATATCTCAGGTGATACAAAGCAAGACTTCAAACCCCAAATACTGTTTTGGAATACGCAGCCCAAGGAATAAGCAATAAAAATACCAAAATAAATCCAAGTTGTGAATAAAGAAAGAGATATTTGTTGACAATATCATTATCTGCAAAGTCAATGTCAGAAACCTCAAAAGACTAGGGACTCACAAAATCATTTGGCTCAGCCTCTTCGCTGTAGCAAGTGGATATATTTGAACAGAAGTTACATAAGAAGCTGAGGCTGCCTAGTGACAGGAAGGTATGTATAAACAATGGTTTTCTTTTCTTTTTTTTTTTTTTCTTTCTCTGAAAGCACACCTGTCCAAGGCTTTCTGCTTTGTGCTTCAGATTTCCCATCTCACATCATCCTTAGGACACATCCTATTCTCTGCAACGTTTGCAGAGGGAAAACTAATGAAGAGTTTGGAATGACATGGCATTTCTCCAGAAGCCTCTCATGGAAAGTTTAGAAACCAAGATGAAGACTGATGAATGAGAACTAAAGAAACAAACAACCCATAGTAAATGGAGTAACAGAGATCAGACTGTGTCTACTTTTAGACCTGGAAGACTGAAGCAGGGCTGTTAGGCTACTTCTCACTTACTGTTCAGTGTTCTCAGGAACATAAGATCCTTAGTCTACATGAGTGACTTAAAGTTGAAAGAAGAAACTCAAGGCCTGCAAAGAGTCAAGGTGAGGACCCTGAGTGAGGACTGAGGGCAGACCTCTACCCTCCACAGAGATAGCCCCAAGGAACCTAAATCTTGATGTCATCCCTGGGAGGGCACAGACAGGTGGCATTTCCTGTTTTCATTCTGGGACCTCAAGGAGTGGGAACCTTGTTCTAAGGTTTTGAGACTTAGACAATAGAGGGAGATGTTCCATGCCCTGCCAGGAATCAAATGCAAAATCATGAGTGATGACTGAGGGGACCACAGACCCTATAATAGGGAGGTGGCACAGAACCTCCACCTACCATCAACCCTGGATGGCCTTGGGCAGGGCTGTCAGGCTGACTTCTGCAAAAAGAGTTCAGACATATGAGGGCTTAGTCTGAGGGTAGGGTCCTCAAGTCAACAAAAAGAGTCCAAGGCCCTGCCATGAATCAAGGTGATGGCCCCTAGTGAGGGCTTAGGAAACCTTCTACCCTCAGAACTAAGAGAACCACACAGAGCCCCACCCTTACTGGTAGCCCTGGAATACATGGGCATTGTTGACATGATGTGACATACTTCCTCATATGATGTCACAAGGAAGGAAGGAAGTTGGTCTGATTGTGAATTAAGGTCAGCAGTTAGAGGATTTCCAGATTTCTCCAGAGGCCACAGTGAATATGCTAATAACTGAGGGAACCACATACACCATGAGTGGGAACACCACAGAATTCAACTGTTACTCTCAGCCTTGGGACAACGAGGACAGGTAAGAACAAATGAGAACATATGAGAAGACCCTCACATTCCCCATAGGGCATGTTTCAGGGTCGTTTTCTCTTTAGTATGAGGGGATAGGCCTTAGGACAAGGGAAGGAGAAGTTCCAGACCATACCAGGGGTCAAAGCAAGTGCTAAAGGAACCATCTACCACTAAATAGAAGAGTTAAAAAAGAATCTGGCCCTACCCTGGTTTCAGTGCTTGAAGGGCCAGGGCAGGGTTGTGAAGTTGAAGCTCTCTACCATCTCTTTATGACAGGTCTATGGGAGGTGACATCCTTAGTCTGAAGGTGCAGTAATCAACATTCAAATGAAGGAAGTTGGGCTCCTAGGCCCTATATGCCAATGTAAGGACCCCCAAGGGTGGACTGAGGATCCCAGAAACGCCAGGATGGAAAATTACCTACTCAACAGTCAGCACTGTGGGCACATAAACAGCAGTGATAAGCTGAGGACCCCCTTCACATCCTTCTTATGGGTCCCAGAGAGGTTTGTGATATAACTTCAGAGGAAATGGTTCTCATGACCTGCCACCAGTTGGCATGATTGTCTTGAATGTGAAGTAAAAGGACCCCTCAACTTAGAAGACTGGCAGCCACTATGTCACCTTAGTATGCCTGAGGCAGGGCTACCAGGCTAAAGCCTATGGTTCAGTCTAACTTCCTCCAAAGGTTTCCCAAGGGGGGGCACACTGATCAGGATAACAGAATCTCAGTGTGTTCCTAGAGCAGTTCCTTCATGGAAAACTGCAAATGTTGTTTTTATTATAACTACGATAGAATTTCCACTTTGAAGGTGCACAGACCCTCTCAATCTTCCTCCTCCAGTGGACTCTCTTGACCTGTTCTCCTACTCATTCTCCTGCCTGCTATCCTTTATGAGAGTCAACATGTCTCAGGATCAGAACAGTAAGCTCCACATTTGTGAGAAACACTACCAGATCCAAGATGACTCTCAGGTTCAGAGTGGAGCTCAGGTCAGTGAAGAAGTGGACGATGAGCCCCTCCCCACTTCCTCTCCTGTTCTTGGGGATATTCCCCAGAGCTCATCTGCTGCTGAGTCAAGTGGCACTTCTCAGGAGCCTTGCAAATCCAGTACCATGACTTCTGCAGGCGTTTTTAACACAGGATCTGACGAAGGGGCTAACAGTAGAGATGAGGAGTACCCATGTTCCTTAGAGGTCTCCCCCTTCACTGAGAGTTCATGCAGCAATTTCATAAATATAAAGGTGGGTTTGTTGGAGCAGTTCCTGCTCTACAAGTTCGAAATGAAACAGTGTATTTTGAAGGAAGATATGCTGAAGATTGTCAACCCAAGATACCAAAACCAGTTTGCTGAGATTCTCAGAAGAGCTTCTGAGCACATTGAGGTTGTCCTTGCAGTTGACTTGAAGGAAGTCCACCCAACTTGTTACTTATATGACCCTGTCAGCAAGCTGAAACTCCCCAACAGTGGGAGGATTCATGCTGGCAAAAGGTTACCCAAGACTGGTCTCCTCATGACTCTCCTGGTTGTGATCTTCCTGAAAGGCAACTGTGCCAATGAGGAGGATATCTAGAAATTTCTGGATATGATGCAAATATATGATGGGAAGAAGCACTACATCTATGGAGAGCCCAGGAAGTTCATCACTCAGGATTTCGTGAGGCTAAAGTACCTGGAGTACCACTGGGTGCCCTGCAGTTATCCTGCACGCTATAAATTCCTTTGTGTTCCAAAAGCCTACACCAAAACCAGCAAGATAAGAGTCCTGGAATATTTGGCCAAGGTCAATGATATTGCTCCAGGTGCCTTCTCATCACAATATGAAGAGACTTTGTAAGATTTGTAAGATGAGGAAGAGAGCCCAAGCCAGAGATGCAGCCGAGACTGGCATTACTACAGTGGCCAAGACTCTCTCAGGGCCAAGTTCAGCAGCTTCTCTCAATCCTATTGAAGTCTGAAGCTTTTTTCATCCAGTCAAGCAAATATAACATCACCAAAAGGGATTTTTTTTTGAAATACCAAAGAACCCCCAGTAAAATAATTGAGATAGTGAAATAGAAAAAAATAATAAAACATGATCTTGGTTTTCTTCATTTCTTTGTCTTTTGTTTTGTAAAATTAAATGATTTATGCCTTGATATGTTTAGATTAATAATATAGGACAAATTAAATTTAATAAGTTAGATCTCTTGCTCACTGTCTCTTATATTCCCCAAACATCATTTGAGTATCTGCTTTTTGGAAGGCTCTGTAACAGTACTGGAGCTGCTCAGATAAAGGCCCAGCTTCTGCCCATAGAATCTTTGAGGTTAAAAGCTGCAGTCATATAAAGTAAATGTTGAGTCACCCTCTATGACTTATAGGAAAGCAGAAAGGATGGATGAGAAGGGGGCATTCCAGTTGAGAGCAGTAAAGCATAAATTTCATGAGGCAAGGCAGTTTGAGTTTTGGGAAACTGAAAGTCAATGTGTTGTAACTTTTAAATTAGCTGCATGGGGGTGCTAGATGAGGCTATGAAACTGGTAAGCAGAGGTGAGAACCCTCAGATGATGCATCTCAAAGTTGAGAGAGAAAACCCTTTAATGGAAAACTGAACTGTAGTGTAAACTCCAAAATTAAGGCCTAATACTATATACTGCCAGGCAGGCTAAGAGCTCCCCTTCTAATGCCGCTTGCTTAAGACAGAGTCCCATAGCTGTAGTGTATCCCTTGTCTTTTTTCCTATCTATTGGAAGTGGGGCTCAGGCAAAACCTCTGTTTCCTCTTTGTTATTTTGGCCCGGTGATAGTGGGGGTAAGGGATAAGGAGGCAGTAACGTAGGTGACGGTTCCTCTTCCCTCCCCTTTTTAGGCTCTTCTGTGTATAACGGGACCAAAGCCGCCCTAACTAAAGCCCATAATGTTAAAGATGTTACTGGGACCCGTTGCCCTTACATATGATGTTGTTTAAGATTTCTCCCCACTTGTTCCCAGAGCTCTACGTCTAGCATACCTTCTTCTGGGAACCATGGGTTATGAGATACAACAGTTTGCATTAGGTCCCTTAATTGAGCCTGTGAAACCGAGGCTCCACTAGCTTTAAGCAGCTGTTTCAATACTTTTATATACTGTTTCTGTTGAGCTGATAACTGTTGTCCCATGATGAAACCCTAGCCTGAACAATTCCCTCAAACTTGGAAACCCTGAGCAGGCCGATGACTTATCGATTTACTGACTTACTGACTGCACAGTCTCCTTACCTTCATTTTGGAGGGTTCCTTCATGATTTGTTGCAGCATTCCTCTCGCAGGGCACCATCTGCTGGGGTCTGACCCGCAGACCCTGGCCAAATGACGGATGAAAGAAGGCACTCAGATACAGATATCTGGTGAAAGAGTGGGCTAGGGGACTGGCCACGCACAGACCCCAAGGAGGGTGCTGTAAAGAGTCAGCAGCTGAGGCCCTGATAAGCTGGTGCTGCGGGCATTTATTCAGCACAGATTTAATGGAAAAGGTTTTGAGACAACACACTTGTGGATAATTAACATGGTCGCCCCTCTGGAGAGAGCAGTCCTGCGCATGGATGATTAAAGGCCAGGTTCTGAGGCCTAAGTAACTAACTTATCTAGATCAGTTTCTTTTCATCCCCTTGTTATCTAACCTAAGCTCTTAAGAGAACTCAGCTGCCTTCAGCCAAATTTTCTTTCAAAGCTTTGCAAACCCCTGGCTTTCCAAGATGGTTTGCATCTTTCTACAATTTTTCCCACCACCCTGACTGATCTCCTACAATATATTGCCTTCAATTTTTCAAATGGCCTAACTGGAAATTCCTCTCTACACTATGCACTTGCAGATTAGGTCCCTTAGCCAAACAACCATCTTTATTAAGAGAACCAGGCACACATCTTGTTTTCTTTCCCTGACGGCCTTCAGGATTATTCACACAAGCCAATCACAACTTCCCATGAGAACTAGAGGTCACCTCTCCCTCTTGATCTACAAATCCTGCCTCCCAGAGACCTTATTCATTCACTCTGTTCCTGAGAGCAACCCTTGTGTGACCCTGTGTGGTATGTGGTGTACTGCTACCCTGGGCTGTGAGTGTATGTGATTAATGAACTGCTGTTGACCTCATCTATACAGTGCCCAGTATCATGTGTTTGAATACCACATAACCATAATGTGGAAATTCCTTCCTCACCAAGAAATAGGACACCACTAAAACATGCTCTTATGAATTACTTTGGGATCATAGATAATCCAGAAAGAATTATTTAGATTTAGACTAGTGGCTTACGCAACAGAAGTTTATTTTCTCACAGTTCTGGAGGCTGTAAGTCCAAGATCACAGTGCCAGCAAGGTTGGTTTCCTCTGAGGCCTCTCTCAGCTTTCAGAAGGCTTCCCTCTTGCAGCCTCTTTACATTGCTGTCCTTTTGTGTGTATGCATCCCTGGTGTTTTCTAGCATGTCCTAACCTCTTCTTTTCAGGACACCAGTCAGATTTTATAAAAGTACTCTAATGGCCTCATTTTAACTAATCACCTGTTTAAAGACCTTATCTCCAAATATAGTCACATTCTGAGGTACTGGGGGTTAGGACTTGAGCACATGAATTTGAGGTTGGGGGCAAAATTCATTTCATAATAGGCAGGAGTGGGAGATACCTTTGCTCTTATCTCACTACAGTAGAACACAATGCACAAGCTACGTGTTCTATGCAAATTGTCTCCAGGGAGTTTCCCCAAAATAAGAGTGAGATGCACAAAAGTCACTGTGTTGGCTTTTTTTTTTCTTTTTACCTAGAACTGGAAGAAAGAACTAGTTCCTACTAGAAAAAGACGTTCTAATTAGATTATCCTGAGTGTAACTTGGTAGGTTATAAGGGAAGGCTAGATTTTGGTGGGGAAGAAATGAATGAAAATATAGGTGGTTTGGATGGAAGGGTAGCTGGGATGCATTGAAGGAGTTAGTCCTTAACAAAATTCTAGAAGATTTTAATTGTATCCAGATGGGGAAGAACCCCCAACATCCAAATTAAATAACGGATGCCCTAATGGGGAAAATTGAATTTTACTTGCTACAGCAAATTTTTGGCTGATTTGGTGTTGTTGGAGAGCATTGCATTTTCTCTGACATATGCTGGATTTTTAAAAAATCTCAGATAAGAAGATAATCATAAATAATCATAAATAAATGCCATTTATTAAACACCTAACATTTGCCAGTGACTGTGAAAGATTAAGTCTTAGTGATGAAGAGAATTAGATTAGTGTGTGTTTTCTGACAGCCACCTCCCTATCCCAGGCCCTCTGCCTTGTTCTTCAGCTTCCCCATTTCACATCGCTCCACTTGGACACAGACCTATTCTGCTCAAGATTTTTCAGGAGTGTGGCATTTCCCAGGAAGCTTTTCATTAAAGATACAGGAGCCGAGGATGTCAGGGCCTTGCTACAAAGGGCTCTCGTTGAAGTAAGGCTCTAAGAAGAGTCAAATTGGGAATCGTCTGTGAGACTGAGGGAACTACCCACTCCAGAACAGAGAAGGCACCATAGATGTCACCCCTGGAGTCAGCTTTGAGAACACTTTCACTGGGGATATGGGTAGGACTCACTTCCTCCTGAGGGTTACAGAAAGGTGAGGGACGTGGCCTAAGGCAGGCCACCTTAGCACAAGTGCAAGAAAGTGAGGGGTCTTAGGATCGGGCAGAAGTCAAGGTGAGAATACTTAATGAGAGTAAGAGAACCACCCACTTCAGAAGTATGTCCCGGGCCTGCTCCCCCAAAAAGCTCGACCCCTTTTCTCAGTCTTGGAAGGCCCTGAGCAGAGTAGGCAGGCTGAGATGTGTGCTCATTCCTGCCTCTAGGGCCTCGGGAAGGTGAGGGCCTTAGTAAAAGTACGTGAACTCAGAGCAGCTGAGTGAGGAGGCGCAAACCCTAGCAGCAATCAAGGTGAGGAAGCTTAGGTGGAGAATCCCATCAAGCTCTTGTTTGCAGCTCCCTGAGTACCCAAACATGGATGTCAAGTATATGTGAGCTCTCCTTTCCTACTTGATGATACTGGGAGCTGAGGGCCTTGGCCTGGAGTGGGCAGGGGACAGCGGGCTAAGGTCAGCAAAGGAAGGAGTACCATGCCCTTCAGGGAATCAACAGCAGAAGCCTGCATGATTTCTGAAGGATCACTGATCTCAGAAGTGTGCGGTAGCACAAAGCCTGCTCCTGCCATCAACCTTCGGAGGCCCTGGGCCAGGCTGACTTCTTCAAGGGGGGTCTCAGAGATGTGAGGGCCTTGGTCTAAGGGAAGGATCCTCAAGTCAACAAAGAAATGCAGCCCGAGTGCAGCCATGAATCAAAGTAAGTGCCCTACATGAGGACTGAAGGAACCCCTGCTCTACTGGCACCCTGGGATGCCTGTGCACTGGTTACATGACTTGCACTTATTTCCTGCTATGGTGTGGGGGTGGTTACTGGTAATGATGATGAGGGATTTTGTCTAAAGTAGATGGCCTGAGGTCTGCAGTAGGAGGATTTCCAGGCGTTTCTACGAATTAGGGTGAAGACATGATATCTGAAGGGAACACCAAATCCATCCCCTATTCTCAGCCTTGGAAGGCCACAGGCAGGTGAGGTGGTACCCATATCTTAGTAGAGAGTCTCAGGAGATTCTGGTAGGAATAGAAAAGCCCTGGGCCATGCCAAGAGACAAAGGAAGGGTTGGGAGGACCACCCACAATTGAACAGGTAACAAAGCATCTGTGTCCCACCCTTGCACTCAGTACTTAAAGGACCAGGACAGGACTATCAGGCTGAGGCTTCTCCCCAGTTCTTTATATATATAAAATCTAAGGCAGATGAAATCTTTGGTGTATGATTGTAGCCACCAGTCAGCAAAAGGGAAGTCTTCCAGGTACTACCTAGAGATCAGGTGAATTCCTTGAATGAGAACTGAAGACCCAAGCATCCCATGACAGAGAGACCTCCACATAGCTCCCAGTTGGGTGCCCCCTGACAGAGATGGTGGACTGAGATGCTCCTTCACTTTATCTTCTGGGGTCTCAGGGGGGTGCTGGCTTTGGTTTGAGGTGTCAACATCAGAGCAGCAGAAGGGAGGGGAACCACGGCCTGCCAACAATTGATATGATGATTACGATTGTGAACTTAAACCCCCACACTCCAAAACAGAGAACCCCCATGACCAGCCCCTGCCACCATCTCAGTACACCTAAGGCAGGGTTAGCAGGCTGGAGCCTAAAACTCACTCTAACTTTATCCACAGGGTTCTCAGTGGACAGGTGGACCAGGAGAACAGGCGCTCCATGGGTTCCTAAAGCAGTGCTCTTGGAAACCTGTAGCTGTGGCCTTTGTTAAAGCCATGGTAGTCTCTCCCTGCTGCTGGTGCTCACACCATCTCATTCTTCCTCCTTCAGGTGCCCACATTGCCAGCCATCCTGTCCACACTTTTCCTATTCTGCCTAACTAGAGTCATCATGTCTTGGTATCAGAAAAGTAAGCTCCACGTCCATGAGAAACGTCACCAGACTCAAAGTAAGACTCGGGGTAATGGGGGTACTCAGGCAATAGCAGTGGCAGCAGAAGAGTCTCCTTCCTCCTCGCCTCTTCTTTGTGGAGGTGTTACTGAGAGCTTACCTACTACTGGGTCATGTAGCACTTTGAAGGGGCCTCAGAAAGCCTCAACCACCACTACTTACATAGGCATTTTTTGCTCTAGACCTGATAAATTTTCCAGTGGCCAAGATAAGGAAGAGAAAAGCACAGCTGAGGCCCCACCTTCCAGTGAGAACTCGTGCAGAGACCCTTGAACCAGGAAAGCTGAGTTGTTGGAGCAGTTCCTGCTCTACAAGTATAAAATGAAACGGCCCATTACAAAAGAAGGTACGCTGAAGGTTGTCAACTAAAAATACCAAAATCAGTATGCTGAGATCCTCAGAAGAACTTCTGAGTGCATTAAGGTTACCTTTGCAGTTGATATGAAGGAAGTCATTTCAACTCATCACTCCTATGATCTTGTTATGACTTTGTAAAGCTAGAAGTTCCCCAAAATGGGAGGGTGTTTGGTGGCAGGGGGTTATCCAAGACTGGTCTCCTGATAAATCTGCAGAGTGTGATCTTCATGAAGCGCAACTGTGCCACTGGAGAAGACATCTGGAAATTCCTAGACATGATGTGAGCATATGCTAGGAGGAAGCACTACATCTATGGAGAGCCCAAGAAGCTCATCACTCAAGATTTGATGAGGCTAAAAAGTACCTGGAGTACTGTTCAACAGTGATCCTGCATGCTATGAATTCCTTTGGGGTTCAATAGTGCATCTTGAAACCAATTAGATGAAAGTCCTGAAGTTTTGGCAAAGGTCAGTGATACTGTTCCTAGTGCCTCCACATCCCATTATGAAGAGGCTTTGTGAGATGAGGAAGAGAGAGCCCAAGCCATAGATGCAACCATGCCTGGCCCTACTGCCAAAGCTAGTGCAATTTCCAGAGCCATATGTCCAGCTTATCTTCCCACCCCTATTGAGGACTGAGGACTTTTTATCATCCAGATAAGAAGATATGACATCACAGTAAAGATTTTCTTGAAAATACGAAATAATCCCACAGTAAAATAAGTAGGGTAATACAATAAAGAAAAAAATAAAACATGATTAATCCTTGTTTTCTCTGATTCTTCTTAATCTTTAGTTTTGTAAAATTAACTGATTTGTACTTTGCTTTTCTTAGCTTATTCAATAAAGTAGAAAAAATTAAATCTTAATAAATTAGGAATTAGACCTTGTGTTCACTGGCTCTTCTAGTCACCAAACATTAACTGAGCATCTGCTCTCTGGAAGACTATGTGCTAATACTGGAGATACTCAGATAAATACCCAGTTCCTGCTTATAGAAGTTTTAAGCCTATAAGCTATGATCATTTAACTGCCCTTTATGACCTATAGTTAAATTAAAAATAATGAGTGAGGATGAGGGTGTTCCTTAAGAGAGCAACCAAGAGGGAATTTCCTAAGCCAGGCAGTTTGGGGCTTTGGAAAACTGCAAATCCTCAGTGGAATGTAACTTTCATTTAAGTTGGTGGGCTAGCTGAGGTTCTGGAATTGATGAGTAGCAGCCATACCCTCGATGGGTGTGCTTCAGTTGAGAGATAAAACCCCAAGAATTAGTGTACTTGGGCTTCATAAACAAAATACCATAATCTGGGTGGCCTAAGCAACATAAATTGATTTCTCACAGTTCTGGAAGCTGAGAAGTCCAAGATCAAGGAGCCAACATAATCAGTTCCTAATGAGGGTACTCTTCCTGGATTGCATAAAGTCACCTTTTCTGTGTCTCCTCACAAGGAGGGGAGAGAGCGAGTTCTAATCTCTCTTCCTCTTATAGAGACACTAATCCTAATATGCGGCCCCTACCCTTAAAACATCAACTAAACGTAATTATCCCTCAAAGGCCCACCTCCAAATACCATAACATTGGGAGCTAGGGCTTCATTATATGAATTTTGGGGAAAATACAAAGTTCACTCTATAATGGAAAACTGCTTCCATTCTTGGGATTGCGGGTAAACCAGAGACAAATCTCCACGTGGGCAGGGTAGGAAGGTGTATTGTGCTCTAGTTCCAGTGCAGGTAAGCAGGTAAACATAGTTTGCAAATTAGCTGTTCTAAACACATGTTCTACAAGGAGTTTCTGAAGAATAAGAATGATAATCCTTTGAGATGAGATGCACAGAAGCCACTATGTTGGCAGTTTTTGCCTTGAACTGGGAGAGCTAGATCCCAGTGCATTAAAAGGGCATTTTGATTTAGTTATATGGAGGATAATTTGGCAAACTCTTAAGAGAGGGCTAGATTTTGTTAAGGGTATAAAGGATGTAAACAAAGATGGTTTGGGATGGAAAGGCAGAAAGGCGCCCAAGAAGGATACAAGAACTTGGGCCTTGACACCAATTTTAGGAGCCTGAGTTACATCTAGCTGGGGAAGACAACCTCACAACTGAATTAAACAACAGGTGCCCTCATGGACAATATTTACATAGCTTTACTTGTTAGGGATCATTTTTGGCTGATTCAATACTTTTGTGCAAGACTATTCCATATTCTCTAACATCTCCTGGACCAAAAAACAAAACAAAACAAAACAAACTTCCAAGTGTGGTGGATGCTATCATCTTGAATCAAAATAATAATATTAAAAACTGCCATTCTGGGTAATATATTCCAGTCATCTTGCCATGTGGTTTATATGTAGTACATACACTCTAATGGTCTTACAAGATGGGGCTTACCAAATTCATTTGGCAGATAATAAACTTCTAATTTTCTCAAGTTCACAAGACTGGTAAATGGCAGAGCTAGGACAAGAGCCCTGGTCTGAATTTGTCTAGAGCCTAAACTATTCCACTCCTCCCACCTGAGGTAGACCTGTTGTCTCTTAATGAACCTTTTAAACTCACTATTCCAAAATGTATTTCAGGCAAAAAAAAAAAAAAAAAAAAGGAGACACTTGTAGTCAAGGTACTAAAAGCGGGCCTATAAAAGGAAGTTAAGTGTGAGAATAAATCAAAATTTGGAGATTGTCTTTAAACTTCATTAACCTAGGATCCTGCTGCTTTGAGGCCCGTGGTATCCCTGAGAATTAACTCTGCCCAGGAGCTATTTCATCCAGTTCTTGCTGTTTCCATCATTACAACACCTTTCTCCTGGAATTTCTCCAGTGTGCACCCCTAACTCTGGAACCTGACCTGCTGGCCAGCTCTTCACTCTGCATCCTCCTCTGAAGACTATCACTCGCTCTCCTCATGATTTAGAGCATTTAAACTCTGTAATGGTCACTTCCTTCACTTTGGATGCATATCAACTTTGTATTCCTATTTATATGATAAGTTGAAGATCTGCCTCCTTCCTTCCTTTCCTTCTTTTTCTTATTTTTCAAATGTTTCTTTAAAAATTAGTTTAAATCATTTCTCAGTATGAGTTTATAGATCATGTGGTTTACACATTTATTGCTGTGTATCAAATTTAAAAGTAGGAGTTTTTATATTTTGTGAAACAAGTTGGAGAAGCTTTCCATCTCATTTTGTGATCCAGAACAGGGTAATATGGCATTGAAATAGGTGTTTCTCTGGAAATGTGAGATTACTCAGCAATGAAACTGTTGGGTTCAAGAAATTGGCAAAATATGTGCCAAAAAATCAGATTTCTAGGCCTTTATAAGGACTTTGATGTAAATAAACTCATGTCCAAACAACAACAACAAAGAAATAGAGCAAAATAAAGTAAAAGATTGTCAATTCTTATCTTCCCTATTATTTTTAATCTGTTGTTCTGTAAAATTAAATGACTTACATCTGGATTTGCTTACCTTATTTCAGAATTTAGGAGAAATTAAATCTTACTAAATTAGATACTGTGCTCATTGGTTCATTTAGTCCCTGAACATTAATTGGACATCTGCTCTTTGGAATTCACTGTGCTGTTGCTGAAGATGTCAGGATTTTCATGTCTAGGAGCAATAGTATCACAAGGAAGATTGTGAGATATGTTAGACCAGAAGGACAAATAAAAAGAAAGAATGAAGAGGGTTGTGGTCCACATGAGTGCAGTAAAGTGGCAGTTAAGTGTAAATGCCTCAAGGCAAGTCTGTTCAGGGAAACTGCAAATTCATCAGAGTGACTGAAGTTTAAATTTAGCTATGTCACAGGGCGTTAGAACTTTGGGAATGGGAGCGAGGGTCAGCCCTTTAGATAGTGTGTCTCAGAGACTAAATCTTGAAATGCAAATTGGCCCTCGAATCCTCGATAAACAGTAAAGAAACTTCCCATTGGTAGAGTCCAAGGTAGATGTTCCAGACCCTTTCCCATCGCATTGGAACACAGTTTGCAAAGTAGTTGTTTTACCTATATCTTCTCAAATGATTTACTGAAAAATAAGTGTTATGTTCTTTTGAGCTGATCTGTGGAAACCAGTTGGCTGACACTCTTTCCTTTGGCTTGAGGAAGTCCAGTTCAAGTACATTGCAATAAAATTGTAATTTCTTGAATATAATTTGGCAAGGGCTGAGTGTTTGGTGGCTGTGAAATGAGTGGCAATTGGGATGTTGATTGAAGATACAGCTGGGAACAAAACAAAGGAGAATAACATAATAGTGTACAGCCCGTTACACAACTACTAGGTCATTTGAATGGCATTCAGATTGAAACAATTGGCTCATATTCAAACTAAATAACTTTCTCTCCGTTGTTTAGTTCTATTTGTTAAGTAGTAATTTTGACTCTTGGTATTCTGGGTCCTAAGTACCTCAGATTCCCTGAGAACTGCTCAATAGTTTCTTTAAAATTCTAGAAGGTTAAGGTAGCAATCAGCACCAGTAATGGTAACAACTTTCATTTACTAAAGGTTTAATATATGTGGAGAGGTTGGCTAGGTTCTTTGCATTTATTATCTCTGACCTTTCCAACAGCCTTGCAAAATGAAGCTAACTTTTCAGATGCAGAACTCAAGACTCAAAGTTTTGGAAATTTCCCCAATATTGCACGCTAGTAAGTGAAAAAGGTTGGACTGTTGTAATCTGTGTAGATCTCAAACTGTCTCCACTCTTCCCAGCCTGAAGTAGTCTCTGTGTCTCCTTTTTAAGTGTTCTTCCCACTATTCATAATATCTCATATAAGATAAAAATAACTCTGTAGCCAACATTCTAAAAGCAGGCCTAAAGAGGGTGAAATACATGTAAATAGAAATAAAACACAATTTTGGGATTGTCAATTGGATTCATTTACTCAGGATCTTTCTGTCTTCACACTAGAGTTCCTTAAAAGCTGACTTTGTTCTGGCAGCTGTATTTTATCCATATGTAGCACAATACCACATTACAGGACCCTCCACCTCAGCCTTCCCAGTGTGTTTTTCTGTCAAATTATGTTTCTGGATGTGCTAACCAGCTCTTCTTCACAGCCTCTTCCACTGCCCCCAAAGGAAAAAATAAATCAGAATCATCTGTCTTCTCTCTAACTCAGAGGTTTCCTAGTCTCTGAAGATGACCTTTATTTGTCCCATCCCAACCGTGCCCCATCTTCACCCCATAACAGCCCCATTCAATGTAAAAGTTTACTTTGAAGAGTGAGGTTTATATACCTGATCATATCTTCTCCCCAGGTCCATTTGTGTAAATTTCCTTATAGTTTAATCTCCCTGGTCTTGTTTTATTAACCTTGCTCATAAGCCATGCCTAGTGATGGAGCTACGAGGTGTGACAGTAGGATACTCAGGAAGCCTTCCCTTGCTATCCTCACCACCACCTCTTGCCAGCCTGTGTTAGATGTGCATACTCGGTATTTCTCCAGTGCATCCCCTTGTTAGTTGGATGTATTCATAAAATTAGAGAAGAGGTTTTTTTGAAACCTCACTGATATTTGCATTTTATTCCCTTTTAGAAAATAACAATTCATTCCTACAGGGTATTTATCATGTGGCAGACATAGTTTATCTGATTCATGCCATGTATTTCTTACAACAGACCTATGAGGTCTATACTATTATTATGCCCTGTTTAGAAATTAGAAACTAAAGCTCTGTCATTTATCTTCACAATAACCTTTGCTGTTTTCTTCCTTCTATTAGCTTTGGGTGTAGTCAGCTCTTCTTTTCCTATTTGTGGGCTATTATCCTTTGTTGATCTATGTCTATTCTTTTGCCAATTCCACACTATCTTGATTACTATAACTTTATAGTAAGTCTCAAAGTCAGGTACTGTCTATCCTCTGAAGTTGTTCTCCTTCAATATTGTGTTGGCTACTCGAGGTCATTTCTCTCTACATATGAAATGTAGAACTAGTTTGTTGATATCCACGAAATAACTTTCTGAGAATATGACTGGGATTACACTGAATTTATAAAAATGGGAAACTCTGACATCTTGACAATAATTTCTATCCATGAAAATAGAATATTTCTCATACTTTTTATTCCTTATGATTTATTTCATCAGAATTTTATAGTTTTTCTCATATAGATCTTATACATATTTTGTTAGATTTATACCTACAGATTTCATTTTTGAGGTATTATGTCAATGGTAATGTGTTTTAAATTTCAAATTCTACTTGTTCATGTCTTTTATTAAGAAAAGTGATCAATGTTTGACCTTATATCCTGAAACTTTGAAAACAGGAAATCAGTAGAGATATAGCTTCACAACCAATCCAAGTATACTTTCAAATAATTCTCTATCACCTCACAGATAGTACAAGTACCTTAAAATAGCAAAGTATTTCTAATTTCTCCCTCCTGTCTGTTGTTATCATTTCTGCCATTCATTTCACTTATATATAAGCTATTATCATTGAATACAGTGTTGTTATTTTGAACAAATTGATATCTATTAGACAAATCAAAAATAAGAAACATAAAAAGTTTTTATTTTACCTTCACTTGTGACTTCTCTTCCATTTTGTGGATCCAAGTTTCTGACCTATCATTTTCCTTCTTTTCAAAGCTTCTTTTAACATTTCTTGCAAGGTAGATCTACTGGCAAGAAATTCCCTCAATTTTTGTTTGTCAGAGAAAGTATTTATTTCTCCTTCTCTTCTGAAGGATAATTTCACAGGGTAAGTGTATTAGTCTGTTTTCATACTGCTATAAAGAACTGCCCAAGACTGGGTAATTTATAAAGGAAAGAGGTTTAATTTACACACAGCTCAGCATAGCTGGTATATTAGTCCATTTTCATGCTGCTGATAAAGACATACCTGAGACTGGGCAATTTACAAAAGAAAGAGGTTTACATTTCACTTACATTTCATGTGGCTGGGGAAGCCTCATAATCATGACAAAAGGCAAGGAGAAGCAACTCACGTCTTACATGGATAGCAGCAGGCAAAGAGAGAGTGAGAGCCAAGCAAAAGGGGTTTCTCCTTATAAAACCATCAGATCTCATGAGACTTATTCACTACAACGAGAACAGTATGGGGGAAACAGCCCCCATGATTCAATTATCTCCCACCAGGTCCCTCCCACAACAATGGGAATTATGAGATATACAATTCAAGATGAGATTTGGGTGGGGATACAGCCAAACTATACCATTCTGCCCCTGGCCCTTCTCAAATCTCATGTCCTCACATTTCAAAACCAATCATGCCTTCCCAACAGTCCCCCAAAGTCTTAACTCATTCTGGCATTAACTCAAAAGTCTAAGTCCAAAGTCTCATTTGAGACAAGGCAAGTCCCTTCTGCCTACGAGCCTGTAAAATCAAAAGCAAATTAGTTACTTCCTATATAAAATGGGGGTACAGGCATTTGGTAAATACCCCCATTCCAAATGGGAGAAATTGGCCAAAACAAAGGACTATGGGCCCCATGCAAATCCAAAGTCCAATAGAGCAGTCATTAAACCTTAAAGTTCCAAAATAATCTTTTTTGACTCCATGTCTGACACCCAGGTCATGCTGATGCAAGAGGTAGTCACCCACAGCCTTGGGCATCTCCACCCCTGTGGCTTTGCAGGGTATAGCTCCCCTCCCGGCTGTTTTCACAGGCTGGTGTTTAGTGTCTGTGGCTTTTCCTGGCACACAGTGCAAGCTGTCAGTGGATCTACCATTCTGGGGTCTGGAGAATGGTGGCCCTCTTCTCACAGCTCCACTAGATAGTGCCCCAGTGGTGACTCTGTGTGGGGACTCTGACCTCACATCTCCCTTCCGCACTGCCCTAGCAGTGGTTCTTCATGAGGACTCCACCCCTGCAGCAAATTCTTGTCTGGACATCCAGGCATTTCCATACATCCTCTGAAATCTAGGCAGAGTTTCTGAAACCTCAGTTCTTGACTTCTGTGTGCCCACAGGCCAAAGGGCACATGTAAGCCATCAAGGCTTGAGGCTTGCACCCTCTGAAGGAGCATCCTGAGCTGTAAGTTAGCCCCTTTTAGCCATGGCTAGGACACAGGGTGCCAAGTCTCAAGACTGCACAAAGCAGTAAGGCACTGGGCCTGGCCCACAAAACAATTTTTTCCTCCTAGGCCTCCAGATCTGTGATAGGAGGGGCTTCCATGAAGACCTCTGACATGCCTGGAGACATTTACCCCACCGTCTTTGTGATTAAAATTTGGTTCCCTGTTACTTACGCAAATTTCTATAGCTGGCCTAAATTTATCTGCCAAAATGGGTTTTTCTTTTCTGTTGCATCATCAGGTTGTAAATTTTCCAAACTTTTATGCTCTGTTACCCTTTTAAACGTAAGTTCCAGTTTTGGATCATCTCCCTCAAGTTCAAAATTCCAGAGAACTCTAGGGCAGGAGCAAAATGCCTCCAGTCTCTTTGTTAAAGCATAGCAAGAGTGGCCTTTGCTCCAGTTCCCAATAAGTTCCTCATTTCCATCTGAGACCACCTCAGTGTGGACTTCATTGTCTATATCACCATCAACATTTTGGTCAAAACCATTCAACAAGTCTCTAGGAA
The DNA here is from genome assembly GCF_003255815.1 of Theropithecus gelada. Lineage (NCBI taxonomy): Eukaryota > Metazoa > Chordata > Mammalia > Primates > Cercopithecidae > Theropithecus > Theropithecus gelada. The sequence goes on from NC_037689.1 coordinate 48,118,176, forward strand.
GTTTCAAACTTTCCCACATCTTCCTGTCTTCTTCTGAGCCCTCCAGATTTTTCAAACTTCTGCCTGTTATCCAGTTCCAAAGTCACTTCCACATTTTTTGGTATCTTTGTAACAGCACCCCACTCTCTGTGGTACCAGTTTATTGTATTAGTCCATTCTCATGCTGGTATGAACAAATACTGAAGACTGAGTAATTTATAAAGGAAAAAAGTGTAATTGACTCACAGTTCAGCATAGCTGGAGAGGCCTCAGGAAACTTAAAATTATGGTGGAAGGCTAATGGGGAAGCAAGGCACGTCTTCACAAGGCAACAGGAAGGAGAAGAGTGCATGCAGGGAAAATATCAGATGCTTATACCTTCAGATCTCATGAGACTCACTCATTATCATGAAAACAGCATGGGGAAAACCACCCCCATGATCCAATTACCTCCACCTGGTCCCACCCTTGATATGTGGGGATTGTGGGGATTACAATCAAGGTGAGATTTGGGTGGGGACACAGAGCCAAACCATATCAGTAAGATTCTATATTGGTGGCTTTTTTTCTCTCAACACTAAATATTTCACACCACTCATATTTTGTATGGTTTCTGAGGAAATGTCAAATGTAACTCACATCTTTGCTCCTCTGTAGGTATGGTGACTTTTTTCCTCTTTTAAGATTTTTTTCTTCATCTTTGATTTTCTGCAATTTGAATATGATATGCCCAATTGTTCTTCTTTCTTTTTTTTTTTTTTTATTTTGTTTGGTATTCTCTAAGCTTTCAGGATCTATGGTTTGGTGCCTGCCATGGACTGAATGTTTGTGTCCTCCCCAAATTCTTATGTTGAAAAGTAATCCCAGCGTGATGATCTCTCTCTCTCTCTCTCTCTCTCTCTTTGGCTCTCTCTCTCTCTCTCTGTGTGTGTGTGTGTGTGTGTGGGCATGTGTGTGTGTGTGTGTATTTGTGTGTGTGTGAGTTGGAGCATGCATTCTGCACTCAGTCTGGCAATTTACAACTCTGCCTATACTTTCCCTTCTCCTTGTACAGAGCATAAAGGTGAAGCAGAGGTGAGAGATTAGGGGCTCTTGGGTAATTTTTTGAGCAGCTCTCGGCCCTAGGCATGCATATGGCCTTTTAGATTCCCAGAAGTATGTGGTAGTTTTTCAAAGCCTTTATTCCATAAAGCAAGTTACTCTTTTCTTCCCATGCTTTTTGTTTGTTTATTCTTTGCTCCAACTGTTATCCCTTGCCTAGGGTGGCAGTGACTAATATATTTGCCTTTAAGTGATTTTGACACCTGCTCCAGAGTGTTCCCACCCTAGAAGAGCTGTGATTTAGGAAAAATAAAGAGTCTTCTGAGCCCATCTTTCACAGAGTCAGCAGACAGGCAAAAACAACTACAATTCCCTGAGCACAACATCTGTTTTCCCTCTCTGGCATGAGGAATCCAGATATGGAATGCAGACTTCCATCCTCAAGGCCACCACCGACTATAAAAGCCAGCGATAGTTAAAATTCCACAAACGTCTTCTACCAAGATTGTGCCACCTTTTCTTGATTAACCATTCTCCCTGGTTGTTGTAAACCTGTGATTAATTTCCAGAGCTCTAATAAAATTAATTCTGATGATTTCTGCCAGTGTATTAGAAGTGTTGTCTAAGAATAGACTTTTGGAGTTCTCTACTCCACCATCTTCACTGACTTCACTTCAATCCCCTATTTTTAAGGAGAAACAGCCTTAACTTTTATGATTGTGAAGTGGTTCACAATGTATATTTTATTTTTCACCACATGTTTGAAATGGCAATGGCAAAAGGCTTGTATATTGCTGGCTCAAGGAACAAAAAGTAGCTGAATATCACTATGGACGTACATAATAGGATTGTAAATAAAAGTGAAAGTTTTTATGATTGATTTTTAGTTTTTCAGTATTCTTTCTGGTCTCACTGAATTCACACTTTGAACGATAAAAGTTGTTTAAGAAATGTGCATTCCCTTCTACAGCAATATTTAAATAATAGAGCATTTAAATACATTTTTTTCATACAATCATACATTATTTTCTTTGAGTCATATCTCCATCAGTGTTAATATTCTTGGATTAATAAGTCATTTAAAACTTTGACCCAATAAATATAGAGCTATGTGGTTTGCAAAATGTCACACAAAATTAGTAATGGCATTCATATTTTAACTTGCATCCATAATCACATAGCTTATGGAATGGTGAACTTCTTAGTTTTCCTTGGAAATCTATGATACACCTACCAGGAGAGCAGAGCCAATTTACATAAATCAAGCAACTTGTCTAGAATACCATTTATATGCAATTATTTTAAAAAATAAAATCTTTCAAAATATTGATTTCAAAAATAGTAATATATAATTTATAATGGCATTTAGCCTTCTGTGTGTACACTAGATAGCAAATTAATAATGCCCATTCTTACAAAGAATGCATATTGTGAATACTAATGGGAGTCCCATTAGAATTAACATGTACATTTGCTTTCATTGCATGAAAAGCTGTTTGTGAAAACTGAAATTTAGGCCACAATGCTGAAATACTGCATGGATCTAAGCCACCTGCTATCCATGTATATGATATTATTCTTAAAGCAATATTTGGAAATTTAAGAGTTTGGTATATGAGCATTGTAGGGGTAGTTCCCATTATAGTAAGATTATTTTTGAATCAAATGTGACTGGTTCATGATGTGGTCCAGTGGTGTATAAAATTTATTTTAGAGAAACAATTTCTTTGGACCAATGCATAAAACAGAAGCTAAAATTTCTTTTTTTGACTTCCATTCATGTGACCATACTGATTAAAATTCTTCCAACCCTCAAATTACTAATTTGTTTTTAGCCTTTGCAGATGGGGAGTTATTCATTTTGCAAATAAGAGTTACTTGTCTTTTGAATTTCATTTTACATAGCATAATTCTATATAGCTGGGAGAACTTTCTGCAATTAATTGCAGAAAACTAAGGGTAAGTAAATTTCTTAACAAAAATCTTTAAAATGATATGGCACACTGTTCTTTATAAAATGAAAGTGTGCTGAATATGATGTGTGTATATAATTTATTTTAAGTCAGATCATCCCACACATATAATCTAAAATTTATTTATGTAGAATAAAATAATTTTACTTCCCTGTGATTGAGTTAAATTTTTTACCTGATTATTTAGCTGGAAGTAAAAATCATTAAATGACTGAGGTAATAAAGAAAAGAATGAATTATTGTCTTCTATTTTGTAGTCTTTGCTAAGATATTGTGAAAATAACAAAAATACCACAAATTAGAATTCCATTAAATTATCTTGCATAATAATTAACAATGCTCCAAATAGACTTTAATATATTGATACTTAATTTGGACAATCAAATAAGATTAAATAACATACATTATCTTTTGAAAATGTCTCCATTCCCAGTGTGCAGGACAGCATACGGCATATTATCAATACTCAGTGAATGTATAAGATAGGCAAATCAACAGATTAATAGCATTATATGTTGAATTATAGTTGAAATTTTGTGTTGAATCACATGCTCTTGGAAACTGGTTATTTTTGCTTGAAATTTCTATCAATTCTTTAAACAGAATATTAACTTAATCAGCTCGTCACATTATCCTTCCAAGCCAGATAATAGAAAAAAAATACTATGTAGAACAGATGTATACTTTTAAACTTTAAGAACAATAAATGTCCATGGAATGTGAGAAGTGAACAGGGACCATAAAGGTACTAACAATCAGACACACTTTAAATCCCCTCCTTGCCTTGTTGTATTCTCTAAAATAAGGAGTTTCAGGTAAAGGCAACAATTCAGTCAAAAAACTCAGAACAAGCATTTAGAAATTATACTTCTGGACTGTGAGGTCAGTGGTTGGGTTAAAAATTTGATGTTAAATAATCTTTCAATGTGGAGCAAAAGTAATGGCTATGTACATAAATTCCACTTTCTCTTTTGGTTTGTGTAGTCCTGAAATGCCCAGAGATTTTTGCTGATTAATATTATTTTATGTTACTATTTCAAAGTATATTTGTTAAGTCATAAATTTCATCAGATACCTCATTTTGTTTTACTGCTTTGCAAGAGTTATTATTGTCATAAGAAATAGTGTTTAATTACTAATTATTCTCTAAATTGTTCAGGCTGTTAAATGGATATCTATGACATCTAAAACACTAAATAATAAGACATTAAAGTTCAAAAGGTGCAAGAAATAAGCATGTATATTGCTTTGTCCAATGTGATGAAGCCTGTCACAATTCCAATATTTTTTTGACTACCAAAGTGGAAAGAACAGGTAAGAATAACTAAAAACTATGATTCTTCATATTATTGCTGATATCTAGGGTAACAATGCTAATCAGAGATTTCCATTTTTCATCGTTCTAAAAATTGATGCTGGAGTTTTATTTTCAGGTTATACTCATTTTAGGACTTTTTTTAAGAATAACTATTTTGAGTTAATAGTTAATATACTCAATGGATGGTCTAAGATTTCAAATCACTCACATCAAGTCAGTGTTTCAAAACTCTCTGTCTAAATCACACACATGTCTATGTATTTGTGTGTGTATGTGTTAGTGTGTTTATTAAATAACGAACTTTATATTGCCATCTACTTGCTGTTTGACTTCAAGTAAATTAAGCTATGTCTCTGAGTCTCAGTTTCCTCATCCATGGATCATAGTTACTATCATACTGCTTTTATGAAGACTGAATGCAATAATGTAGCAAAGATACTACTATCATGATGGCTATGGCTGAGATCATGCCATATGTTCATCAAATCCATGTTCATTTTCTTTTCCTGAGTACAAAGGAGAGCTACATTTCTCAGCATTCCACAATACTGTGTTATGGACAGAGGAATGCAGGCAGAAGTGTAAAAGTGATATTTGCCACTTCCAAGCCTGTTCAAACACCACATGCAAATACCCAGTTCATTTTCCCCTCCCATGGTAACAATGAATGGCCAGCATTACCTTTAGTGCACCTGCTAGTTGGCAGACCCTTCATCAGCCTGGTTCTTTCAGACACTTTTTGGAGCAGTTTTGGTCATAAAATATGTGCAAAAATAAACATTTTTAATGCTGATGCAATAAGGTCTTGAGTTTTTTTTTTTTTTTCCTAAATATGGTAGGACGGCTTATCATATCCTGACTAACTAATAGAGTGGACAATATTCAAATATTATTTCCCTTCATTGCCTCTTTTCTTGGATGAGGAAAATTAAACCTAATATTTTAATTAGGTTATAAGTATTCCTTTAACATAGGCACTGTATTAGTTCATTCCTGAATTGCTATAAAGAACTACCTGAGACTGAGTAATTTATGAAGAAAAGAGGTTTAATCAACTCACAGTTCCACAGGCTATACAGGAAGCATGGTTGGGAAAGCCTCAGGAAACTTACAATCACGGCAGAAGGGCAAAGAGGAAGCAATCGCCTTCTTCAAATGGTGGAGCAGGAGGAATAGAGTGAAGGGGGAAGTGCTACATACTTTTAAACAACCAGATCTCATGAAAACTCACTCTCATGAGAACAACAAGGGGGAAATCCACCCCTATGATCCAATTACCTCCCACCAGGTCCCTCCCCAATATTGGGGATTACGATTCAACATGAGATTTGTGTGGAGACACATAGTCTAACCATATCATTCCCCTCCCGGCCCCTCTTAAATCTCATGTCCGTGTCACACTTTAAAACCAATCATGCCTTTCCAATAGTCTCCCAAAGTCTTAACTCATTCCAGCATTAATTCAAAAGTCCAAGTCCAAAGTCTCATCCAAGATAAGGCAAGTACCTTCTGCTTATGAGCCTGTAAAATAAGAAACAAGTTTTTTGTTGGTAAAAGCTCCCATTCCAAAAGGGAGAAATTGGCCAAAACCAAGGGGCTACAGGCCCCATGCAAGGCCAGAACCTAGCAGGGCAGTCATTAAATCCTAAAGCTCCTAAGTGATCTCTTTTGACTCCATGTCTCATATCCAGGGCACACTGATGCAAGGGGTGGGCTCCCAAGGCCTTGGGCAGTTCCACTGCTGTGGCTTTGCAGGGTATAGCCCCCACAGCTGCTTTCATGGGCTGGGATAGAATGCCTGCAGCTTTTCCAGGTGTGCAGTGCAAGCTGTCAGTGGATCTACCATTCTGGGTTCTGGAGGATGGTAGCCCTCTTCTCACAGCTCCCCTAGGCAGTACCCCAATGGGGACTCTGTATGGGGACTCCAATCCCACATTTCCCCTCCACACTGCCCTAGTGGAGGTTCTCCATGAGGGCTCTGCTCCTGCAGCAGACTTCTGAGTGGACATCCAGGCATTTCCATACATCCTCTGAAATCTAGCCAGAGGCTCCCAAGCCTCAAGTCTTATCTTCTGTTCATCTGCAGGCCCAACACCATATAGAAGTTGCTAAGGATCAGGGCTTGCACCTTCTAAAGCAACAGCCCAAGCTGCACCTTGGCCCCCTTTAGCCACAGCTGGGGCTTGAGTGGCTGGGATGCAGGTGCCATGTCCTGAGACTGCACAGAGCAGCAGGGCCTTGGTGATGGTCCACAAAAACATTTTTCTCTCCTAGGCCTCCAGGCCTGTGACAGGAGGGGCTGCTGTAAATGTCTCTGAAAAGCCCCAGAGGCATTTTCCCCATTGTCTTGGCTATTAACATTCAGTTTGTCTTTACTTGTGCAAATTTCTGCAGCCTTGAATTCTTCCTCAGAAAATAGATTTTTCTTTTCTACTGCATGGTCTGGCAGCAAATTTTCCAAACTTCTGTGCTCTGCTTCCCTTTTAAATGTAAGTTCTAGTTTCAAGTCATTTTTTGTTTATGCAAATTAGTGTAGGCTTTTTAGAAGCAGCTAGGTTACCCCTTCAGTGCTTTACTGCTTTGAAATTTATTCTGCCAGCTACCCTAACTCATCTCTTTCAAGTTCAAAGTTTCACAGATCTCTAGAGCAGAGGCATAATGCCTCCAGTCTCTTTGATAAAGCATAGTAAGAGTGACCTTTGCTCCAGTTCCCAATAAATTCCTAATTTCTATCTGAGAGCACCTAAGCCTAGACTTAATTGTCCATATCACTATCTGTCTTTTGGTCACAACCATTCAATAGGTCTCTAGAAAGATCCAAAGTTGCCCACATCTTCTCTTGTCTTCTTCTGAGCTCTCCAAACTATTCCAACCTCTGCCTGTTACCCAGTTCCAAAGCTTCCACATTTTCAGGTATCTTTATAGCAATGCCCCATTTCTCTTGTACCAATTTTCTGTATTAGTTCATTCTCACACTGTTATAATGAACTACGTGAGACTGGGTAATTTATGAAAAAATGAGGTTTAATCAACTACCAGTTCCGCTGGTTGTACATAAAGCATGGTTGGAGAGGTCTCAGGAAACTTACAATCATGGCAAAAGGGCAAAGGGGAAGCAAGCACCTTCTTCACATGGTGGAGCAGGAGGAAGAGAGTGAAGGGGGAAGTGATACATGCTTTTAAACAACCAGATCTCATGAGAGCTCACTCACTAGCATGAAAACAGCAAAAAGGAAACCTACACCCATGAGCAAATCACCCCCCACCAGGTCCCTCTTCCAACACTGAGGATTACAATTCAACATGAGATCTGAATGGAGACTCGGAGCTAAACCATATCAAGCTCCCTTTTTAAAATGCTATTATTACATAACTAAAATATGCAAGAATATATAAAGAATAATATAGTGAATAACACATACGTTAAAAATAAACATTGATTTCTGGTATGAATATGTTTGATTAAGACAGCACTCCCATTCTCCTTCAGGAAACCATCCAGCAGGAGAAAAGCAAAACAGAAAACATAAATTCTATTTTCTACAAAACTCGGAAGCAAACTTCAAGATATTTTTGTGAGATGCTAAAACTGGAAATCAGGGGAGAAGAAAAGGAGGGAAGTCAAGGATAGATCTAAGTATTAAAACTCCAGCTTCAACACATCTCAGAAGGTGCCAACAAAACCATACATCCTTAAGTATGCTCCCTGAAGGCATGGAACATTCCCTGAGGGGCAAAATCAATATTATCTATTTGAAAAACAGTGTGTGAAAATGTGTGTTTGAGGGCAAGGGGAAGGCAGTATATATGTGTGTTGTCTGTGTATGAGCTGGGTGGTAGCATAATTATGCACATGTGTGTGCATGCTCACCCCCAACAACACAAACACACTGATTACCACACCTCCCTTCCGACACACACACAGTCAATCCAGTCTGCTTTAGAGCAACAGATGCAATGGAATCTATGAGGAATGTTCAGAGAAGTCTTGATAGAAACTGGAAAGAAGAAGGCCTTTCTATTGTGAAACAGTTACTAAGGAACCTCTCTACTTTGACCTTCCAAAATACAGAAACCTCTTGCAAATACCCAGTTCATGAAAGTCACATTTTTCAAAAAGTTACCATTAAAAGAAAACAAATGCAACAGATGTATAAAGACATGATTAAAGTATAAAATCAAGGCTGGGCATGGTGGCTCATGCCGGTAATCCTAGCACTTTGGGAGACTGAGGTGGGGGGATTGCCTGAGCTCAGGAGTTCGAGACTAGCCTGGGCAACATAGTGAAACCTCATCTCTACTAAAAATATAAAAAATTAGCTGGGCATGGTGGTGTATGCCTGTAATCCCACCTACTCAGGAGGCTGAGGCACAAGAATCGCTTGAAGTCAGGAGGCGGAGGTTGCAGTGAGCCGAGATAGCACCATTGCACTCCAGCCTGGGCGACAGAGCAAGACTGTGTCTCAAAATAAATAAATAAATAAACAAACAAACAATAAAATCAGGAGTATCAACGTTCATTAACTTATAAAAGCACTCACTAGACATGTGTTGCCATAAAGCAGAAATTAAGTGTGACCAAATATTTTGTAGTGAATGTTTAAGAAAATTCAGCTTTCTGACACAAGACCCAAGGCAGAAATACAAGAATTCAGGGAAGAGGTGACCCGATGACAGTATGAAATAGTGAAGATAGCAGAACTGAGAAAAGAATCAGCAGAGTAAATGAAACCATCACAGAAAAGAAGATGCAATTTATTATGTACCCAATAGAACGCTCAAGAAGCACAAAAAAGAAACATTGAGGATATGAATGATAAAAGAGAACATTATAAAATGGAAACCTATGCCAACCTAAGCCAGGTACAAAAGTATCTCACATAGCTGAACAACTAGTTCATTTTTGCAATGAGTGGTTTTAAGCAACCAAAAATGGAATACGATGTTAAAATACACAAATTGATACTTTGAAGGTTATGTATCTAATAAAAAACTAGAATAAGTTTAAAACTTACTAGCTTGTTGTTATTGCTATTCAAATATCCCTGGACTTTTGTATTTTTATTTTGTTAAATATATATTATGTGGAGGTAGATACACAATTTTAAATAAATGTTTAAAATAAACACAGATGCTTTATTTTTAGTGCAGCTTTTTTTTTACATTTCCTCTTTTGTTTGACTCTCCTTTTCCTTTTTTCTTCTCTCTCCCCCTAAATCAGTATATACCCCCTTCTTTGCCTTCAATATGATTAATATATACAGGAATATAAGTATGTCCTGTATAAATAGATATATATAGCTATGTATATAAGAATGATTCATTTTTGCTACTGCTGATTTTGTAACAATGATATCACACTGTACACATGTGTCAACAACTTGCTTTTCTCACCCAATAATAACTCATGGAAAGCATCCAACCCCACTAAGTTCTAATTCATTATTTTAAGTAGCAATATAATGACTGACATTATGGATATGCTATGAGTAATGTTAATATTTTCTTAATGACAATAGATTTACTTTTTTCTAGGTTTTTTTTTTTTTTTGCCAAAAGAATTGCAGCAATAATAGTTCCATGCATTTGTCCTTATGTGCTTTTATTTCTATGGGATGGATTTCTAGGAGTGGGTGCACGTATTTTCAGTTTTAATATATGTTGGCTTTCAAAAAGGCTTTAATGTATCACAGTTTTACTACTAATTATGAAAGTACCTCTTTCCTCAGTCACCTTCAACAGTAGAAATTATAGTCCTTTTTAATTTTAGCCATTCTAATAGGTAGAATGGTACTTTATTGTCACTCTAATTGGCATTTCTAATTGTTACTTCTGGGCAATTTGAGGATTGTTTCATATGTCTGTTGACTTTTTTGGAATTACATCTCTGTGAAATGTCTATTTACATTATTTTCTAATGGATCACATGTGTTTTATTTCTTGTCAGTTTGTTAGAGCATTTAATATTTTATAGAAATTAACTAGTTGTTAATTGTGTTACATTGTGTTTTCTAATACTTGTGAATTAGCTTGGTTGATGATATCTTTTGTCATACTTGATTTTTTAAAAATACTTTTATCTTTTCTTTTATAGAGTTTTTACTTTCAGTCATGATTAAAGTTGATTAAAGTCTTCTCTGCCATTGCTTTCTTTGGAGGATTTCAAGATGGTTTGAAGATTTTTCTTGTTTTATTTTTACATTTAAATTTATCACCCATCTGGAATCAATGTTAATTTACGATGTGCAAAGGAGGCCTGCTTTTATTTTCTTTCAGATATATTTTAGATTATGTCCCCCACTATTCATTGCTACCAATTTTACCACTGAATTGAACTACTAGTTTTGTTATATATCGTGTTCTTAAATAATGCTACATTTCTATATTCTCTATTTCTTTCCCCGCTGTCTTTTTCTACATTGTGAAAAATATAATCTTATAAGTGCTAAATACCTACCCCATTCCTGTTAAGAGATACTCAATTGTTACAATCAGAGAAAGACCTCAAGCTCAAAGAGAAGAAAAGTTTGCTTCAAATACAGTGAAAGATTATACGAATTGACAATTAGTGATATTTGTTGGGCAGTGGTGTAGTGGTGGCTATATAACCTGGGTCTGGTCAAATAGCATAAATAAGGGTCTTCTATATGGCACTTATGGAAAAATCCTATTTTTTCTGTGATTAAAAAGGAGAGACTCAGCTGGCTGGATATTTTTGGATATTTGACTCTATAAAGCAATGCCAAACTGGCTTGAAATAATTGACTTTATATAATGTCCTTGCTGAGACCAGCTCGGTCAGGGTGACCCTAACCCAGCGGCACTAGAGGAATTAAAGACACACACACAGAAATATAGAGGTGTGGAGTGGGAAATCAGGGGTGTCACAGTCTTCAGAGCTGAGAACTCTGAACAGAGATTTACCCATGTATTTATTAACAGCAAGCCAGTCATTAGCATTGTTTCTATAGATATTAGATTAACTAAAGGTATCCCTTATGGGAAATGAAGGGATGGGCCGAAATAAAGGGATGGGCCGAAATAAAGGGATGGGCCGAAATAAAGGGATGGGTTTGGCTAGTTATCTGCAGCAGGAGCATGTCCGTAAGGCACAGATTGCTCATGCTATTGTTTGTGGTTTAAGAACAACTTTAAGTGATTTTCCACCCTGGGTGTGCCAGGTATTCCTTGCCCTCATTCCGGTAAACCCACAACCTTCCAGTGTGGGCGTTATGGCCATCATGAACACGTCACAGTGCTGCAGAGATTTTGTTTATGGCCACTTTTGGGACCAGTTTATGGCCAGATTTTGGGCGGCCTGTTCCCAACATGTCCTAATATCTGTAATGACAAGTTATTCCTCATGCTTGTCTTTTACTATAGTTTTCATGTCTATTCTGTAACATTTGTTCTTCTGTATAAATATGTGATCATGTACCCTTGTCCCTGGTTCTCCAGATGTACATCCAAACCAAAGGATCTGGAATGAAAGTAAAAAACTAGATCAGTGTTTCTTGTCTTCTTGGTTTGAGCCCCAGTAGAGCCTGGGTTTTATTTATTCTTAGTAGCCTGTAAATTCAATCACCCAGTGACAGGCAATAGAGGTGAAGGAGATAAAATTTTGATGTTTCAGGTTCTAGGAACCTCTTTTAGATGCCTCCTTCATAAATCTCTTATTTTATGTCTATAGCACTTATCTGATTTTCAATTTATCAGTTACTGAATATATCTCATTCTCCTAAGAAGAATGCCTAGTTTCATGTGTGATATTAGTAGCATAAGTTATATTTCATTATTCCAAAATACCTGGTGAATACCCTACCCCCTGCAAAAAAAAAAAAAATTCAAAAATCAGTTAAGGAGAATTTAGTTTGAGACCTACTGGTATTAAGAATATTTAACATCCTAATAGTAAAAGGAGCTATTAAGAGAAGTTGGGGAGGTTCCTCCAAATCCAAACAGGAAGGTCAACCAGTCCCTCCATTTTTCTATATATGTTCTTCTTACTTTTAGTTCCTTGTATTTGCACATGCCCACTTTTCGTAAACCAGTCATCCCGCAGTGCATTGTTTAAAATATGCTGACTGTATTTTATTGGTAAATCTTTTTTTCTTCCAGGTCATGGTAAAAACTGTCACAGCAAAATCACTTTACATTTGTTATAACTAATTTTTCATTTAGTATGTTATGGCGTCCTACAAAGAAGCATTTTATAACAGGTGTTTTTCATATATAAAATCAATTCCAATCCCTAAGAAAACTAAGTCTATACTCAAATTCAAGTTTACTTATCTTATGACAGGAAATAATGGAGCAATTTATATTTGTATTTTATTAGCTACTGAATATTTCTCTAACTTGTATCTGGAACTCTTAATGTTTTCTATATTCATAGTCAGTAATAGTTCAATAATATTTTATTCAAATGTTATATAATTACAATTCATTTTAATTTTTCTCTTAAAATAGCCTGGTCCATAAAGAAAAATATTGAACATTTAAAAAGAAAAAGAAAATATAACAATTTAATTGCTTATACCATCACTCAGCTCTAGAACTATTAAATTATAGTTAATCTTGAGTAAAGAATTCACAAATTAAGAAAGATTTATTATTTTAAAGACATTGTTCTATTGTCTTCAAGTTTCTATTAATGATGTTGAGAAGACTAATGCCATTCCATTTCTTTATCTTTTTTACATAAACTCTTCATTTTTAAATAACTTCTGAGATTTCATATATTTTACATAAAATCTTATATTGATGTTGCTTGGATGGGGCTTTAAAATTTATTTTCAGATGGCCATTGGGCTTTTTCAATCAAGAGATCATATTCTTCCAGTCCAGGAGTGACCTACCTTCCTCCTTCTTTCTTTCCTTCCTTCCTTCCTTCCTTCCTTCCTTCCTTCCTTCCTTCCTTCCTTCCTTCCTTCCTTCCTTCCTTCCTTCCTTCCTTTTTTCCTCCCCATTTCATTCATTCTTCTGTTCATTCGTTTTTAAAATAATTTTTGAACCAAGTTATATATTATTTTTCTAAAAATCCTGTTAGTTGGATGTAATTTGTTCACTGCTCTTATTTTCTTGCCGATTATCCATCGTTCTGTCATTATGATTATCTTGTGTGAATTTTTTTATGAAAGCATCTAAAAAAGACGGAAATGATCAGGAATGTTATAATAAAATAAACACCCATATGCCAGCCAGCCAAAATGGTGATTTCTTATTCTGCCCACCTTAAAAAATGGGTTTTTCTCATTTTTATTTTGATTGTCAGTTATTAATATATGGCATAACATAATCTTTTTCAACTATTCATATTGTTAAAACAGTTCTTTAGACTGTGATTTTGTTTGTTCTCTAGTTGATGGTATCTTTGATGCAGACAATTTTCTTTTTTATATGGTAGCCAAATTCATCTGTATTTTTATTTCAAGTTTGCAATTTTTGTATTTTGTTTAACACATCCTTTCATAATTTGAAGTCATAAAGATATTCTATATTTTCTTCTCATTAACAATGTGAAAAATTTGCTTTTTGCATTTGAATCTTTAAGTCACATAGGATTCAGTTTTGTTTATTATATAAGAAAGAAATTATTTTGTTTTCTTAGAAAATCAATTGTCCCAACACCATTAATAGACCATCTTTTTTCCAATGATTTATATGGTTATGTCTATAAAAAACTTAGTACTTGGGTAATAATGTGAATGTAGTTAATGCCACTGAACTGTGCATATAAGCATAGTCAAACTGGAAAATTTTATTTTACATATATTTTAGAAGAGGTAAAAAGGTACATGCACATCTGATCATGGGCCTATATGATAACTCTCTGAATCATTCTGAATCATATATACTGTTTTATGTATATCTATAAATATTAATATGCATATGTATTTTCTGCATCAATGTCAAAGTTAATTTATTAAAGTATTTTTAAATTTCATTAGATTCAATTTCTGTATGTATAGTCAACAATTCCATAAACAAAAGAAGGAAAAGATATAACATATTAAAAAATGCTTGTATAACATGAGACATGTTGCCTTTTAAAGTAGATTCCTCATGGTACATATCTACTAGTGACTGTTAATGTTCTGAGCCATATTTGTTTTGAATATGAATTTGTGTACACACACACACATATATACACACACACACATATAATCACAATTGAATGGAACAGATCTTAAAGAAACAAACTATGCAAATAAATATGTTTTGGGTTTTTTTTTCTGTTTTCCATCAAATAGACAGTACAGAAAAAGAACTTAGTTTTTTTGGTTAAACCTAATAAGCATTAGTTATTCTTTTGAGAGTTGAATCTCCCAGATCTGGTACATACTTTAATATATCACTTAGTTAATGTTTGTTACTGTTGTTTAATTTTGAATTGTGTCTTTTGACAATGTTTCATAGGCTGATTTTCCCAATAAAGGAGCGTTACTTAGTTCATTTCTCTTCAGTCTTGATGATAAACTTTTCATGGCATCCTTGGCTTTTCATACAATTTTTTCAAAAGCTTGTAATCATTGTGCTCATCCCACTCAGTTCTCAGGCTATCCTGCTTATTTGATTTAATTGAAACTAGAATTGTGTGATAATACTAATGCTTGTGTCTGTCAGATTCTCTGGGCAAGTCATTGAGCTCCTTGTTTCTCTTGATTTCTTTGTAATTGTGCTCCTTTATCCTGTTGCATGAAGCTAAAGCACTAGGTTTATAATTTTTGTTAAGTTTCAGGGCTCTATTTTTTTCTGGGATAATATAGTTTCCACGCTGGAGACCATGAGGTGAAGGACAAAGGTTCAGGCTCAAATGTGTTAAAATCACTATGAATGTTGATAGAAAAGGTAACCTCGACTTGTTTTTGCTGTGATGTTTAGATGTATTTATCTAGTTCCATGTAAAAGGTGATGGGAGTTATTGTTCATTGTAATTCCATTGAATTACTAGATTATTTGGGGAGAATCATCATGTTCACAATATTAAGTTTTCATTAATAATCATGGCATCACACCACATTCGCTTAGATAATTTTATGTCCTTTTATATCATTTATCATTTTGTAATTTTTCCACAAAGGTCTCATATATCATTTGTTAGATAAATTATTACTGAGTGTCATATGGTTTCATAATTCATGCCAGACAATTAGTTGATTTAAAAGTTGATATACAAAACTGAAACAATGGTTTAAACAAAGGAAAACGTAGTTATTTATTTCTTTCATATCAGTATGTTTCAAAATGGTAGCTTTATATGTAGTTCTTGTCATAACTACATTTGTCATACGTACATACCATCCACGCCATCATTTCCTTATTTTTAAGTTTCTGTTTGCATTTTTTAAAAAATTACTCAAAATGGAAAGTTGTTGCTATCACTAAAAACAATGTTCAATGTGTGAAACCCGTTAAAATAGATAAATAACCAATAAAATTAGGGAGACAAACCCAACTGTTTTCCTCTTAAAATCAAAGTTTGTACCATTGGTGTAGTTTTGAATATACTGGTTTATATGAATACAAAACATTCATGGGACTTTAATGAAGTAGTAGCTGGCTGTTTGATTTTGTTACAATTGCATCTATTGGTTACTGACTTTTAAAAACATGTATTCAATATACATACTGATATGAGTACTTACTCTCTGCCAGTCACTTCTAGACATTTTGCTAATTTAATCATCATAGCAACTCTATGGGGCCAGATGTTATGTATTGTATGATATAAAAAACTTTGTCACAGATTTTTGTGAGAATAGTTATGTGCCTTTGAGACCATTGTATAAAGACAACAATAATTGGCAAAATTAATTCCCATGGAAATTCTTCCTTTCTCTGATGACTACACTGAATAATTGGAATTGACAGGTATTTCTTTACTACTAATTATCATTATTACACTCTCTCACTACTTTCTCTGCAGTCTGTTATGTCAAGACAATGAATAATAGTTTCTTGTACATCTACAGTGGGAACACTGGAGCTGCCACTTTGGTTGATGATTGGATAATTCTTTCGTGTCTCTTACTCCTTCTCTTTCTAATACTGTAGAAAACACGATGACAATTATAAATACTTCCCCATGGAACTTTCTTCTTCAGATTAGAATTCTTCTGATTGGAAACAAAAGTAATTAAAGGTTAAAGAACATGTGATTCTACTCTTTCTTTCACCTTTGCCTAAAGCCTTCAGAAAATGCCAAGGATTTTTTCTTTGCTTATTTACATTTGGCTTATAGACCAACTATTCCAAATTCCATACGACTTTTACAGAGGCATGGATTTAGGTATATATCTATACATAAGTATGTAAATACATATTTACATACGTTTAGATTTATATCTATATATAAATATATAAAATTTGCTTCTAAATTTCCAAGATCTTCTCTATTCCAGGTAGGGAAATGAACTGCCCACATTTTAAAAAATGATCATTCCTGTCTTTTTGTGATTTTCCTTAACATCTTCAAAGATAAGACAGATTAATTTAAAGTATTGTTGTGCTAAAAGCCAGAAGATGTTCTTGTGTTTCTGTTTCACTTGGATATGTATTAAAGAAAAACATTACCAGATTTCTGTCGTTGTTTTTGCTTGGTCTTGTGTGTTTTTTTAAGTGATTATTTAATAGTTTTTATTATTGTTTTTCTTAGTTCTTATTGCTAAAAGTAAAATCATTTTTATTATAATGTTTTACTTTTTTGTCATACACCACTGAAGCCTGTATCCAAACATGTACCTATTAGTCTAACAGATCATATTTAAGGATGATGTAAAAAGATATTTTTCCATCTTGAACACTTTCATGTATTCAGTAAGAGAACACATGAACACAGGGAGGGGAACATCACACACCGGGGCCTGTCAGGAGGTGGAGGGGGTAGAAAAAGGAGAGCATTAGGAGAAATACCTAATGTAGATGACAGGTTGATGTGTGCGGCAAACCACCATGGCACGTGTATACCTATGTAACAAACCTGCATGTTCTGCACATGTATCCAGAATTTAAAGTATAATTTTAAAAAAAGGAAAGAATAATCTTGATCTCTTTCCTTAAACTTTATGAAAGTTATTCCTGCATTCTGATTCATATAATTTCATTAATCTTTATATAGAAGGTAACCAAGAACAAATTATAATTAGTGTTTACATTTTCATTGTCTGTCTCTTTGGGGTTTTGCAACCTGAAGTCTATTAATCAAATATATTTGTTCACAGTATGCACCATGTATTTTGGCTTTATTCCTAATCATCTTCTTCCCAGTCCAAGTGTCTGCTTCCTTGTCACTGTCAGCCAGTTGTGTTTTCTATGGAATACATTTTGTTTGACATAGTTCTACTTTTAGTTTACATTACTTTTTAAACCTGGAGTGTGAACAGCACCTTCTGTTCTTCATTCTCCCTAAAACAAATGTCTAAATTATTATATTTAAAATAAAAGGGCAAAATCTGCACTTTGCTAATAAGTACATAAAGTTGCCAGATGGTTTTATCAGTGTCTTAAATATGCTGGGTTTGATGGGTTAGTTATGCCTGAAGCATAAACATCAATTCTATATCCTGTCATGAAACTATTAGGGATGACCAAATTTCATCAGCATTGATCTGTGCATGTTAGAGTCTCAGAGGCATCTGACTTTGTAATTGGCACCTGCTTTTGATTCTACAAGAACTCCCAACAGCATAATAGTTTCCAAATGAAAACAGGAATATTATATATTTTAACAAAACGTATAATATTAATTTTTTGAAATTGCAATGTTCTTATTGTATTTCAGATGTCATAAAAATAAATAAGCTTGAAAGGCAGTCAAGGTCACAAGGCCTGCAACTCTTAGGCAAGTTCTAGTGCTGAACTACATTCAGAGCCACTGGACTTAGGGGATATAAAATCTCCTGAGACACCAGCTGGCATAGCTAAAGGAGTGCTTATGCCACCCCTTCCCCAACCCCAGGATGCACAGATCATGACTCCAAAAGAGACTTTTCCTTCTGCTTATGAAGAGGAGAGGGAAGAGTAAAGAGGATTTTGTCTTGCATCTTGGAGACCATCTCAGCTACAACAGGAAAAGGCACCATGCAGAGTTGCAAGGCCCCCTTTCTAAGCCCTAGCTTCTGGATGACACTTCTAGAAACACCCTGGGGCATAAGGGAACCTGTCGCCTTGAAGGGAAGAACTCAGTTCCAGGATAGAACACTGGGGCCCTGAATAACCAGTAGCAATACCTAGGTAGTATGGCATGGGACTTGGGTGAGACTGAGACTTGCTGGCTTTGGGTCAGACTCAGCACATACTCAGCTGTGATGGCTACAGAAAGAGACTCCATCTGCTTGAGAAAATTGGAGGGGAAAGTAAAGGGGACTTTGTCTGGCAGCTTAGGTACCACCTCGGCCACAGGAGTGTAGAGCACCAAGCAGGCTCTTGGGGTCTCTGATTCTAGGCCTTAGATGTTGAATAGCATTTCTGGACTTGCCCTGGGCCAGAAGGGATCCACTGCCCTGAACAATGAGTCCCAGGCTGGGCAACACTCACTGCAAGCTGACTGAAGATACCTCGGACCTTAAAGGAATATCAGTGGTAGCCTGGCAGCACTCCTCATGGGCTTATGGTGGTAGTGCCCACGATGTGAGGTCAGTTTCTTTTGGCTAAAAGGAGAATTGCTGTGAAGTTTCAGAAGGCTTAAATTTTTGTCTTGTTTTGACACTAACTTAAATGTGGCAAATCACTAAAACAAACTTCATATTTGAGGAATACTACTGAGAACCTATTAACCACTCCTGTATCAACCATGAATGCACTAGGCAATGGTATTTTAGCTACAGAATGAACTATGTATCTCACACTGCTGATACATGAAACACCTTCTAGCTGATAATATCCTATGAATAATAAAACTGAGAAGTGGGTCATCTGAAACTGTGATAACATTACTTTCTAATGTCCACTATAATAAAATATTGTCTTCCACTGCAACAAAAAAAGTAGAAACAAACATTTTTACAATTTTAATAATATTGAGCAGAGACTGATGTATGAAGAAGAAATGATTTCATACTTGTCTGATTGAAGGGTAAGTTTCTTTCTGTCTCGCTCTGTTGCCAGGCTGGAGTGCAGTGTCTTGGCTCACTGCAACCTCCGCCTTCTGGTTTGAAGCAGTTCTCCTGTCTCAGCCTCCCGAGGAGCTGGGACTACAGGCCACCACACCTGGATCTCCTGACCTGGTGATCCACCCGCCTCGGCCTCCCAAAATGCTGGGATTACAGGCGTGAGGCTCACTGCGCCCAGCCCAAAAGTTTAATGACTTGGTTTATTTTTTTTTTTGCATTGATATTTCTATTAATGACAATGGGATAAAAGCTAAATGTCCATCAATAAGGTATATCACAGTGTACCATTAATACTCTGCAGTGGTTAATAAGTTTGTGGTTGATATATGTGAATTGATTTGTGAATATAATCAAGATAACTTATTGAGGAATAAAAAATAAGTGCAGAATGATGCATTCATATTATGTTTTAACACATCATCCAATTTATGCTAAAGACAAATAAAGCTATAAATCCATGATACATGTCTGGCGTATCAACCTGAGAAAGGGAAAGAGCATGGTAAGTAATGTTCAAGGAAGACTTTAGGCTTGTCTTTAAATTAATTGTTTTAAATGAGAATATATTAATATATGCACACATTTTATGTGTGATTTGAATTTAATAGTATTTAATTAAAGTAATGACTTTTTTCCCATTTATATAGTCACTGACTTATACATAATACAACTGTCAACATGCTTTAAATATATTAAAAGGATCTGCCTTAAGAAAAATACTAAACTGTATAGTGAGGGCCATGGTACAATACATGAACTCTGTTTTTGAAATATAGATATTTTTATATAATTTCCATTATCCTGAAATTAATTAAAGTTAATTCCTTTTATGATTTGGAGGTATGGAAATGAATGTCTCAATGAGAGACTAAATTTCCATTGAAAGAAGAACAAGATGATATACTAAAGCATATGTGTCAAAAGAGAATCAGTGGTGACTTGCCCTCTCATAGATCAAAACATCAAAAAATAAGGAACTGAATATGACAAAGCAGAAAGTCTAGATATATGTATGAATAAATACGAATATAGACCATTACAAAGATGGACTTTCAAAAGTGTTGGAAAGGATAAAGTATTTCAAAATTATTTGCAGAGAAGTAAACATATATTTGAGAAAAAAAATTAGAATAGCACCTCGTACCTTACAACAAAGTACATTACAGTTTATTTAAAAATTTAAAGATGAAAAGTAACCTGAAAACGATAAAATTTAATGTAAGTGACTATTAACTCTTATTTGGATTAAGAGTACATTTTAAAATATTAGAACAGATATAGAAACATAAAGGGAAAATTAATAAATTTGTTTAGATAAGAAAAAATTGGTTTATATATGAAAAAATATATAAAAGACAAACAGTGAGCTGTGAAAATGTATGCAACATATATCGCAGGCAAAGAATTACAATCCTTAATATATGTAAAGCTTTTGCAAATGGGAAATGCCAAAAAACAAGAAAATGCCTTATTTTTAAAAAACAGATAAATTATTGTGCAGAGGCAACACTACTGGACCCTGAAAATCTGGCAACAGAGTTATTTAGATATTCATATATATCCATAATACATCCATATTTTACTATATATATTTAAGGTGTACAACATGATGTTTTTATATACATAGTGAAATAGTAAGTAATAGTCAAGCAAATGAACATATCTATCTTCTTGCCTAGTTACCCTTTTGTTTGTGTGCTAAGAACACCAAAAATCTACTCTTAGCAAATTTCCAGTGTATAATGTAATAGTGTAAACATAGTCCTTACACTGTACCTTAGAGCTCTAGACTTGTTTATTCTATATAACTACGACTTTGTACCCTTTGTCTTACAGCTCCTCATTTCCTATGACTCGCCTACTCCTCGTAACCATGATTATATTATCTTTGTATTTCATTTTATTTTTAGATTCCACATATAAGTGAGATCATGCACTATTTTTCTTTATCTGTCTGGCTTATTTCACTTGGCATAACATCCTCCTGGTTCATCCATGTTGTCATAAATGGTAGGATCTCTTTCTTTTTTAAGGCTGAATAATATTCCATTGTGTATATATACTATAATTTATTTATCCATTCATCAATTGACAGAAACTTGTTTCCATATTCTGGCTACTGTGAATAGTGCTGCAATTAACATGGGATTGCAAATATCTCTTTGATGTTCTGATTTCATTTCCTTTGGGTATATACCCAGCGGGATTGCTGGGTCATTTAGTAGTGATAGGGACAGGAGGAAGGGAAATGCTGGGCAGGAGAGGGAAGGTCTCTGGCTAGGGCCCGATCCTCAACCCTGGAACCATGGCCCAAAGTGAGAACTTACATCCTTGTTTTCCCATTTGAATGTTGCCTTTTCTAAAACAACCCATGGCCGGCCCCACCCCCAATCCTGTGCCCATAAAAACCCAAGGCTCATATGGCAGAGAGAGGAGAAGCAGCTGAATGCCAGAGACTACAGCTGGACATTGGGGAGAAGTGGCTTGACTTCAGAGGAATGGGCTTGAGGGCATAGCTTCAGAGACAGTCTGGTCAGGGAAGGCTGGACTTTAGAAGAAGATTACCTTCCTGCTCCGTCCTCTTTTCAGCTCCTCTTCCCACTGACAGCCACTTTCATTGGCAATAAAATCCCCCACATTTACCATCTTGAATTCATTCATGCAAACTCATTTTTCCTGGACGCTGGACAAGAGCTTGGAGTCATGAGTATAGATGTAAAAGGCTGTCACACTCCACTGAGTTGTTAACACTTAAGCCATCCACAGGCAACAAAGCTAAAAAAGCACTGACTGTAATGCTCTCTCTGGGGCTTCTGGAGTCACAGGAACACTGCCCCCACCAGACACTGCTGCTGGGCCAGTATGAAGTTCATTCCTGCCGGTGCTCAAAAGGGCACATCCCGGCTCCTGTACCTGATCACCTGCATGCTCCCCCTCCTGTGAGGGGTTGATAGCTGCGGGCTGAGTAACCCCTGTCATGAGACCCACGTACGGGTCAGGGAAATATCCTGCTTCAGTAGTTCCATTTTTAATTTTTGAGGAACCTCCATGCTGTTTTCCATAATGGCTGCCAACAGTGTACCAATTTACATTTCACACCCTTGTCAACAATTATTTTATCTTTTTTTTTTTTAATTGCCATCCTAAGAGGAGTGAGGTGATATCTCATTGTGGTTTTAACTTGCATTTCCTTGATGATTATTGATATAGACTCCGTTTTCCATATACTTGTTAGTCATTTTTATGTCTTCTTTGAAGAAATATCTATTCATGTTCTTCGTCCATATTTTAATTGGATTATTTGGTAGGTTTTTTTGTTGTTGTTTTTATTGAGTTATGTCAGTTTCTTATACAATTTAGATTGTAAGCCCTTATCAGATGTATGATTTGCAAATTTACAAACTACAAATTCATATTTTTAAAAATGGATAAATGACATTGAAGTGGAAATACTATTGCACCTTGAAAATCTGGCAGCAGAATTATTATGCAGGGACATGTGGGCAAAGACCAAACTTGCTTCTTCCGTCTGCTGAAGGAGTGTCCTTGTTAGCACTGAGTTTTATTCAAGAAACAAAAAAGATCTATATGCATTCATTTAAACAGATATACATGGGTTACTAAGGTATATTCTTCTGATACAGTGATATAAACCTCCAGTATGGAAGAGCAGTGGTACAGAAATTATCCAACCATTATATTTAAAAGGAAAAAAACACAGTATGGAAAGTGTCATTGGCAGATGCATACATAATTAGCAAAGAAGGGGCCAGGGAAATTCAACCCAAGATACTCTTTATCTAATCCTGCTCTATCTAGTCACCTCACTTCTATTGAATTTATCTTTCCTGGCTGAATAGACGCTCAACTTATAATGGCACTCAACAACCCATCTGAAATTCTGCACTTAAAGAGATGGGCTTGTTGTCAATATTCTTCAGTGATATGTTTAGGCTTTAGAAGGGGAGACCAAGCTGAAAAAGGAAGCAGAGAACTTTATGTGACTGAGGGAGAAAGTACAGCTCTGTATTCAAGATCTTTAAGTTATAAAAGGAGGTTTATTTGGTAAGGAAGTTGTCTCAGTAGGATTTGCCCACTCTTCTCTTACATGTGACTGGTTAGGCCTTGTGGACAAATATAGACAAAAGAGTCAAAGTTGACAGAGTCTAAACATCAGTTCCTGGATTCCTTTATTGTCATTCCTAAAGCTATTGTGTATGGGACAATGGTTCCCGAATTTTAGCATGCATGGACTCACCCGGATGGTTGATTAGAATACGAGGACCAAGAGTTTGCATTTCTAATACATTCCTAAGTGTTGCTGATGCTAAACAACATCAAGCTGATGTTAGCGACTGTTGCTTGTACTGAAACAACACTTTGAAACCATTTAATGTAGGATCCTCCAGAGGGATTTGGAACCCTCATGATTCAAACTGCAGCTCAGCTATATGTAATGGCTGCCTCTTATCATTACACTAGGTTAGATAATGCTAGCCTAATACTCAATCACTTTCTAGATAGGTAAGTGTTGAGGTTTCAGGTATGGAGAAGAAAAACCTATAGTTTGGAATACTTTCATTCTTGCTGACTCCGGTTTCTCTGGGTAAAAACAAACAACAACAACAAAACTAATAAGTGAGGCAGAAAACTTCCTGAAAGCAAAAAAAAAAAAGTTTAATTATTACTTTAAGTGTAAGCAACTCTATTTTGATATGTAGATTTTTTTTTCTTTTTCCACCTTCCCATCTCCAATAGAACTTTGATTGTGGAGCTCTGGGTTGGTGCCAATTCATTAACTTTAAGAACAAATAAATGACATTTAGAGAACATAAATTTCTTCTTGAATCAGGTGTCTCAAAAGTAGAAAGTTGAAATATTATTTTCTACATGATGTAACGTAGGGAAAGTATATTTAAAACTTTTTCTTTGAATTCTCTTTTAAAACAATGAAGTAAATACGCACGAACCATGTTCTAAGACTCCAGGGTGGAGCTACTTTTATTCATTTGCAGGATAATACATAATTATCAAAATAATTAGTTTAAAATAATATCAAAATAAATCACTGGAAGTGTCAAATAGCTGATTTCTCTATTTCAGACATAGCTTTTGTGTAAAGAAGATGGCCTGTTGAGTCAGAGCCAAAGGAGGAGGTGTATAGTTGGCAACATAGTTGACTTCATCAAGGCTAGGATCATGATATTGTTTTTTCTTTCCCTTGAGGTATGGCTTTTGAACCAAGCGGGCACAAAATCTTAGAACTTCTCTCCCTTCCCCATTTCTTTAGTAAGGTTAGGAAAATGTTGTACACAATTAAACAGACCTGGGTCAGGCATGGGGATGATAAATGGGCAGCTTGAACAAGAGGGTAAATCTATTGTACGGGAAAACATAGGGACAAACCACAAGGGAAGGAAAAAGACTGCCCTTGTGCTGGAAGTCAGTGTAGTAGAGCATGAAAAAGAAGCCTGACATGCTGCCAGGTCACGCGTCTCCATCCTTGTGCATGGCCAGATCTAACCAGGGAGACTCAGGTTGCTTTTTATCTTCAGACACATCGTGTTTGACTAATGATGATGAAGAGATTGACTGGACATGTGCACTTTGAAGCCAACTCCAGGACCCTTTGGGCAAGAATTAACATCAGGAACAACAGCAGAAAATGGAAACTACTAATATTTCAAGTAAAGGAATAAATTAGACACACGGTTTGCTATGACAATAGGACACATCAAAGTTAGTATATGAAGTCAGGAGTTGGAGTAACCAATTCTACTAGAAGGTAAAGAAACAAACCTTGGAAATGACAGAAGAGAAATAGACTACTCAGGTGAACTGGGGACCTTTTGAGAAATATGTAACTTTTTGCTCTGGCAAAGTGATCAAAACTGATTCAAAAGGCACAGTAAATAATGAGCCAATGAATAACTACAAAAGATTAAAAATTAACCAAATAATGACCTCCCTTGTCAAAGAAAAATTGTACTGACAAGTTAAGCAGGTAAGAGTGACTTTAAGTGACTTTATTCAATATTACTCAAATTGGGTCAAGACTATCACAATAGGGAAGAGAAATTAAATTCAACTCCCCTGAAACAAAAAGCAGAAGAATTTTAAGTTTTGGGGTGAGCTTGTGGTAAAGTAGTAGAGGAAGTTAGAGGGAGCTTGGTCATTATGATTAGTCCATTTGTATTAGCTAATTGACTCTCATCCAATTAAACTCCTACCCTCCCACAGAGTTTGAGAGGTAAGGGTGCTCTCTTTCTTGATTAGTACATTTCAAATGGATAACTCCAGGGTCCTTAAGAAAGACAGTACTCGCTTGAAAAACAGGCAAGAGGTTGGAAGAGGATACATATCTGAAGTGGGGGGAGAAATAATTTACAATTGCAAATTTCCTAAAGTAAATGCTCTAAGAACAGGTTGATCAAGGGCCTATAGCCAGGAAGAAATCTGCCTAAATCAAGATGAGGGGATCATTAAGGCAGTGTTAGTCACTTAAAAAAAAAATTAGGCACATATGCTTTACAGAGTTCGTGATCCTTTAAAGATAAGGTTCATTTCAGTGTTCTGAGATATACAACAAATAAACATAAGTTTTCCAGTATGTTATAAGAAGTTAACGTAATTCAAATATTGGTTCTTAATTTTAACAAAAAAGAATATTAAAATAGTAAATGAAAGCATACCAATTAAACTTACTATCCAAACAATCCATCGCAATCACAGATAATTAATTCTAGAATTACAAAGTAAGTTTTAAAAGGAGAAAATCATGAAGTGACATAAAATTGTTTTAAGCAGCACTATTTGTTATAACCCCAAACTGTAAACAAAACAAATTTCCATGAAGAATAGAATGGATAAATTTCTGTACAATTATACAATGGGATACATTGCAGCAATGAACATGAATTAATTAGTAATGCTCTAACTTGAATGAATGTCAGAAACATGATATTCAATGGGAAAAGCCAATCATGTGAGTATACAGTAATCTATATTACTGTCAGTGATTTAAGGTTACATTTGAAGATGGGTGGTGTTGACCAGGAGAAGCATGGTGAAGGCATCAAGGGTGCTGGTAATGTTCTGCTTTTTTTGATCTGGGTGGTGTTTTTTTGTGCAAAATTCACTGGGTTGTCCACTTCAGGTTTGTATCCTTCTATATCTTGTACTATATATTTCAAACAAAAGTTTAAACATATTTAGTATTAGTTTATTTATTATGACAGTTTTGGCATTCCATATACTTTTTCTAGAAATAATCTAGCCTAACAAATACATAAGTATATAGTTGATAATGTTATCTTTTAGTTTTTATTGTTATGTCATATTTCCATAGTTATTTTCCCTCTTTTTGTCCATAGTTTATTTGTTTCTTTTTTGTGTTATCAGTCTTCCTAGAGGGCTACCTTAACATGCATTTCAAAACATTGGCTCTCAGTTTTATTTGTCTTCCCTACCTTTTTCTTTTTCTTGGGTCTATCAGTTTCTGAAATGGATATGTTAAATATCAAAATGCAATTGTTGATTGAACTCTTTATCCAGGCACTTTTATCAAAAGTTGCTAACATAATATCTGAGGCCATACTGTGTGTTACTTATTTGTTTATGATGGTTTTATCCTATTGTTTTATTGTTCCTTTTATGATATACTCTGCTTATTCCTGAAGAAAAGTGTCTTTATAAATACTATTTTGCCATATGCTGCTATTAAAGTTTCTTTTTATTCACGATAGCATAACATATACATTTAAATTATTTTTTCCAACCATTCTATACTGTCTGTTTTATCTCACATGTGTATCTTATAAGACATATATTATTTCAATTTTCCAATAACAGATATTCAGTTTTTAAAATGGGAAGTTAAAGTTGTTTATATTAATTTTAATTCATGTTGTTTTGGAGTCTATTTATGCCATTACAATTGATGTTTTACATTTATTTTCTTTTCCCCTCTTTTGCTTTCCATTAAATAGACTAAATTTTCTTCTGA
The DNA here is from genome assembly GCF_003255815.1 of Theropithecus gelada. NCBI lineage: Eukaryota > Metazoa > Chordata > Mammalia > Primates > Cercopithecidae > Theropithecus > Theropithecus gelada. The sequence continues at coordinate 48,145,605 of NC_037689.1, forward strand.
TTTCAAAGTTTAATTCTGCTTTTGTTCTTATGGTGGTTGTTCTTAACCTAAGCTGCATAATCATGTACGCTTACCACTACTGAGTTCTTAAACTTAGTGGTATCATTTTCTCCCTAAAAAGGCAAATAATTTAGCATTTGGCCTCTCTATATGTCTAATCCCTAGTCTCTCACATTGATATAGCCTTGAGTTTATGTCTGGTTTATAATAAATATACTCTCTCTTTTTTTGTTTGCTTTAGCTATTTTTATCAAGGAGCAATAAATTTTACTGAAGCATTTTATCACATTTAGTTCTCTGGATTTGCTTTCCTTCTTACTTAATTCTTAAGCCAGTGTTGTTTTCAATGTTGGTCTCTATTAATATAGATAATCTTACAAAGATAATCAGTTTAATAGGAGACAATAGGTAGAAAAAGGAACACTGAGATGATGAAGAAATAACAACTTAGGCTGGGGATGAAGAAGGCAAAAGCTGGAATTACCAAACTTTGAAAGCTTGTTTTGGAAACAAGCCATTATACATAAAGACAATTGTGTAACTATAGATCAATTACAAACATAACAATACAGTTTAAAATACTATTAATAATAACATCAAAATAAAACATTTTGGAATTAATCTAATGAAATGTACAGAGAAATGTAAAAAACAAATAAATGGTGAAGAAAGGAGGACTATCAAATTCATAGATTGCTATTTCCAATATTGTAAAAATGTAAATTCTCTTCAAATTTATCTATAAATTCAATGCGGTCTCAATCAAAATCCTAGGGAGATATTGTTAGAATTGGTGAGTTGATTCTAAAATTTGGAAGGAAATTCAAAGGCCCAAGAATACCTACAGAAATCATTCAGAAGACAAAGCAAAGTGTAAGAGCAGACAAATAGACAAATTAAGTTGTCTATTAGACAGAATTAAATCTAGGAAAAGAGCAACATATACAGCCACATGATTTATGACAAAGGTGATATTGCTGTGAAAATGTTCACCTTGTCCATAAATTGAGGCAGTATATGGACAAACAGTAATGATTTTCACTTCACACCATAAACAAAAAAAGCCAATTCCAGATGGATTTCAGATGAATTTTACTTTTCAAACAAAAATATTTTAAAAATAAACTTTTAGAAGAAAATGTAGAAGAAATGTTTTGTGTATTTAAATCATGTATTTTACCAACATAACATGAAGAGCTCTAATCATAGAATAAATATTTTATAAATTGAACTTCATTAAAATTAATAATTTCTGCTCATAAACAAAACAAAAATCACCACTGAGAAAATTAACAGGAAAGTGGCCAATCAGAAGATATTTGCAATACACATATCAGACAAAGGATTTATATTCACAATTTATTTTTAAATTCCTATACGTAAATAAGAAAAAGAGAAACAACTCTACAGAAAAAAGGGGCAAAGAGGTTGAACAGTCCATTCTAAGAGGATTTATTTATTTTCAAAGAAACCCATAATGACAGCAAAGAATCTGTAATTATACAAAGAAATAATGAATATAAATGAAGTTTATAACATAGTAAAATATGTACAATAAAGTTGTTATATACTTTTTATCAGTTCATACCAAGAATACCACTTCCAGTGGTTACAGCAGATTGGGATTACCTTTTTTTTTTTTAACTGATGCCTAAACACCCTTTATTTCATACAGCTATGCAAATTTCAAGGCCAGTATATGATTGCAAAGAATTAAGGGATTACTTTTCTGTTGAATGGCCAAATATTTCCAAAAGGAAAGTTTAAAAACACCCAAAATCTTAGGGAAATAATGGTTATATTTTTTACAGGTAAGGTGTAATATTGCTCCTATATGAAGATCTACTAAAAAATTGTGACAAAAAAGCCCAACAGCTCAATAAAAATATGGAAATATCTAAAAAGATACATTCTCCCCAATGCAAAATGTCTCCAAGTATATTAAAAGGTTCTCTGATTGTACCATGCAGCTGTGTAAAGGAATAAGAATGATCTCTCTACATTGAAACACAGTGGTAATAAAAGATATATTTAAGTGATGAAAGCAAGATTCAGAATGGTGCAGAACAACACAAATAGAGGGTGTGGAAAATTCTCCTCCCCCCATCTATTTATCTCTCTCTCTCTCTCTCTCTCCCCCTCTTTCCGCAACAAGGAGAGAGGATAAAAATGAAAGTGAAATTTCTGTGAAAATAACTTGACTATGATTTTGACTATGGAATCATATGCAAAAAATATTTTCCTTAGTTACAAATGTTGAATCAGAACAGAAAAGAATCCTAAAATATAAAAGCAAACTGAAACAGATGTACTAATTGTATATGGTTGGTGGAATAGACACAAGAAGGAAGAAATTAAGTGATTTAAAAACACAATATTTTGACATACATTCTTAGTGGGATACATTCTCGTGACAAAAAATTAAATCCAGTTAATGAAAGCACAAGAGAATATGGGATTGGAATATCACTATTTTGCAATCTTTAGTGAGATAATAGAGCCAAATAACTATGGTCAATGGGTGGTAAGATGTTTAGGTAAAAGCTTGATGGGAAAATTTATAATGGTGGTGTCAGACTGATACACATGAACTCACTGGTCAACAATAGATATACTAAAACTTTACAAGGAGATTTTATGTGTCTCATGATATGATGCAATAGGAAGTAAATAGCACTTGAATGATGATTTACTTTTGCCTAAAAGTGAAATCTGAATAAAATCATGCCTCTATATCTCACTACAAGTTTACTGAAAATACAGCAGAAAAAGAAATGTTACCAAACCAAACTTGGGTCCACCCACTTGGTGCAGCAAAGCCAAACACTGACATAGGGATTGCAGTGAGAGAAAGTGAGGGATTTATTGCAGGGTGCTAAGCAAGGAGAATCAGGCAGCTAGTGATTAAGACTTGAACTCCCTGATGGCTTAAAGGTAAAACTTTTTTAAGGTGGGGCGGAAGAGGTTACACACAAAGTCCTAAATCAATACATGGAGGTTATTCATTGGTTTGACCTCAAGAGGAAGGATATCTCAAAGAAGGGTCTTACAACTCATAGGTAGATTCAAAGATTTTCTGATTTGCAATTGGTTAAGGAAGATAAGTTTTAATCAAAAATTTGTAGGCCACAGAAAAGAACGTTAGCGGCCGGGCGCGGTGGCTCAAGCCTGTAATCCCAGCACTTTGGGAGGCCGAGATGGGCGGATCACGAGGTTAGGAGATCGAGACCATCCTGGCGAACACAGTGAAACCCCGTCTCTACTAAGAAATACAAAAAATAGCCGGGCGAGATGGCGGGCGCCTGTAGTCCCAGCTACTCGGGAGGCTGAGGCCGGAGAATGGCGTGAACCCGGGAGGCGGAGCCTGCAGTGAGCTGAGATCCGGCCACTGCACTCCAGCCTGGGCTACAGGGCGAGACTCCGTCTCAAAATAAATAAATAAATAAATAAATAAATAAATAAATAAATAAAAGAAAAGAACGTTAGCTCTGTTTCATGTGTATGACTTCCTCTGGGTTCCTCAAGGAAAAACTTCAGAACAAAGAACACTGATCGGAATTCAGTCCTCGGTTCCTCCTTATCTGATGTCTATTGTGTGGGAAGATCACTTTGGTGAATGTCTGAACTCCTGAGGAACAACTCAGGTACATATGTTGTTATCTTAGTTTCTGTAGAAAACCAAACATCCTGTGATTCTATCTTCTTTGTCTATTGTTTTAAGCTACTGTTACCTTCTTGCTTATGAAGTTGATCATTTACTTCTCAAGGTAGCTAGGTGCCTGGAATTTCTTTTGAAGGAACTCAAGACTTTCCTTTGTTTCCATGCTTAGAGATAGGGGCCAGCAGGCCCCTAAGACGGGGCCCTGATCTGTCTCAGAAATAAGGTAAAGGACAACTTGAAAAAGCAACCTGCCAAATCCAGAATGCGGGACACGCCACAAAACAAGTATCATGTTTCCTCCTATCAAAAAAAAAAAAAAAAAAAAAAAAAAAAAAAAAAAAAGAGGGGAAAATAACAAAATGAAATAAACTAAAAAAAAAAAAACACCAAATTCCCCAAAAAAAAAAAAAAAAAAAAAAAAAAAAAAAACATAAAAAAGGAGGGGAGACTTACCATGTGAATTAGACTTAAGAAACAAAATCACCAAATGCCACATATGGACATTTTGGATATTGATTTGAAAAAAAAAAAAAAAGACAACTTTGAAAGCTTTGATGAAATTTGAGTCCATTGGTGCAATATGGATTAAATGGCACATGATATTAAGTAATTATTGTTAATATTAGTAAGTGTGCCAATATCATTTTGGTAGGGTTAAAAGGCTCTTATTTATCAATGCATAACAAAGTTTTAATTCATTGAAATGACATATGCCTGAGATTTTCTTTAAAATACTTCAACAAAACAAACAAATGTGTATGGGATGAAGAATACATGAAACAGTGATCAGCTTGGTAAGTGTTGACAGTGAGTGATGGGTATTTATGGAATTTCATCCATAACAGGATTATTTCTACTTTTTTGTATGCATGATAATTTACATAAAAATATTTACAAAGAAAAAAGCAGTAGTGCCTGAGAATATCAATGCTTGAGCCAGGCTGACTGGGTTCTTACAAATCCTGGCCCTACTGAAACAGGAGAGTTCCCTGATCCCCCTCAGAGGACATGCCACAGGGCTGTCAGGGCTGTGGCTTGCCTGTTCAGTAGCCCCCACTGCTCCAACACCTGAGGGGAGGGAGAGCATGCAGATGGACAGATGAGGAGCCCAAGTGGGTGCGTGTTACAGCGTGCCCTTTTAGCCCTGCTGTCTTTGGACAGCTTGAGTGTTAACCAGCTCAGTGGATGCTCTGCCTTTCTGCAAGGACAGAGGGGCAGTGTGACAGCTTTCTGTATCCCGAGCTTTTGTCCAGTGTCCCGGAAGAATCGGGTCACACACGGACTCGAAGAATGAATGCGGCAGTTTTGAATGGTGGAGGTGGCTCTCAGTGGGATGGATGGGAGCCAGAAGGGTGGATGGAGTTGGAAGATGATCTTCCTCTGGAACCTGGCTGTCCAGCAGCAAACTCCTCTCTGGCCATCCCCAGCCAAACTCCTCTTGGCATTCAGATGTTTCTCCTCTTCTCTCTTTCTCTGCTGCATTGTTCCACTGTCCGTCTGCTTGTCTCCTTGTCTCCTTGTCTCCTTGCCTGCTCGTTTGCTTCTGGAGCCTGCAGTTTGGGGTTTATATGGGTACAGGATAGGGGGCGCGGCAGGCCAAAAGGCAACTTTTTGGGCATGAAAACAGAAATGTCTGTCCCCATTTAGGGACCCTGGTCTCCAGGCTTGAGGGTGGGGCCTTTGCTGGGGAACTACCCTCTTCCAGCCAGTGTCTTCTTGTCTCCTGTCTGTATCACTACTACTTACCCACATTGCTATTTTTGTTGAAAGAAAATGATTTAAGTGACTTAAATAGAGGTTGAAAGACTGTTTATTTAACTGATGCACATGAGGGAGTGTCTACAGACCTGGTAACTCCTCAATTGAAGCAAGGTCAAGATTTTATAAAATAGGGGGAAATTGAGTGCATATACTGGAGGTTTTGGTTTAGGCAGCAGTTTTATACTTTAAGGGAACTCCATGGTTCAGGATCATTTCTATTTTCATCCTTCTTTTGAGGTTCTAATAACCATTAAAAACAGTATTTTTCAAGAACAGTTTTTGTAAGTCTTGTGGTTTATCAGCCAGTCAAATTTCACAAATAGTAAAAAAAGAAAGAAAAGGTAACAAAGGTAGAAGGCAAGGGGAAAACTGGAGATCCTCTAAGATCTTCTATCATATTTATTTTAGCCCTTTTATGTCTTGCACTACTGCCTGTATTTATCGTATCACAATTTGATCATTTGTAAAATGAGGATAATAACACTACCTAATTATCAGCATATTTGTGAGTTAATGTACAGTATATCAACATTTCACATGCTCCTTACCTACATACCTGGAATATATTAGCTGCTCTGAAAATGTTATTGTCCTGATAGTCTTCAAACAGGCATTGCTAGAATTTCATGTTTCTATCATGTGAATCCCAGTGGCTCAATAATCTTCATGGATGTATACATGTTATTTTCTCTCTTCTTCCAAGTTGTGACCACTTTCTCTGTTTTGGGTAGGTTTCAAGTTGTTTTTTGGATGTTTGTTTGCACAACAAAACCCTACATTTGGAAAATATAAAGTAATTACCTCAATTGTGAAAATAAAAATATAATGAATGTTCTAAAGATGAATCTATAAAACACCAATGTTTGATAGTGAAGTAAAACATGAATTAAGTTCTTCATTTTATCTGCAGAGTTAAAAGTGCTGGGTGAGTGCGATCAAAGTGGGTACAGCAGCCTCAATATCCAGAGTATAATAAAGCTTAGTGAATCCTCAGTGAGGACAATTTGCAATGTTGGCAATTCAAAAGAAAAGAGCACTCAGTAACTAATAGCTAAAATGTTTCAGTGTTCACTATTTATCAGGCTCTGAGCTAAGTAATTTATACAGCAGTCCCCACTTATTTATGATTTTGCTTTCCATAGTTTCTGTTACCTGAGGTCAACCATGGTCTGAAAATATTAAATGGAAAATTTTAGAAATAAACAATTTATAAGTTTTAAATTGCATATCACTCTGAGTAGCGTGATGAAATCTCTCACAGTCCTACTCCATTCCACCCAGGGTGTGTATCGTACCTTTATTTTGTGTGTCCACGCTGTACAGTGTGTATCTGTACAATACGGAGCTCAGCATCTGCTGAGGGTCTTGGAACATATCCCCCAACGATAGGGGGAAACTACCACACATATTTTCTTCTTTATCCTACACAACAATTTTGTATAACTAATGCTTTTGACCTCTATTTTCCAGATGAACCCATTGTGACTCAAACAGATATAGTAACTAGAAAAATGTTTCACATTGCACCAGTAATTAAACACAAGAAGTTAGATCCTATGGCTTACATGCCTAATGATTACAACTTACCAATCTCTGATTCAAATATGTGCCTATAGAACATTGTTTTCAAAGAAAGGAAAACTTACTCTGAAGCTATTTTGTAAGCTTGTTACAGGGTATTGCACTTTATATTCTTTCTATTTTATGACTTTCTTTGGAGATAGTGATTTTCAGAAGTGAAAATGTCATTAGACAGGGTGGACAGTGCATGATGGTGTTGTCGTAGTTTTATTCAAAATTGTAAAGTTCTGTAAAATAAGATAATTAAATTATGGGGGCATATTAGTCATTAATGTAGAATACTTAGTGGAATAATCAAAAGTACTTATGCAAGACACTGGCTGGCTTTTTATCAAATTCATTATTTTCTTCTTCTACCAACAACTAGACTACATGTACTGCCTCCTTTGCAGTAAAGTGTGTCCATGTAAATGATTTCTAGCTAAAGATGTGTAAGCAGAAATTGAGTATGCTAATTCTAGGATTGGCCCCTAGAAACACCCCATGCATAATTCTACATGCTCTTTTGCTTTCAGCCAGCTGAGCAGAAGAGTACAGTGACTGAGGAAACAATATTTTGAATATAGAGGAGCCTTACGAGAGAAGGAGCCTGAATCCTTGAATCAACACTTGAAAAAGAGCCACCAGCAAATCACAGACATTACTTTTGGATATATGTATGAGATAAAACTCTAGTATATTAACACAATAAGATTTTGGGATTCATCAATTATAGTGGATAATGCCACCTGAACTAATTAATACAGACATTGATAATTTGAACCAGGGTGCTATTTTAACAAAATGTTGCAATAAAAGAAGTGGCTTAGTTGTTGGACAGTGGTTGGGCAGTTAAATCAATATTGCAGTGAGATCCATCTGGTGAAGTAAGAAAACATTTGGTGAAAATATCACTTGCAATAACTTGAATGGTAATGATAATGATGGGTTGACATTTATGTTCTGCTTTATATAAGATATTATTAGAAGATAAGATCAGGAAATAATTGGTTGGTATGCAAGCAGAAATGTTTAGCAAGTAGAGAAAGTTCAGACATTTAGGACCTTAAGGGCTAGAAAAGCCAACTTATTCTAAGCATCAAGGACTAAGAGGTATGAATTTAAAAGGCATTGAATGAAAAGCCCAATAAGACTTCTCAATTGAGCAACGTAATTCAGTTTGGCAACCAAGATATGTTATCCAGCATTCTCACTTATTTTTTCAGAAGGAGTCAAGTTAGCCTACATTAAGTTGAGACATAAAGACATAGACACTGCTGTGCTTGATCTCAAAAAGTACATAAATAATAAAGTATTTATAATATTTGAGAATATTCTTCCAATTTCAAGCTACCAATGTGATGTCAACTGGCTCCCAAAATTCCAAAAATTTAACAATCAGTTCTTGAAAGCCAGTGCTGGCTGATTAAGGCACACCACAGGTGTGAAACCAAAGAATACATCATATTTTAGCTGTCTTGAAAACAACTCCTGCCGGGTGTGGTGGCTTATGCCTGCAATCCATACACTTTGGGAGGCACAGGCGGGCAGATCGCTTGAGGCCAGGAGTTGGAGACCACCCTGGCCAACATGGCGAAACCCTGTCTGTACTAAAAACCCAAAAACAATTAGCTGGGTGTGGTGGCGCCCACCCGTAGTCCCAGCTACTCAAGAGGCTGGGTAGGTGCCACTGCACTCTGGCCTAGGCGACAGAGCCTTGCTCTGTCTCAAAAAAAAAAAAAAAAAAAAAAAAAAAAAAAAAAAAAAATTCTATGTGGTTAAAGACATTAGAACAACTTTGATGTGGTTAAAAACACTAGAACTGGAATCAAATAGAAAATAAAACTGCTAGCATTCTCTTTTTCTGGTAATTAACCAAAAATACCATGATTCTTGATTTGTATGAGCAAGAGGCTGGTTATAACAACTATGTAGTACCTAAAGAAAGCATAATTCCCAAAGTCCATTTTGGGTAAAGAATAATGAAAGAGAAGGAACTTTGCGGAAGTCAGAGCTAGGAGCCTTATCTACTAAAAAATAAGATATTTGCTCCCCCAAAACAAAATCAGCTGTAATCAAGGAACTCTCCTAATTACCAGGGGGTGAGAGGACAGCTCACAATGCCTTCCTCTTGAGCTTATGTCATTACTGTGCGCCAGTACTTCTGGTTCTTTCTCATTTTTTCTTTTTCTAAATGGGGATGTTTTTGTAGTTCTCCCGTTCCAGCACTACCATTGTATACTGCACATTTAGGGAGGGAAGGAATTGTATTCCTTTCTTATTGCTGCTGTAACAAATTGCAATACATAAATGTATTATCTAACCATTTAGGAGGGCAGAAATTCAATATGGATAGCACTCGAATCAAATCAAATTGTAGCAGGGTGGCACTTCTTTCTGGAGATTCTGGTGAGAATCTATTTTCTTGCCCTTTTCCAGCTTCTAGAGGCTGTCCACATGCTTGACTCATGGCCCCTTTCTCCATTTTCAAAGCCACCTGATGGCTGGTCGAAACTTCACATTACATCCCCTGACCTCCTTTCATCATTACAGCTCCTTCTCTGATGCAGACAACTATTCTGGCTCTCTCTTCCACTTTTAAGAGCTCTCATAATTACATTGGGCCCCTCAGATCTCAGACAATCCACGATCATTTTCTGACCTTAAAGTCAGCTAATTAGAAAGCTTAGTTCTATCTCAAACCTTAATTCTTTTTGCCATGGGACCTAACACACTCACTGGTTCTGGGGCTCAGGACATGGATATCTCTGGAGGAGGGATGGGGGCAGGGTATTAGTCTGCCTTCTACAGTGATCAACTTGTCTTCTTAGTTCATATATCTCCAGATGAAGAGGAGCTACAGGTAGACTGGACAAGAATTACTGCACATCTGAAAATGCTTGATTTTGATTTAGATGCAATGGCTGGTTGAGGTTTTGGGTTTTCACTTCTGGGCGTATTCTCTGTATAAGATATTTGATGACCAAAAGAATGGGCTGTCACAGTCTGAATAGCCACCCATGAAACTCAGTTTTTCTTTCCAAGCCCACAGCTAGAATAATACATTTCAAAAATTCCATTGCAGTCAGGTGTGTCTGAGTTCTTAACAGTGGAATATGAGTGGAAGTGAGCTGTGCCACTTCCAGTTCTGGCCCGTAAGAAACTCCACTCATCAGCCTTCATGCACCATGTTCCCCCTCTGACTAAAGGCAAAGGAACACTGACTTGGGGGACTTTTTTGAAAATGGCAGTGCTATAAACTAGAAAAAGTGTGGATCCTTAAATATTACTTAAAGCAGAACCTCTTGCAAGTTTGGAACACCCATTTTTTACTTTATGTGAATGACAAATGATCTTTTATAAGGTTAAGTTTCGAAGTTAACTTTTTACAGCTACTAGTGATACGTTTATTTATATGTTTACAAAGTAACATTGAGTGATCAGTTATAATCAAAAGTGTGTACCCTATTATTTTATAAGAATAAGTACCATTAGTGATCATATAATCAGTTGTTTTTAAACAGTTTTAGAACCACTGACCGTTTCTTACATTAACTACCACATCTGTAAAATGGGTACCTGCCTCATGTGATTGATGTAACTACTAAGAAAGAAATTTAAAGCATTTAGACTAATGTTACAGAAACAAGAAAACTTTTCATTAGTGTCTATTATTATTAAAATTATGAATATTGTGCAAAAATAAATATTGGTTATTTGTACATATATAAAGGTACACAGAAAAGGATCCAATTTATCTGGTTCACTAGAAATCATCACTTTATAAAGAAAAACAGACAAAAACTCAAGTAGAGCATGCAACACGTGACTATTTCCTTCCTCATGTACCATTATTGTTCAGTTTACTATTCTCACTAGAAAAATCCCTTAATCAAGTATTGTTTTAAGCACATTGAATTAACAGATTAATTGTACCACTACTTACCATTCATACTTCAGCTCCGTGTCTCAATATATAAAGCATCCAACCAATTAATCTATCCAACAGCTATTCACTGAGCATCAACCAAGCTGTTATTTTCACCAGAAATTTTTGAAAAGTAATTTCCTTCTCATGACTCTTACTTCTAGTGTAACTGTTATTCTTTCCAAAGATTTTTTTCTACATCACTATTTATAATGAACATACAAATGAAGCATATAAAACTATACTCACCTTTGAATATTTACTACAATTTCTTGAGTTCTAGCAAATTGCATTTTAATTTAAGTATGCACACTCTCCTTTCCTTAGTTTTAATATTTTCAAGTGTACTTAAAATATGCTTCATTCAAAGTATATGATGTTTACATATATTTTATATGTATACAACATGAATAAGACAGTTTTATCCAAATATAGCTGAAGAGGCATTTAGCAAGTTTACTTAATTAACATAGCCCTTTAGATAGAACTACAAGACTTTGGGATTTCCATTAAATGAAAAATAAAGAATAAAGAAAAAAGTACAGATGTCAATCAAACAGGTTTGTTTGAGCCACATGATGCCAGAAAATGATTGAGCTGATTTTATTCTTTGAATTGACAATATGGAATTTTTATTATTGACTGGAACTAGCAGATGTTTTGGCATAATGTGGAGACAATTAAAGCATCCTGAGCAGATGAAACTCCTATGTTATTTTCAAAGATATGTGAAAAGGATTTGACAATTTCATTTGGAAATAAATTATATTTGACTACTGTCACTTTTTGGAAAGACTTCCATTCTAAGTCTTGTACTCTTTATTTGAAAATCTGATTTTGCACTCTTACTTTGGAGATCTGATTTTGTTCTTATTCTATTTCTAATAAATTTGAGAACATGCATTCTAATCCTTAGGTAAAATCCTTTTTTATTGCATTTCTTATGTACCATCACATCCTTTAGACTTGTAACAGGATATTACACTTATATATTGATTCCCTTGTTCACTTTATATATATATGTATCATCTATCATTCACAAGATATTGAACTAAGTACTTTGGAAATACACAAATGCCTTCAACATATGTTTAACATAATAGAAAAGGTAAACTATGCCCATTTATATGTATAATTAATGAACAGGAATCCCCTTTGTTAAGGTTTATCATATTTGTTATTATTAGTACAATATCCTTTTTTTCTGCTAAGGTATGGTCTCCACAAATGCGAGAGCTATGTCTGATAAGTTCATGGCCCCAAATAATTACAAAACAAGTGTTTACTGAATAAATAAATGGTTTAATAAGTAAACTTTGCTTAACTATATTGATACTATATTATATTTAACATTTTGAATTACCTTGAATCGTATTTCGTATTTCGTATGAACGCTATTTAAGGAAGTTTTTCTACCTGTATTTTATGTACTTATATTTTGGGAAGAAATAAAGCATCAATTTCAGGCTGTGAATAGTCAGTGAATCTGTTGTTTGAGTTGATGCTTGGTTTATCATGATACTAAAAATGTAATTATATTATAGGTTAGGGAATAGCTAACAAAATACTCAAATGACAATAGTTTGTTTTGAAATAGTGGCAGTTTTACAGTGACTTGCGCTAGATTTGTCATTACATTACTTTGAACCTTATGCTACTTTCTGCTCATGTATCAAAGTACGAAATGTTATAACAACACACTAAATAAATAAAAAAGATAGAAATGTAATGTTCCTTAGATAAATTGTTAATAATTTATATTTTAATTTTAGAGATAAGCTAAGAAATTTTATATAAAATGAACAAACACATTTTTCTTGACATTCTTACACATATTTATAAAATTTTAATTAGGAATTCTGATTCAAATGCTATTTTTTGCAGATGAAAAATAATACAGTGACATGAGCTAATTCTTATGTTGGTTTGTAATTTTTATTGGCTTAGTCAAAGAATCATAGTAATCATAGATAATATTTTTTAAAGGGGAGCATTTTTTGAGCTGATATATTGGTTAAGCTACCCCAAAAAATGCGTAAGTATTTGAATGAATTTGAGAAGGAAAAGTGAACGTTTAAGTTCACATCAACATTCATCTAACATTATAGATTTAGTTCACTGGTGATTTGGATACATAGAATTCTTATTCTCAAATAACTTTTAATCATAGAGCAAGAAACATTATGATTTGTAACATGACTTAATAATGTAAAGGGTGGTATATGTCTTAGAAAAAAGAAATAGGCCATTACAGGAATTCCAAAGCATATATATAATTTCCAATTAGGCCTATAGGAGGGAAGAGGAGTTTGAAAATAGTCAAAAGAATCAGTAGTGGGTATTAAGCATTTTTAAAAATAGTGGCCCATGTACCTTTTAACTCTTAGGCATAACTAACCTACCTTGATGATTGAAAGACATGGAATGTAATTCAAATTCATTTTCAGAATAATAAAGTGGTATTTAGGGGTTCAATTTTTAGTATTTAAATATAGTAAAATGAGAAATAGGGGCTCATATGTGATTCTAATAACACAGAGCAGAGGGAATATTAAGAGGCTGAGCTAAAATCTGACTCATGCTTTATAACCCAAGCCTAGTTTTCTTTTCTTTTCTTTTCTTTTTTTTTTTTGAGACGGAGTCTCGCTCTGTCGCCCAGGCTGGAGTGCAGTGGCCGGATCTCAGCTCACTGCAAGCTCCGCCTCCCGGGTTCCCGCCATTCTCCTGCCTCAGCCTCCTGAGTAGATGGGACTACAGGAGCCCGCCACCACGCCTGGCTAATTTTTTGTATTTTTAGTAGAGACGGGGTTTCACTGTGTTAGCCAGGATGGTCTCCATCTCCTGACCTCGTGATCCGCTCACCTCGGCCTCCCAAAGTGCTGGGATTACAGGCTTGAGCCACTGCGCCCGGCCTCAAGCCTAGTTTTCTTAAAGACACAGATTTTCAATTTTGGTTGTTTAAATCTCCTTTATAATGTCTTTAACATATGAAAAATGCCCAAAGCTAAAGAGTAGTGTTAAGGTGAGATACCATAGGAAACGTATCATGTACCACTAATTCCAATCTATCGATGACCATATTTCATTTAAGGAGCTATCAAAACTATGAATATCTACCTGCTCCAAAAACCAAAATTACTTTTCACTTTATATGATAATTTTCTTTTTAAAAGATTTGACTGGCCAGGCGCAGTGGCTCACGCCTGTAGTCCCAGCACTTTGGGAGGCTAACGTACGTGGATCACCTGAGGTCAGAAGTTCAAAACCAGCCTGGCCAACATGGTGAAATCCCGTCTCTACTAAAAATACAAAATGAGCCGGGCATGGTGGTGGTGGACACCTGTAATCCAAGCTACTCAGGAGGCTGAGGCAGGACTATCGCTTCAACTCAGGAGGCAGAGGTTGCAGTGAGCTGAGATTGCACCACTGCACTTCAGCCTAGGCGACAAGAGCGAAACTCCATTAAAAAAAAAAAAAAAAGAAAAAGAAAAAGAAAAAGATTTGACTAGACTTGATGATATCTTTCTGTTAATTTTGTGAAAATTTTTCACAATGCATGCAGTAAAGAAAAAAGCAAGTCAACACAGATGTGCTAACACTTAAAAAAAAAAAAAAAGCATTTATAAATGCAACTGCTTGCAAGTTTGCTTTGTACAATAGTGGCTTACCAGATAGGTTTGGTTCTAGCAGGGCAGATAAAGTAGGTCCAAGAGGGTAATGTGCAAAAGGAAGAATGTGACTAGAAATGAAAAGGGAAGTGAGAGAACAAAAGAAAATTAAAACATACAAATAACTAGAAGAAAATGCTTGATTGAGATGCACAATAGGCAAGAAAAACTAAATCAAAGTTTCAAGTGTTGAGAATCAGGACAATTGACCCATCTATTCTGCATGGGGGTTATATGAAGAAGCAATTTCACCTTAAAAATGGAGGTGTTCATTGAATCTGGCTTGGAAGATCTTATTTAAAGAGTTAGACATGTAGTTATTCAAAATGAAATATGTGTGAATAAAATTGATTTTAAGAGAACAGGAAATTTTATTTTCAAATGTACGATACCGACTAGTAACCTCAAGGTGCACTTATAAGAAATCCAGAAGAACATTCAGTTAATACACACATTTATAACTTTTGGACTGGATATTATGATTATCAAAAGTTTTAGGTCTTTTTACACTGTTGGGCCAAGTATTTCTCTTTATGCTGGAGAAATCTCAATTGGAGTGAGGTCATGTATTATCTTTGCTTTTTTTTTTTTTTTTTTTTTTTGAGACGGAGTCTCGCTCTGTCGCCCAGGCTGGAGTGTAGTGGCACGATCTCCGCTCACTGCAAGCTCCGCCACCTCCCGGGTTCACGCCATTCTCCTGCCTCAGCCTCCCTAGAAGCTGGGACTACAGGCGCCCGCCACCACGCCCGGCTAATTTTTTTGTATTTTCAGTAGAGACGGGGTTTCACCGTGTTCGCCAGGATGGTTTCGATCTCCTGACCTTGTGATCCGCCCGCCTCGGCTTCCCCGTGTTGGGATTACAGGCGTGGGCCACCACGCCCGGCCGGTCATGTATTATCTTAACAATCATGATACCACCAGTGCACAAAAAGATTGAATTATTAGTGGTGAGATCCCTGTTGAAACAGTTCATGTTTCTCACTTCATGTGTTGGACATAAAAGGAAAAGTTGTCCAAGAAACAGCTTCCATGTTGCTGGCATGTAAACAGAAACCATCTGCATGGAGGTAGCTTAGGACCACAGCAACAAAAATCCAGATCTACATCTTCATGAAGGTTAGGAAAAAATTAACCCATTTATGCCTGAGGTTGCAATTTTTTAAATTGTTGCATGAGTGAAAAATCAGACCTTGGTGATGACCTTGAGAAGTAGGATGTAAATAACTCCCACACGCATAGCGTTCCAATAATGGAACACTAGGCATAAGTGGGATAAAGTGTCACAACTGTCAGAGGCAGCTCTAACTCACAAAATTCTTGCAACCACAGAGGGAGGGTCAGAGACTAAATAGAATACATTGCTGTCTGTTCAACAATGAGGTCACCCGGTATTTTTATGGCGAAATTAATTACAGGAGACTAGTCACTCCATATTTTTGTTATTATCATTATCACTATTATTATCTTAAGTGGTTAAACTATTATAAGCCTTAAGGTTAAAAGGTAAATTACTTCTCTGGACACCCTTTGCTTTAATTTAATAAAATGGAACATAGCTCTCTATACAATTTTAAGCATGACAACAATGCACAGAGGGCGTATGTAAAGTTTTATCTTGCTTGGCATGGCTCCAAACAGATAGTATGAACAGTGCCCTCGGTCTGTGATTACAGGAATGTAAACATTATACAACCTCATCTTCCTTATCATGATGAGGAGGACAATTTCAGCATAGCATTTAGCATTTTCAAGTACTTACAGCTGTAAGAGTATTTCTATTTTTACAAGGCTTTATATCAAATACAATTTTACCTTACAATTTTATAATGACAGTTGGTCAAAGTTTATAGCTTATAATTTCTGATGGCTCAGTGCACTGGTGCTTCTTATCTAGGTTATTAAATGGATATGGGATATTAAACTGAAATGAGACAAATCTTGACAGTCCTAGGAAACATTTAGATATGGAAAGGATAGAAATTGGTATTTTGTAAGTTGAAACTTTAAAAATTACTTGTATTGTTAAAATTCCACTTTTCTTCTTCTCAGTATTTAATAAGGACTTTTATAATTGTTTAGAGTGTAAATACTTTTGTAATCAATTTTTAAATATTTGTAGTAATGTTAGTAATCAAATAATACAGTAGGACTTATTCTGAAAATATTTAGAAAATCTCCTTTATCACTTTTCTTAGCCCATGTTAGAGTCCCAGTATAATTATTCTTGAAGTGATTTCCAAAATTAAATATATATATATATATATATATATATATAAAATCATAACTCCACATCTTGTTTGACTCTAGAAAAGAACATATTAGCTCCTTAATAGGACATTAAAAGTTTTAACTCATTTCATTATCTACATTCAACTGTCTCCAAATAGTTGATGGCCTTTACGTGTTACTTTGTTGGGCACCTTCATAATCATTAATATCTTCATATTTCAACTTCTTTTTCTATGAAATTACTTACATATCTTGATTTCTTACTGTACAGGATGAGGACATCAGTGTCTCTATATATTCCTCACCTTCCTCTCCTCTCTCATCTCCCACCATCTGCCACCTATAGATTTACATTTGTCAGGGTTGTTAAATCTTACATTTTCTTCTTCAGTCACAATGACAACATTTTTGCCTTGCTTGAAAATTTACATAACCTAAAAGTAAATTTGCTGTAAGTAAAATACAATGCAAATACTATGACAATGTTAATAATGCTTATTGGTCAATAAATAAATCAGTCAGTTTACCAGAATTACAATGATTTCTTTTGGATTCAATATATTCACCCTACACTATTTGAAGTAAACCATTTCAGGAATCGTCATTATATACTGTATAACAGCATTTTGGTCGATGATGGACTGCATATACAATGGTGGTTCCATAAGATTATAATCTCATATTTTTACTGTACCTTTTTAATGTTGTCTCTTCACTTTGTTGATTGTTTATTTTTCTTTCTTTTTTTATTGAGATGGAGTCTTGCTCTGTCTCCCAGGCTGGAGTGCAGTGGTGTGATCTAGGCTCACTGCAACCTCCACCTCCTGGGTTCAAGCGATCCTCCCGCCTCAGCCTCCAAAGAATCTAGAATTACAGGTGCCCACCACCACAACGACTAATTTTTGTATTTTTAGTAGAGATGGGGTTTCACCAAGTTGGCTAACTGGTCTTGAACTCCTGACCTCAAGTGATCTGCCCACCTCAGCCTGTTATAGTGCTGGGGTTACAGGCATGAGCCACTGGCCTTATCACATTTTCTTTATCTATTCATCTGTTGATGAACACCAAAGTTGCTTCCAAACATTGACTATTGTCTCTTCATTTTGTTGATTGTTTCTTTTACTGTGCAGAAGTTTTTTAACTTGATGTGATCCCATTTGTCCATTTTTGCTTTGGTTGCCTGTGCTTACGATGTATTATGCAAGAAATTTGCCCAGTCCAACAACCTGGGGAGTTTCTCCAAAGGTTTCATTTAGTAGTTTCATAGTTTGCGGCCTTACATTTAAGTTTTTAATCTATTTTGATTTGATTTTTGCATATGGCAAGAGATGGAGGTCTAGTTTCATTCTTTTGCATACGGATATCCAGTTTTCCCAGCACTATTTATTGAAGAGACTATCCCTTTCCCAACGTATGTTCTTGGCATTTTTGTCAAAAATGAGTTTACTGTGGATGTATGGGTTTATTTCTGGGTTCTCTATTCTGTTTCACTGATCTATGTGTCGGTTTCATGCCAGTACCAAGTTATTTTGGTTACTACATCTCTGTAGTATAATTTGAAGTCAGGTAATGTGATCCCTCCAGTTTTGTTCTTTTCGCTTAGGATAGCTTTTACTTCTCTGGGTCTTTTGTGGTTGCATATAAATTTAAGCATTGTTTTTTTTTTCTATTTCTGTGAAGAATGTCATTGATAGTTTTATAAGGATGGCACTGAATCTGTGGATTGCTTTGGATAGTATGGACATTTTAAAAAGGGTGATTCTTCCAATCCAAGAACATGAAATGTCTTTCCATTTTGTTGTGTCCTCTTCAATTCTGCATCACTGTTTTATAGTTTTCATTGTACAGATCCTTTACTTCTCTGGTTATGTTAATTTCTAGATATTTTATTTTATTTGCAGCTACTGTAAATGGAATTGCTTTCTTGATTTCTATTTCAGATTGTTCACTCTTGTCATATAGAAATTCTAATGATTTTTGTATGTTGATTTTGTATCCTGCAATTTTAATGAGTTTGTTGATCAGTTCTAACAGTTTTTTGGTGTAGTCTTTAGCTTTTTCCAAATATAAAATCATATCATCTGCAAACGGGATAATTTGATTTCTTGCCTTGCAATTTGGATGCCTTTTGTTTCTTTCTCTTGTCTGACTGCTCTAACTAGGACCTTCAGTACTATATAGAATAACAGTGGTGAAAGTGGGCATCCCTGCCGTGTTCCAGATCTTAGAGGAAAGGCTCTCAGTTTTTCCCCATTCAGTATGATGCTACCTATGGGTCTATTGTACGTGGCTTTTATTATGTTGAGGCATGTTCCTCATATGCCCAGTGTTTTGAAGGATTTTATCATGAAGAGATGTTGAATTTTATCAAATGCTTTCTCAGCATCAATTGAAATAATTATTTGGTTTTTATCCTTCATTCTGTTAATAAGATGTATCATATTGGTTGATTTGTCTATCTTGAACCCTCCTTGCATCCCTGGGATAAATCCCACTTGGTCATGATTAAAAATCTTTTTAATGTGTTGTTGAATTTGTTTTGCTATTATTTTGTAGAGGAATTTTGCATCAATATTCATCAGTGTTATTGGCCTGTGGTTTTCTTTTCTTTTCCTTTCTTTTCTTTTCTTTCTTTTTTTTTTTTTTTTTGGATGTGCTTTTGTCTAGTTTATATATAAGAGAAATACTGGATTCATAGAAAGGGTTTGTAAGTATTCCTTTCTCCTCTATTTTTTGGAATAGTTTGAGTAGGATTGGTATTAGTTCTTTAAATGTTCTGTAGAATACAGCAGTGAAGCCATTAGGTCCTGGGCTTTTCCTTGCTAGACATTTTGTTGTGTTTTTTGTTTTGTTTTATTTTGTTTTGTTTTTTAAGACGGAGTTTCACTCTGTTGCCCAGGCTGGAGTGCAGCGGTGTGATCTTGGCCCACTACAATACAACCTCCGCCTCTCCGGTTCAAGCAATTCTCCTGCCTCAGCCTCCCCTGTAGCTAGGATTACAGGCACACGCCATCACACCGGGCTAATTTTTTATTTTTAGTAGGGACGGGGCTTCACCATGTTGGCCAGGCTGGTCTCAAACTCCTGGCCTCAGGTGATCCACCCACCTCAGCCTCCCAAAGTGCTGGGATTACAGGCATGAGCCACCGCACCCGGCTGTTGTGTCTTTGATCTTGTTACTTGTTATTAGTCTGTTCAGGTTTTGGATTTCTTCCTGGTTCAATCTTGGTAGGTTGGATGTGTCTAGAAATTTATTGATTTCTTCTAGATTTTCAAATTTATTGGCATGTAGTTTTTCATACTAGCTGTTAATGATCATTTGAATTTCTGTGGTATCAGATGTAACATCTGCTTTTTCATCTCTGAAATTATTCATTTGGGTCTTCTTTCTTTTTTTCTTCATTAGTCTGGCTAAAGATTTGTCAATTTTGTTTATCTTTATAAAAAACCCAACTTACTTCATTGCAGAATAATTTTCTTCATTTCAAATTCATCTGTTTCTGCCCTGACATTCATTATTTCTTTTCTTCCACTATTTTGGGTTAGATTTTCTCTTTTCTAGTTCTTTATCACGCACCATTAGGTTGTTTATTTGCAGTTTTTCTAATTTTTTGATGTAAACCCTTATAGCTATAAACTTAATTCTTAGTACTGCTTTTGCTGTATCTCATAGGTTTTGGTATGTTGTGTTTCCAAAGTCATATGTTTATTGAAATTTTTAAATTTTCTTCTTAATTTCTTCCTTGATCCACTGGTCATTCAGGAGCATATTGTTTAATTTCCATGTGTTTGTATAGTTTTCAAAATTCCTCCTGTTAATGATTTCTAGTTTTATTCCATTGTGGTCAGAAAAGATGCTTCTCCTCAGAAAGAAGGGTTCTCTTTTGGAGCTGAGGGCTGTGCAGTCTGGCAATGGGGAAGGAGTGGCACAAGCACTCCCTTAGCCACCTAGGCTAGTGCATTAGTAGATAATATACCCCCAAGTACACTGGCTCTGAGCCCAGCCCAGCACTGGGACTTGCCTAGGAATTGCAGTCCTTGTGGCCTAGACTGTCTTTCAAGTTTATTTAGAGCCCCAAGCACTTTAGCCTGTGGTGGTGCGGCTTGCCAAAACTTATATTCTGACTGCTTGATGGGCAATTCCCATCTGTCTAGGGCTGATTTAAATTCTCCTCTACGGGTAAGTGTCAGCTGAGTTCAGCCATGTTTTGCTTTCCACTTTGACAGAGCAGAACTGAGTTCAATGCAAAGTTTTATAATTGCTGTGCTCTCCCTCTCCTGACTGCACAGATTCTCTGTGTCACACTGCCACTGCTGGGGGATGGGAAAGGGTGGCATTGGCAATTCAAGACTGCCTTTCCTACCCTCTTCAGTTCCTCTTTCAGTGGTATGAAGTTAAAAACAGTTACTGTAAATGCTCACCTGATTCACCTGATCTTTGGTTCTTATGAGGGTGCTTTTTTGTTTGTAGATAGTTGTCAAATTTGGTGTTCCTATGGTGAGCATGATGGTTGAAGCCTTCTCTTTGGCCATCTTGCTTGCCCCTTGTTCTGGAGTCCCAGAAACACTTAAAGTCATATTTCATGTTAGTTTCTTACACGTTTAAACAATGACTGCTTTGTAACATCGTTTTATATTTTCTGAGTATTCTAATTGATTTCACTTTTCCTTACTAAGCAAAAAAGAGAAGTGCATTTCTATCCCAAATGTTTTTCATCAAATTAGTTGACTGTACCCAATTAATTACCTGTCTCCTCCCCCGCAACTTGTTTTTCTTTCACTCTTCCCGTCCCAGTAAACAGAAACTCTGTTGTTTCAGTTTCTCATTCCAAAAATTTTTCTGTCAATCTTGGCTCTCCTCTTTTTCTTTCATATGCTTCCAATGTAGCCAAAATTCCTATCAGCTGTACCTTTAAATGACATCTCAAACCTGACTATCTCTTGTCATTTTTATCATTAAAATCCTGTTGCAAGTAACCATCATCTTTCCTCCGAATTACTTTAATATTCCCTTCACTGTTTTTTTTTCTATTCTTTCTCACTACCAATATATTTTACATAAAGCACAATGATCTTATCAAAGTCATAAATCTTCTCCTATCTCACTCAGAATTAGACGCAGTCTCTTTTACAGCCTTAAGGTCCCCCAAGACATCCCATTAGGTTTCTATTTTCTTCTTATCCAGCTTGTCCTCTTATTCTCTCCCCTTATGGCTGCACTCTACTCTTTCATTTTCCCAAAACATTAGGTTTCAGCTCAAATTAGCTCTTAGAAGAGAACTTCTCTGTGCAATCTGCGAAAGATAACACCTGCTACCATTCACTCTTACACCATACATTCTTTTCCTTTCACGTCCTATCTAACACCAATGAAAATAATATGTTTGTTTACATTCTGTCTTCTACCACTAGAATATATGTTCCTTAAAAGTAGGTTCCCTTAGGCCGGGCGCAGTGGCTCATGCCTGTTGTCCCAGCACTTTGGGAGGCCGAGGCAGATGGATCATCTGAGGTCAGAAGTTCAAGACCAGCCTGGCCGACATGGTGAAACTCTGTCTCTACTAAAAATACAAGAAAATTAGCCGGGCCTGATTGTGGGTCCCTGTAATCTCAGATACTCGGGAGGCTGAGGCAGGAGAATGGCTTGAACCCGGGAGGCGGAGGTTGCAGTGAGCTGAGATCGCGCCATTGCACTCTAGCCTGGGCAACAAGAGCAAAACTCCGTCTCAAAAACAAAACAAAACAAAAAGTAGGTTCCCTTTCCCAGTCCCTTGAAATGTTTCACTCACTGCTGTGACTTTGGTGCCTACAAAAGTGTATAGAATAAGGTAGGCACTCGAGAAATGTATACTGACTGAAGGAAAGAATTATTTATGCATTCGATTATATCCTATGAATTATACAACCTACTGGATGGTGCTTTCTGTTTTCCACAAAGACATCTATTCCGGATGCCTTCGTCTACCTGCTTCAGAAAAACTGCATGTTTTAGGCCTTGTGCATGTTGTTAAAGAGGATTTTCAAATCTAATAAACTGTGATTCATGTACAGTTTTCTGAATCTCATGCCTTTTACTCGTTATATCCTCATTTTGCTGAAGTACAACAGTGAGTAAATTGTCAGAAAGAGTGTTTCAGAAGTAAGCTACTTGATTCATTGCATTCTGAAAATATATTTGCTTTTCTGGTTAGAGAATCCTAGATTCTAAATGTTTCTCTCAGAACTTTTAAAACATTGCTCCACTGCATTCTGGCATTCAGTATTGTCCATTAACAAGTGCTATGACTTCTCTTTTCTCCTCTTGAAATTGTTAGTAACATTTCATCCTTACTGTTATAAAATCATGATATGTTTACATGTGGATCTTTCCTTACTTCTGTTGTGTTGAGCTCAGTAAGCAATAAAACTCTTTTATTCTGAAGTTCTTTTTCTGCTAAAGGAAAATATTCTTCTAGTATTTTTCCCTCTAATTTCTTGGTTTTCTCTTTCTAGAGAAATAACTAGTGGGTATTGTACAACTTGAATAGATACTCTACAAATTATATATTTCTCATACTTTTCAAAGCTCTATTTTTAAAGCTATTTTCTAGGAGATATTCTCAACCTGATT
This sequence comes from Theropithecus gelada, assembly GCF_003255815.1. NCBI lineage: Eukaryota > Metazoa > Chordata > Mammalia > Primates > Cercopithecidae > Theropithecus > Theropithecus gelada. The sequence goes on from NC_037689.1 coordinate 48,169,022, forward strand.
TTTTATCTCTTTGCTTGTTTTATTTTAGCAATCGTATTCTTAATCACTATGGACTCCACTTATTCTATCATCTTTGCCTTTTTATAGCATCTTGTTTTGATAGAGCTTTATTATTGCTAATTTCCCATATATGTGAAGAATTAACTATTGTCTTGGACATATACTTTTATTTAGATTATATTTACTCCCTTTTTTTTAAGTAAAAGGGTTTGTTGATGGGGACCCAGAAATAATTGACTTTTACGTTAATAAGGTTAACTCTTTAATGATGATATCTCTTACTTAATGTAAAATTGGATAAAAAGCAAAAAGCCATGATTCTTGCCTCCTCTGACTAGGTGTGTCCCTTATTCTGCATTACTTTGAAAAACCACAGAAGTCTGGGGTATCTCCATGGGGAAAAAGGAGAGTTACTGAAGGGTCATGTCTCCTGGTCCCCCTCATTACATATATTTTTTTTCACTGCCTCTTTGATTATTTGATGTTAAACTAAAGTAACTTAAGCTGATTTGCAGTTGTCATTCTCATTCATAAAAATTTGTTTGATCTACCTCATTTAACATACACGGTAGGATTAGCCGTAAAATTGTCATGATTTAAGTGGGGTGAAGGGAAAAATGAATAGTAGTCTGAGAATTCTACACATTGTGAACTGAATCAAATCTCTGGCACTCAGAAGACAGCATATGAGCCACGGAGTGTCACCAATAGGAAATAGGACCTCAGGACTGGGTCCTGCTGACAGCAGTAACTTTGCATCCAAATATTTCTGTGGATTGTTGCAGGTACTTGGATATTCCAGCCATGTCCAGCAAACTAGGGAGGTCAGATTTACTCTACTTCTCACTGTCACTGGGCTGGTGTTTAACAAATTGAGGAACTGTATTTTTTTGTGTCTATTTCCCTTCTGGGTCCATACTTTGGCTGTATACAAGCATGAGAAAGGCTTTTCTAACTGCAGTATGCACTTAGACTTTAAATGGTGAAATGTAACGCTTTTTTCACGTGTACATTCTTCTCATTTGTTTCTTTCACATAAATTTTTAAAATTTTACATTCAGGGTTTACATGTGCATATTTCTCACATGGATATACTGTGTAACGGAGGGGTTTGAGCTTATAATGTACCCATCACCCAAATAGTGAGCATTGTATCCCATAGGAAATTTTTAATTTTTTAAATTTTTTATTTATTTTTATTATACTTTAAGTTCTAGGGTTCATGTGCACAAGGCGCAGGTTTGTTACATATGTACACATGTGCCATGCTGGCCCGCTGCACCCATCAACCCATCATTTACATTAGGTATTTCTCCCAATGCTATCCCTCCCCTAACCCCAACCCTACGACAGGCCCCGGTGTGTGATGTTCCCCACCATGTGACCAAGTGTTCTCATTGTTCAATTCCCACCTATGAGTGAGAACATGCGGTGTTTGGTTTTCTGTCCTTGAGAGGTGTCAGTCGGCCCCTTCTCAGAGGTGTCTCCCAGTTAGGCTACACGGGGGTCAGGGACCCACTTGAGGAGGTAGTCTGTCAATTCTCAGAGCTCAAACACCGTGCTGGGAGAACCACTGCTCTCTTCAGAGCTGTCAGACAGGGACATTTAAGTCTGCAGAAATTTCTGCTGCCTTTTTTTCAGCTATGCTCTGCCCACAGAGGTGGAATGCACAGAGGCAACAGGCCTCACAGAGCTGCGGTCGGCTCTGCCTAGTTCGAGCTTCCCTGGCCACTTTGTTTACCTACTCACTCCTCAGCAATGGCAGACGCCCTTCCCCCAGCCAGGCTGCCGCCTGGCAGTTCAATCTCAGACTGCTGTGCTAGCAGTGAGTATGACTCCGTGTGCGTGGGACCTGCTGAGCCAGGTGTGGGATATAATCTCCTGGTGTGCCGTTTGCTAAGACCTTTGGAAAAGCACAGTATTCGGGTGGGAGTATCCCAATTTTCCAGGTATGGTCTGGCTTCCCTTGGCTAGGAAAGAGAAATCCCCCAACTCCTTGTGCTTCCCAGGTGAGGCAATGCCCCACCTTGTTTTGGCTCACCCTCTGTGGGCTGCACCCACTGTCCAACCAGTCCCAATGAGATGAACCAGGTACCTCAGTTGGAAATGCAGAAATCTGTGTCAATCACACTGGGAGCTGCAGACTGGAGCTGTTCCTATTTGGCTCTCTTGGAACAGAGTCAGGCATTCCAATAGGTAATTTTTAAATCCTCATCCCCTCTCCCACCCCTCCTCTTTTTGGAGTCCCCATTGTGTACTATTTCCATATTTATGTCCATGTTTATGCATTGTTTAGATCCCACTTATAAGTGAGAACATGATATGATTGATTTTCTGTTTCTGAATTGTTTCACTTAAGGTAATGGCCTCCAGCTTTATCCATGTTGCTGCAAAGGACAGGATTTCATTCCTTTTCACATCTGTGTAGTATTTCATGGTGTCTGTATATCACATTTTCTTTATCCAATCAACCATTGATGGACACTTTGGTTGATTCCATGACTTTGCTATTGTGAATAGTGTGGCAATAAACAAAGAAGTGCAGGTGGCTTTTTTTTTTTTTTCTTTTTGGAGACAGAGTCTCACTCAGTTGGCCCAGCTGGAGTGCAATGGCATGATCTTGCCTCACTGCAACCTCTGCCTCCCAGGTTCAAGCAATTCTCCTGCCTCAGCCTCCCGAATAGCTGGGATTACAGGTTCATGCCACCTCGCCCAGCTAATTTTGTAGTTTTAGTAGAGATGAAGTTTCACCATGTTAGCCAGTCTGGTCTCCAACTCCCGACCTCAGGTGATCTGCCTGCCTAGGCCTCCCAAAGTGCTGGGATTACAGGCATGAGCCACCATGCCCAGCCAGAGGGCTTTTTTATATAATAATTTTTTCCCTTTGGGTAGATGCCCAGTCACAGGATTGCTGGGTCAAATGATAATTCTATTTTGCATTATCTGATAAATCTCTATACTGTTTTCCATAGAAGTTGCACAAATTTATATTCCCACATTCCCACCAATAGTGTATAAGTGTTCCCTTTTGTCCTCATGCACGCCAACATCTGTTGTTTTCCAACTTTTTAGTAATAGTCATTCTGACTAGAGTAAGATGATATCTCATCATGATTTTACTTTACATTTCTCTTATGATTAGTGATATTGAGCATTTTTCATGTTTATTGGTCACATGTATGTCTTCTTTTGAGAAATGTCTGTTGATGTTCTTCATTCGCTTTTCAATGGAATTGTTCTTTACTGTGCGTAAGTTCCTTAGTTTAACTAAGTACTATTTGGTTATTTTAATTTTTGTTGCATTTGCTTTCAGGGTCTTAGAAATTCTTTGCCTAAGCCAATTTTCAGAAGTGTTTTTTATAGTTTTAGATCTTACATTTAGGTCTTTAATCCATCTTAAGTTAAATTTTTGTATGGTGAGAGATAGGCATCCAGCTTCACTCTTTTGCATATGGTGATCTAATATTCCCAGCATCATTTATTGAAGTTAATTTTTTATGGCCTTACCAACAGATGCAACTGTTTTTAAATTTTTTGTGAACTTTGTCAAAGACCAGATGATTGTATGTATGTGGTTTTATTTCTAAGTTCTTTGTTTTGTTCCCTTTATCAATACGTCAGTTTTTGTACCAGTACCATGCTGTTTCAGTTACTATAGACTTGGAGTATAATAATCAGGTAATCTGATGCCTTTAGCTTTGTTCTTTTTGCTTAGGATTGCTTAAGCTATTCAGGCTTTCTTTTGGTTCCATATGAACTTTAGCTTTTTTTTTTTTTTTCTAATTCTGTGAAGAATTACATTGATACTCTCATAGGAATTGCACTGAATCTATAGATTGCTTTGGGCAGTATGGTAATTTTAACAATATTGATTCTTCTAATCCATTAGCATGGGATGTGTTTTCATTTGTTTACGTCATCTATGATTTCTTTCATCAGTGTTTTGTGGTCTTCTTGTAGAGATGTTTCACCTCCTTGATTAAATTTATTACTAGGTATTTTTTGTGTGTATAGCCATTGTAAATGAAATCGAGTTCCCGATTTGATTTTTGGCTTAAACATCTTTGGTCTATAGGAAAGTTACTGATTTTCATGTGTTGATTTTGTATCCTGAAACTTTACTGAAGTCGTTTATCAAATCCAGGAGTCTTTGGGAGTAGCCCTTAGTGTTTTCTAGGTATAAGATTATGTCACCAGCAAACAGAGATAATTTGACTCCCTGTTTTTCAATTGTGATGTCTTTTATTTCTTCCTCTCGTCTGATTGCTCTGGCTTGGACAGTACTATGTTGAATAGGAATGAAGACAGTGGGCATCCTTGTCTAGTTTGAGTTCTTAAGGTGAATGCTTTCAACTTTTCCCCATTCAGTATGATGTTGGCTATGGATCTGTCATATATGATATAAACATACCTCAAAATAATATTAATATGTTATATGATTTCAGTAATAATATTTCATATATGATAATATTTTGAGGTATGTTCCTTTAATGTCTAGTTTGTTGAAGGTTTTTACCATGAAGAGATATTGGATTTTATGAAATGCTTTTTTTTGCATCTATTGAGATGATCATATGGTATTTACTGTTAATTCTGTTTATGTAGTGAATTGCATTTATTGAGTTGAGAATGTTGAACCATCCTTGTATCCTTGGAATAAAACCCACTTGATTATGATGAATTAACTTTTTGATATGTTGTTGGATTCAGTTTGCTAGTATTTTGTTGAGGGTTTTTGCATCTATATATTCATCAGGAATATTGGCCTGTAGTTTTCTTTATTTGTTGTGCCCTGGCCTGATTTTGGTATCAGGGTATTACTGGTTTCATAGAATGAATTAGGGAGAAATCGTTCCTCCTTGATTTTCTGTAATAGTGTCTGTAAGATTGGTATCAGAACTTCTTTGTATGTCTGGTAAAATTTGGCTTCAATTTTTTGTAGTCCTGGGCTTCTGTTTTTGTCAGAAGATTTTTTTTATTATTACTGATCCAATTTCATTACTCATTATTGATCTGTTTAGGATTCCTATTTTTTCATGGTTCAGTCCTGGGAGGGTGTATGTTTGCAGGAATATATCCTTTTCCTCCAGGTTTTCCAGTTTGTGTGCATAGAGATGTTCTTTGTAATCTCTGATGACCTTTTGTATTTCTGTGTTATCAGTTGTAATGTCACCTTTATCATTTCTGATTGTGCTTATTTGAATCTTCTTTCTCCTTTTCTTAGTTAAACTAACCAGTGGTCTATTGATTGTTTTATCCTTTCAAAAAACCAACTTTTGATTTTGTTGATCCTTTCTAGAACAAATTAAACTCACGGCTAGCACAGCAACTAAATGACAAAGATCAGAGCAAAAATAATGAGATTAGTTTATACATTCTAAAATTTGTGTTATACTTAGAAAAGCTTTACCTTGGATCAAGAAAAGCAAATTCTTACTGTTTCTTTGAATATTTTATTGTTTACTTTTTTACATGTATATTTTTGTTTCTTTGGAATTCATTCTGCTGTGAAGAATGATGTAACTTTCCAATTTTTAAAATATATTTTTCCTAGTATTTTAAATAGTCAACCTCATAATATAGGAAAATTTATATAAACACATATACATTTATTTTCATATACATATGCACTGATTTAGTTTTGTCTATTTATGAAACAGTGCTACATTGTGTTTAGTTATTCAGCTTTAAAATGATTTTCATGTTTATAATGTCTCTGGCCCTTCTTATTTTGCTGCTGTGGTTGTTGTTTTTTCCAAATTACATCTATGGAAATCCCTAAAGAAAAGATATGACATTTTAAATGTATTAATTCAGGGAGAGTTTAATAAAGAAACAGTACACAAAGATGTGGGCAAGGTGTAGAAGGAAGGGACATGGCTGTTCCTATGACTATTATTATCTGCATACCATTATACTTAGGCCTAAGAAGGTGAGAAGGGGCAAGAGGAGGAAGCTGTTTCCACAACCTGGAAGAAGTCATGTAGCAGCTACTAATTGGCAATATAACTTGCCACTGCGGCCTAGAGTACATGCAGTTGAAAGGCAGAAGACAAGTGGCCTGTTGATACAGTCCATATAGTTCACCCTTCAAGCCCAGAGCAGGTTAGAGAAGGATAGATAGAAAATATGCAAGGATATGGGGACATTGCTCAGCAAAATAAATGTGTTTTGCTTTCCAGTATGCACTCATATCTTTCATTTAGTTGACAAGTTTGTGTTCACCTAGAAAGAGGAACACTATCAACTACTTTATCATTGTGAAGTAAGGTCAATTCATGTATCCAATTATTTGAACCCTAAATTGTTGAATAGGTTATTACAATATTGGATTTGATAAATATAATTATATCTTTACAATCTGTATCAGAAAGAATTCTTCAGACATAGAGAAAAAGAAGATTTTAAACACGTGAGTAGCATGTGATTATTTGACATGTGGAAAGGGCTATAGAGCAGCCACCAGTCAAAGTGTAGAACAGGAGAAATTAGATACATAGGTAGGTAGGTAGATAGATAGATAGATAGATAGATAGATAGATAGACATGGCTGGGTGTGGTGGCTCACACCTATAATTCTAACACTTTGGGAGGCCAAGGCAGGAAGATGACTTGAGCCCAGGAGTTAGAGACCAGCTTGGGCAACATGGCCAAACCACATCTCTATAAAATACACAAAAATTAGCCAGGTGTGGTGGCATATGCCTGTAGCACCAGCTACTTGGAAGGCTGAGGTGGGAGGACGGCTTGAGCCCAGGAGGTGGAGGTTGCAGTGAGTCATGATTGTGCACTGCACTCCAACCTGGGCAAGAGACCCAGACCCTGTCTAAAAAAAAAGAAAAAAAAAAGTAGGCACAATTTCATAAATTATAAAATCATGTGTAAAGAAAATTAACGGAAGTATAAAAAAATATTTTGAATAATTTTATGCTAATACACTCACTAACTCAAATAAAATGGATGAATTCTTTGAAAAACAAAGCTAATAAAACATATACAAAAGGATTAGGACATCAGAATAACATTACTGAATTCTTTATCAAAGTTGAATTCATTGTCATGAACATGTGAATATAAAAATCTCCAGACCAAAGGCTGGGTGTGGTGGCTCACACCTGTAATCCCAGCACTTTGGGAGGCTGAGGCAGGTGGATCACGAGGTCAAGAGATCAAGACCATTGTGGCCAACATGGTGAAACCCCGTCTCTACTAAAAATACAAAAATTAGCTGGGCATGGTGGCACATGCCTGTAATCTCAGCTACTCAGGAGACTGAGGCAGGAGAATTGCTTGAACTGAGGAGGCGGAGGCTGCAGTGAGCCGAGATTGTGCCTCTGCATTCCAGCCTGGCGACAGAGTGAGACTCCGTCTCAAAAAAATAAATAAATAAAAATAAAAATCTCCAGACCCAGATAGTTTCAAAGGAGAATTTAAGTAAACATTTAAGGAAGAAAGAATAATACTTACACAATGTATTTCAGATATAGACAGATCCCTATTTCATTAAGTGGATGAAGACACCCTTTATGCCAACACCTAAGATATAAGAAGAAAATTATAGACTCATATATCTTGTGATATAATTTCAGTGAAGTATTTGCAAAATAATTAGCAACAAATAAAAAGGGAAAATTCATCATGACCTCTGAGGTTTATCTAAGAAATGAAAGATTCTTTTTAAAATTAGATTAAAATTTAGAAAACAATTACTACTAGTAAAGTGAGAGAAAAACCATATTATCTCAGTCTCAGAAGATGAAGAAAAAACAATTAACGATTCAATATCCATTTATGATGAAGGTTCTCAGCAAACTTTCTCAGTCTGATAAGGAGTGTCTATAACAAAAAAGATTATATCTCCCTACTTAGTGCTAATATATGTAATGCCCTTTCTTTAAGATTAGGAACATGGCAAGGATGTCTTCTCTCATTACTGCATTCAAAAATGTATGAAAGGTTCTAGCCAGGGCATGTGGCAAGAAAAATAAAAGTAACTTGGATTGGAAAGGAAAAAGTAAAATTTTCTCAATTAAAAATACAATGTAATAATTTATAGTATTAACATTATGTTATTAAAATAATTACATTATTATAATCACTTTCTTGTTAATTGCAATATTTAGCAATCTACAGTCAAGAAAACAACTACTAACACTACCAGTCAAACTTAGCAAATACACAGGACACAGAGTGAGCATTTAAAATTAACAGTATGACCACCCTTACCATTATTCTGGTTCCTTCATTAATGTGCAAATTAAATATTTGGCATATACTCTACTCACTTCATATTTCTCTGAGAGTCATGCTTTTCACTTTTGAAAATTATACTTTGACAGTTTCGAAGTTCCACTACATGGGCAATTAAATTGGATTGCTTTGGAAATGCTACACAGGGGTTCTTTAAGTTCAGATACATATTTTGTCAGCTCTTTGTGTGACTCTATAGTGATAAAAGTATTGTATTCTCTGTGACGCATGTTTTGTTTTCTCCCGATGCTGTATTTTTGTATGTGTTTCTGGGTTTTGTCCAAGTTTGGTTCTTTATCTGGTTTGAGGTGTTCATTAAATTACCCTCCACTGGGGGCAGTAAAAATTGTCAGTTTGGTTTTATTATCTGTCTGATCATTTGATAATCTCTGACAGATAGACATGGGGATCTATTTTCTTTTGAGTGAGAAGAAAAAAAGAGGATTTTATTTGTCAGAGTTATTTTGTTTCTTCTTGTCTCTTTTTCTATTTCTGTGAGAACACATCTCACTTCCATCAGAAAAATAGAACATTTTATTTAATATAAGAAATATCAAATTGTTGTGAACTGTAGTTACTCTGGTCCAAGAATGACAGTTGTAGCTATGAAGGATAGTATAGACAGATAGATAGATAAATTAAATTTAAAATTGGGACCCCAATTCACTATGCCAGAAGGAAAAAAATTAAGCTGAAAACAGAGTCACGCAAGAAACTGCCTTCCCTTTTGTTGCTAAGCAGAGAGCTACAGGTAAAAGATTAAATGTATCCACAGGTAGCTACTTTACGTTCACCTTATCTTACGTTAAGTGCCAGTTTACTGAGCACAAGATGAATATATAATTGACTATTCCCCTACCTGCTCCTTTTCTCTCCCAACACGTGTATTGCCATACCCTCCCTCTTTCCCCTCCAGTCCACTTTTCTCTTTAAATATTGAAGCTCTCAAAATCATCTTTGGAGAAAGCCAAAGACCACAGACTTTCTGTGATTCCGTATTTTTATCTCCCTGGGCATGTCTTCCAACTTGGAAAAAGAAACTTCTAAATTAATTGAGGTGTGTCTTAGATACTTTTTGGTTTACAATAGGTTCATACATACAGACATAAACATAGACATATATTGGTGAATATAGTGGATCTGTTCAAATACTCAGTCATAATAAGATTTCTCAATTATCTAGGCTCCAGTTTTCTCTGTGAAAGAGAATTTAGTAACTTTGTTTAAATGTTTTATTTAATATGTTTGAAACTCAGCTAGAAACAAAAATAGCAAAGAACACAATTACTCTACTGTCAAATATCATAATAATACAAGTTTTGAATATAGTTTACTCACTGTCAAAATAGCACATTAGTTTTGAAGCACCTTAGTGGGCTACAAACAAAAGCAAGTCAAAAGTTATCCCTAACTTGTTTAATTTACCCAGATAATGGAGATTTGTATCTCAACAGAATAGCTTTCTGTGCTTTATATTGATTTTTATATTTCTGATGAAACAAAAACAACCACACGAATAAAGGCTTTCTTCTGAAAGAGCTAAGAGTGGGTTTTTTTTTTTTTTTACAAGTGTAAATCTTCTACTAGGTTTTATTTTTAAATATTTGAATTTTGTCTTTGATTTATAGGTTTCTAAGCTCAATCTTCCCCTTGGTCTCAGGTACTTATGTTTCTGTTTTAATTATGTGACAAAATTATCTCTTTTTTTTTTTTAATTTTTTACTTCTCAGGGTAAGACCCTAATTTCAAATAACACAATATTCAAGATGAAATTAGTAATATCTTTGGAGTTTCTCAAAAGTTTCCTCATCAACTACAATGATTGTTTGCTTACCTTATGATAAGAGACCACTAACATAATTAGGTTTATTTGGAAAGCTCCGTATTTCTTGAATAGCTCAGCACCAGAGAACAAATATCAGGGGGAGTTTTTAGAAGTTCAAATTTCTTTAAGTTCATTTTGTTCAGATAAAGTATTTTTAGTTAAGATCTATTACAGAAATTGTGTACTTTCAGTATGGACAAGAAGCCTGTGGAGCTTTGTCAGTGCCTTCCCTGCCTATCATATATCCATTCTTAATGTCAGGGAAAACAACAATCAAATTCTTGTGAAATAGTTATGTGCTACACCCAGTAGAGAATTTTCATCTCCTTTATTCTGAGAGTGGTTTTTTTTTTTTTTTTTTTGTTCACTGTTACTGTAATGAATTAACCAGTAAGTCTTATCTGCCATAACAGCCTTATCTGCCTTATCAGTCTTATCGTCAGCTTGTGGTTTCTGTTTTAATCTCCTGCTTATTTGAAGACTGCTATACACTGCAGGCTAGATACTACATCATCAACAAAGAGGGTAGTCTTACAAAAAGTACTCTACCAGGTGCTCTTAACTATAGATACTTAAATAATTTATGGCTACAGGCTTCTGAGCTGACCTTGTATAGAGAACTAAGAGAATGTAGGAGAAATGAAAGGCAAGATTTCCAGTACACTTTGTAGACCAGAAGCAGATGAAGTTGTGGTTGCACACTAAGGACCCAAGTTCCAGTCAAACAAGAATATAAGATTAAATTAAGTGATGAAGGAAATATAACTGGGATTAATTTGTTTGGAAAACTGTAGGCATTATTTTGTCATCTTTTCTCTGATGAAGGTTTTCATTTTCCTTCTTAATCTACTTCTAAACTTTAATTTAGACTATACTATTACACACCAAAATAAAATATCTCAGAAATCAGGAATGAATAGTTTCACTGGATCATTTTAATTCTGCAGTAAGTTTATTGAGTTAAAGTTTACATAAAATAATGTGCATATATTTAAACTATATATTTTGATAAGTTTGTCTCATATATACAAGGAAACTTCAGAAAGTTCATGGAAAATGCACATTATGAAAAACTATGTATGGATTTCAAAATTATTTTTGCTCCAAAATAAACTCGTACTGACTTTTTATGACATGTTTAAACAAGATCTAATTTGAGGCGCTAAGAAGTATAAGACACCAGTTTGAAAGGAGCCCCCTATTAGAGCAACATGAATTCTGCTAAAATTGAAGCAAAAACAAACATCAGATTTATGGTGAAATTGGGGTGGAAGAATGGTGAAATCACTGATGCTTTACAAAAAGTTTATGAGGACAACGTCCCCAAGAAATCAGCAGTTTCCAAATACACAACTTATTTTAAGAAGGAATAAGACGATGTTTAAGATGAAGCCCACAGGAGCTGATCATCCTCATCAGATTGCAAGGAAAAATTCATCTTGTTCATGCCGTAAATGAAAAGGACCAAATAGCAGAAACAATAGCCACCACCATAGACATCTCAGTCAGTTCAGATTATGCAATTCCGACTGAAAGATTAAAGATGTACTAATTTGTCACTCAATAGGTACCAAAGCTGTTGCACCCAGATCAGCTGCTGACAAGAGCAGAGCTTTCAATGGACATTTTAAACAAGTGGGATCAAGATTGTGAAACATTTCTTCAAAGACTTGTAAAAGAGATGAAACATAGCTTTACCAGTACGATGCTGAAGACAAAGCACAACAGTAACAAAGAGGTGGAAGTGGTCCAGTCAAAGCAAAAGCATACCAGTCAAGAACAAAGGTCATGGCAACAGTTTTTTTCAGACCTTCAAGGCATTTTGTTTATTGACTTTCTGGAGGGCCAAAGGATGATCACATCTGCTTATTACGAGTGTTGTGAAAGGTAGCCACAGCTTCAGCAGAAAAACACCCAGGAAAACTTCACTACAGAGTCTTTCACCACCAAAACAAGCTCCTGGTCATTCCTCTCATCAAACAAGAGCAATTTTGTGAAAGTTTTAATGGAAAATCATTAGGCATCCACCTTACAGTCCTAATTTGGATCCTTCTGACTTCTTTTTGTCTTCTAATATTAAAAAAAAAAATCTGTAAAGGGCACCCATTTTCTTCAGTTAATAATATAAAAAAAGACTGCATTGATCTGGTTAAATCCTCAGGATCCTCAGTTCCTTAGGGACGGACTAAATGGCTGGTATCATCACTTACAAAAGTGCCTTGAACTTGATGGAGCTTATGCTGAGAAATATGTTTACATTTTTCATATCTTTTAATTCCATTTCCTTGAACTTCTGGAAGTCCTTTTGTACTTGTGAAACCATCACCCCAATTAAGCTATGAACACGTTCATCACCCCCAAAAGATTGATTTTGCCCCTTTGTAATCCGTCTCTGTAGTACCTCTCTCCAACCACAGGTTCCGCTTTCATTCACTGTATATTAGTTTATGTTAATAAGGTTAAATATACTTTTATCATGCAACTAGGCAATTCTACTTTTAGGTATTTACCCAAGAGAAATGAAAACACATTTCTACAGAAATGTTTGTAATATTCATAATAGCCTAAAACTAAACAATTCAAATATCCAAGAACAGCTGAACTAATCAACCAGTTTTGGTACATACATGCAGTGGGATACTAGCCAAAAATAAACTATTGATTCATACAACAATATGGATCAATTTTAAAACCATTATGCTCATACAGAAAAGTATGTTCTGTCTAATCCTATGTATTTAAAAGTATAAACAGGTGAAAATAATCAATGTTCATAACAATCAGAACACTTGTTGCTTTTTTGTATGGAGATTGACTGGAAGGGGACAGCAGACTATGATTCTCCAGTGCAAAAATATTCTAATATTGATTGTGGTGGTGTAAATATTTGTCAAAACTTATTGAATTGCCCCAAAATTGTGCATTTCACTTTATGTAAATTTTACCTCAATTACAATGATTTTTTTGCCCCTTAAGACTAACATGCTCTAAGGAGAGCGAAGGCATGAAGTGTTTAAACAGTTTTTCCTGGGACATCATCCATTTCTGCTTCAAACAAAAATGGTCCACATTTATGTGCTTAGCATATTGCTCTCCCATTTAAGATTCATTCTGATGGGTTCTAAAGACAGAATCCACCTACATCCTAGATTAAAACAGAGGGGTCAAATTATTTTCCCTTTGAAATTATGTCCTTTGCAGTAACAGAATTGGAGCTGGAGGCCATTATCCTAAGTGAGCTAACTGAGAAGCAGAAAATGAAATATCTTATGTTCTCACTTGTAAGTGAGAACTAAACAATGGGTACACATGGACATAAAGATGGAAATAATAGACTCTGAGGACTCCAAAAGTGGGGAGAGTGGGAGAAGGATGAGGGTTGAAAATTGTCTATTGGGTACAATGCTCAATATTTAGGGGATGGATACACTAGAAACCCAATCCCCACCATTACGCAATACAGCCATGTAACAAACAAGCATATGTACTCCCTGAATCTAAAATAAAAATAATTTAAAAAAATCAAATTTAGCAACAAACCCCAAGAAATATCAACTTACTCCCAGAATAAAATGTTTTCATTCTTATAAAGCTAATACTCTTATACTATTCATATATTTAATACTTGGACTATAGGAAAAAATGTAAAAGTAAAACAACATTTTTTTGCTACACTCCTTTATGAATACAAACAATACTTTAGGTAATGCAATTTTTAAATTGTTTTGCTTTAGTTCTTAATTTTTAAAATTTATTTTAATATTTTTATTTTATTTTTAAGGAGGTATATTAAGATATCATTCACATAACATACTATTATTTTAATTGAAAAATAAGTTATATGTATTTATGGGTTAAAACATGACATTCTGATAAATATATACAATGTGGAATGATTAAGTCAATCTGATTAATATATCCATCATCTCACTTGTAATTTTTGTGATATAACATTAGAAATTTACTCTCTCTGCAATTGTGAACTATATAATACATGATTATCTATATTAACTGATTAACTATAATCACCCTTCTGTGCAATAAATCTTACAAACTTATTCTTCCTGTCTAACTGAAATTTTGGACTCTTGATCAACATCTCCCTATTCCCTCCCCACTTCCCACCCAGCCATCATAATCACCACTCTACTCTTTGCTCCCATGAGTTGGACGTTTTTAGATTCAACATATAAGTGAGATCACATGGTATTTGGATTTGTTTTTCTGTGACACTTTTTTCACTTAGCATGTTGTCCTTGAGGTTTATCTACATTGTTGAAAATGACAGAATTTGCTTCATTTTTAAGGTCGAATAGTATTCCATTGGGTATATATACCACATTTTCTTTATCCATGCATATATTGATGGACACCTATGTTGATTCCATATCTTGGCTATTGTGAACAATACTGCAATTAACATGGGTGTATAAATATCTCTTTGGCATACTGATTTCAATTCTTTTGAATATATACCAAGAAGTGCAATTACTGGATCGTGTGGTAGTTCTATTTTTAGTTTATTGAGAACCCTCCACACTGTTTTCCATAATGGCTGTATGAATTTACATTCTCTTCAACAGTGTGCAAGTATTCTTTTTTCTCCACATCCTCACCAACTCTTACCTTGCATCTTTTTTTATAATAGCTATTCTAACAGGTATGAAATGACATATCATTGTGTTTTTAATTTGCATTTTCCTAATAATTTATGATGTTGATCATTTTTTAATGAAACTGTTGGCCATTTGTAAGTTTCCTTTTGAGAAATGTCTGTTCAGGTCCTTTGCACATTTTTAGATTGGGTTAATTGTTTCATTGCTATTGAGTTGTTTGAGTTCCTTGAATAAATTTGGAGGAGCTGAATATAGTCCAAAAATACATAATCCTGAATGCCATAATCTTTAATGTGGAAATTCCAAAAGATAAAAACCATGAAAATATAATTCTGGAAAAAGTAATTAAGATTATTTAAAAGATATTTATTTATATTTTTGACAGGAAATATATTTGAGAAACTTATAAAAACATGACAGAATACTTCATAAGTCATCTTACACATACAGTAGGCAATAATAGCAGATTTGTGCAAGCATACATACTCAAGTATTCTAAAGATAATTACATGACTATAAGTTATACGCGATGAACAGTATTCGTGAAGAAATATGTCAAAAAGTGAAATCTATAAACCCATATTATATGGTTAATAATTGTGTGAATCCATCTTTATAACTGCAGTCATCTGAAATATCCTGACAATCGATCTTCTGACTATATGGATAAAAAATCATGATGGATCACCACCACACTAGTCACCCAAAGGGCCAATATCTCAAGACATTTTATCTTTCACTAATTTGTATATACAAAAAGGACATTGCTTCAGTGCTTGAGGAAGTTTCAAAATTTTTTACATACATGCATAATGTTTACAAACAAGGCCAACATTGTAATAACGCACTTTCATGGAGGAGTCACATTTGCAAAAAAAAAAAAAGTATCAAATGAATTAGAAGTCTCTAAAAGTCTTCACACAGTTCATACCTCCAGTATTGGAAATGATGTAAAGATGAAATACATAATGTAGAGAATTGCAAAAATCATGCTGAAATTTAAAATAGTTTAAAAAAATCAAAAAAAGAAAAAAACTAAGAAGAAAATTAGGCATATGAAAAAAGTATATTATATGGACAGATTATGGGTAGATGCATGGAGATTATCCATAAGAGCTGGCCAACTGTCACAATCATTAACGATCTTTAGCTATATTTTGAAGTCTTTCATCATAATGAATAGCTCCTTTTTTTTTCTTTTAAAACATGGCTCTCCTTGGAGAATACCTTCACTTTCATTTTCTACTTGGCACTGCTCTTTTTGAAATTGTATAATTTGATATACACCTACATGAGTATTCCCTATTAAATTTTTTCATCTTCTGTACAATGCTTCTATGTTTCTATATTCATTCCAATGTGGAATGAATTTCCACATACACTTATATATAGTTCACAAATTTGGTGGAAACAATACTCATGATCAAACAGCAACTCTGTTGCATATGTATCATCTTCTCCTATCATGCATGTAATAATTTTTGAACCAGTCAGTAACTCCTCTGGCTTCTTCAGACAAATATGGCCCTAATTCCTTCAAAGCTCATGGAATGTTATCTGCTGGAAGAAATGCCAATGCAGACAAATGATGTATTTTTAAATGGAAGATTTGTCATTGCCATGTTGTATGGCCAATCCACTCATCTGAATTTACCACCAAATGCATTGGGCTGAATGGATAAAACAAACTTTATTGGTAACACCTTAAAATTCACTTTTATAAACCTTGATCACACTTAATTCCAAATCTGTCATTATGGTTTGGAGATTCAATCGAAATCCATTTTCTCCTGCATAAAAACAATAACAAGGTAATAGTTCTGCCCAACATGATGTAACTATTCTGTGATTGTGACTTTTGGAATTTTAGACATTTGAGATTTTACACTAAGGATTTTGATCTTTCAGGATTTTGACATTTGAGATTATGACATTCAGCACTATGTCTTTTGGAATTATGATCCAAACCTATATTTTGTAAAAAGAGAAAGATTTATACAATTGGAAGAGAAAACAGAGTATCCAAACCCATATTTTGGATATTAACTCCTTATCAGATATATGGTTTGTAAATATTTTCTTTCATTCCATAGGTTGTCTCTTCACTCTGTTAATCATATCCTTTGCTGTGCATAGCTTGTTAGTTTGATACAATCACATTTGTATTTGCTTTTATTGCCTATGTTTTCGGGGTTACATCCAAAAACTCATTGTCGAGATCAATGTTGCACAGTTCTAGTTTTTTTCTAGTAGCTTTTACAGTTTCAGGTTTTATATTTAAGATTTTAACCCATTTTGAGTTGATTTTTGTATATAATGTGAGATAATAGTCCAATTTCATTCTTCTGCATGTGGATATCCAGCATTGCCAATACCATTTATTGAAGAAACTGTCTTTTCTAAATATCAGTCATTTTTTAAAGTTCAGTTAGGAAGGGGTATAATAGATAGAGGTTAAAGACAGAAAATTCACTACTAAGTTAAGAGCCTTTTAAGTTAAAAAAAAAAAAAAAGAAAAAGAAAAAGAAAACATAGTGGAAAGTGCTGTGAGAAATCTTTTCCTGGTTTTCTAATTGCTTAGGGCTCCTTTTTGCCGCTTAACCATTTTTATAAATCAGAAGCTTCTTTATTTGTGCAAACTTTTAAAGCTTATGTTAATTCTTGGAAACATTTTAGAGAAGTTCCTTTGTTCTGTTGTCATCAAATGTATTTAACTGTCATAAAATGTGCACTGGGTGAGCAGGTGAGAAGAATCTAGAGTAAATGTATGTCCACAGAGAACTAAATCAATTCTGTCAGAAATGAGGCTTGATTTCCTTAAGATCTATTTCCACCTCCAGGTTCAATGTGTCCTAGGTACCCAGTTGGGAAATACTGCTTTAAAATAAGAGACCCATAAGGAAGTGGTGATTTTAATATTTGTTATGAGGGGAAAACAGGCACCTATTTAAAAGTACTTAATGCATATATTAAAACAATTATTACATTGTTTTATTTGTTTAAAGGTAAGTAGTAGGGTTTCCAGCAGGGATGTCCAGCTTTAGAGAATGTACTGAAGTAATTTAGTGTTTCTGTTTTTATAATTCACAAGGGCCATTTAAAAGTTATATTAGGGTAAGTTAAATGCACATCACACATATTAATATTTTAAGAAAGGTATCTATTTTTTGATATTTGCTATTATATCTGTAAACAAAGGCTCAAGTTATGTTTTACAGCAGAGTTTATTTCCTATTAAACTTTGAGAAAGGACTCAAAGGATCAAGAAAGATGCAAAAATTATTTCACACTGAGATACAGATGACTGATGTTTTGCCTGAATTACATTTCTACCAAAAAATACATCTTAACAAAGGCACAAAATATATTCAAAGGATGTAACTACTACATAAAATATTGAAAAACATTCAAATATATTTGGAACATATTTGAGGAATTTGAGGAGCAAGGGGTCTTTTCAGTCTTAACATCAGCCAATAATTCTGTATTTACTTAAGAAAATCTTTAGTTTCAACCATTTTGGACCTGCAGAACTTATCAATTCTATATGGTTCAACATAATGTTTCTATTTGCACAGCATAATTAACTCACCATGAGAAACAATTTTCTCTCAAGTCAATTCTTATAACTAGGAAATGGTGAACATCAACAGGTAGAGGGTTCTCAGTACCTGGATATAGTCATGTGTTTCTGTAAAAGACACTGTTAACTGTGTAGAATATTCCCCATTTACCTATTTCAATTAGCTTTTTATTGCAGTATCACAAACTAATACTAACTTCGTTTATGACAGTACACATTTATTATCTCTGTTTCTGTGGGTTAGGAGTCCAAGTACAGCTATTGGGTCCTCTGTTTGTGGTCTCAAGAGCTATAATCAAAGTATAGGCCAGACTGTGTTCTTATCTGGAGGCCTAAGAAAGGATCCAATTCCAGGCTCACTTAAGCTTTTGGAAAAACTAATTTACTTGTGGTTGTAGAACCAAAGTGTCCTAGGTTCTTGCTGATTGTTGGCTGGAGATCACTTTCAGCTCCTAAAGGCTGTCCTCAACTCCCTGAAGTCACCCACAATTGCTAGAGACCACTTTGTCTCCTTGTTATGTGTGCTTTCCCAATATGGTCATTTATCTATTTATTTCATCAAGTGAGCAAGGAGAATCTCTAAAGTGAGTGTGCTAGAAATATGAAATCTTATATAATGTAATATAATCACAGGTATAGACAAAAAATGATTTTCTAAGCACCCCCAGTTGACTGAATGGACCCCTCCTCTTAGCCAAGGGCATTCCACAGAAACCGAAAAAACCTAACTCAGGCCATGATGGGAAGAGGAGATTGGACATGCCTCATTATACCCACCTCCCTTTAAAAGTCAGGCATAACTGACTAGTATTAACATTAAAACAGAGATCTTAAGACTGACAAAACAGACCCTTTGTAGCAATAGGATGCCAAATTCCAACCTGACTCTAGTATAGCATCACAAGACAGATAGCAGACACTGAAAGAAATTATTTTACCCCAAAATATATTTAATTGACATATTTTGAAATGGCCCTGCAAAACTCTCTCTTGTGGGGGAAATTTACATTCTGTTTCCAGGCATTTTTTTTTTTTATCCTGAAGAGATTAATGGAGAGTCTAGTACCTCTTAAAGGTCTGGAATCAAACATTTGACATCTGTTGCCTTTAAGGTCAGCTACTTATGAGACTTCATCTATATAATAAGAGCCTTGGTCTCTGCAACCCTTTATTTTAACCTAGACATTCCTCAATTGATTCCAGGTCTTTAGATAATAACTTAATCCTTTCAACCAACTGTCAATCAGAAAATCTTTGAATCCACCTATGACCTATAAGCCCACACTTTAAGATGTCCTGACTTTCTGGGTTGAACAAATGTAAACCTTTTATGTCTTGATTTTTGTTTTGGCCTATAACTTCTGTCTCCCTAACATGTATACAACCAAGCCATAACCAACCACCTTGGACACATTATCTCAGAACCTCCTGAGGCTGTGCCACAAATCATGGCCCTACATTGGGCTCAGAATAATGTCTTCAAATATTTTACAGAGTTTGGTGTTTTTCATCAACACAGGAATGACATTGCACCACCTTTGCCATATTCTATTGGTTAGAATCAAGTCACAGTTTCCACCTACACTAAGGAGTGGGGATTACACAAGGGCATAAACACCAGGAGGCAAGGATCACTGGGAAGCCACCTTACAATCTGCTACACTACCCCAACCGCATTTTCCTTGTTTTCAGGCAGAGCCCCAATTTTGTCTAGTGTCTCCTTGTATTAGTCATTCATTGCTCAACAACAAAATTGGTGGCTAAAACAACAACAACAGCAGCAACAACAAAAACACATTCATTATCTCACAGTTCCTGTAGGGCAAATAGGGCAAATATCTGGGCATGACTAAGCTGGGACCTCTAGCCCATGGCTTCTCACAAGTCTGAAAATAAAATGTTTGCAATCATCTCCAGACTTGATTGGAAAGATCCATTTCCAAGCTCACTCATATGATTATTGACAAAGCTCAATTCCTCACGGGCCGCTAGACTGAGAGTCTCAATTTCTCACTGTTTGTTGACTGGAGGCCTCCCTCAATTCCTTGCTCTGTGGGCATACTCACAATATGGCAGCTACATCTATTAATGTCAGCAAGCAAGGGAGAAGCAGAGAGGGGAGCAAGCCAGAAATCAAATACTTTTTGTAATTCAGTATTGGACATAACACTTTATTAATTTTACCATATCTATTTTTTAGAAGGCAATCACTAAATCTAGCTGACAATCAAAGGAGGCAGGAATTACATAAGGGTATGAATATCAGGAGTTGGAATCATTGGAGCCAATCTTAGAAGCTTCCTACCATATTCCCTTGTGCAAAATGATTCAGGCATAAATCCTGATTAGTCTGAGACCAATCATGATGATTCCTATCCCCTGCCACCAATTGGCTTAGATGTGTAAATGATACTCTAATCTAGTTAATAAAATATAGAGGGAAGCCAGCCTGGAGAACTCTGAAATATCTTTTTTTCTCTTGGTTTGGTACTATATAGGATATTGGAAGCCATTTTGTGACTATGAAAGGCACTGGCTGACAGACAAAGTCAATGCCTTGAGTATATCAGAAGAGCTTGGGTTCTTAATGATGATGTTAAGTCACAAAGTTTGCCAACCTATGATCTTCCTAGTGCAGGACATTGTTTAAGTTAATAAACTTCTTGTTTAAGTTACTTTTCATTTGAGTGTTTTATTATTTGCAACTGAATGCACCTTAACTGACACAATATCTCCTATTTAAAAGAGTACCTTGCCTTGTGTGAAGAGTTGAACTGAATCATCATTACTTTTTTTTCAGCTAGGAAAACCTAAATCTTGGATATTAAGGTACCTGGGACACAGCTCTAGTAAATAGAAAGATCACATGCAAAGTAAACCTGGTTTACAAATTGCTGTTTTCCCATGCTTAGAACTGCAATATTTGAACAAAATACTAAAATACAATAAATCATTACTTGTGAAAATTTTGAGTTGTTATTATGCAGACTAGTGTTTCTCAATATTTAATGTCCATACAAAGCACCCAGGAATCTTATCAAAATGGTCAGAGGTGAAGTCTGAGAATCTGCATTTTCTAGCAAGCTTAGAAGTGATTTCAGTGTTGCTTATTGTGAAGACCATGTTTTTGTAGAAAACATGTAGACATAGTCTGTTAAAAATAGTTTTTCAGAACAGAAAAAAATAAGCTTTTTTTTTTTTAAGATACGACTTCAAAAGTATGCTCAAGTTTGTTTTTGCTTTTATTTTCCTTACTTTGATGCATGGGTGATAATCATAAGCTTAAACATTGCTAAAAATTTTTAAAAAGGTCTCACAAAGCAAATAACATTTTTTTCTGACTAGTATTTTTATAATCCTGTTGAATCATTGGAAAACACCAATTGCTTTTCAGTGTTGATTATCTTGATATTTATTAGGGAGTAAATTATATCTTAAAATAATGAGGCCAAATGATCCTTTAATCTAGAGGAAGCATGTCAGATGGTTTTTCCTTTAAAAGAAGAAAGCTTCCCTTTGATGCACTGACAATTACATTGTGTTCTTCTTTGTAGTCTCCTGTGACTACTGATTTACATCAAAGCTTTGCTGACAATTCAGCATTTTCAGTCTGTTCTTCGGGCTGAGTGGAAATGTCAGGTAGTTTAGTTTAGATCATTCACTACAAGGCATAGGAAATGACTTTTATTTAGGCTGAAAACAGCTGCAAATTAGTAATATCCCGGAACCTTTCTGGAATGTCACTTCCATTTGAAATCCACAAGCCTAAATCATACAACGCAAGATTTGGATCCTTTAATAGAAGAGTTGACAATTTATTTTATTTGGGATATGTATTCTCAACTGAAAAATTACTTTGAACTTGCAGAAGGCAATTTACTGCCCTTGGTAGAAATTATCTGACCCTTTTAAATTAATATTAAGGTGTTCAGGAAGACTCCTGCTTTATCTTTTCAATTAGATAGGATACTTTAAAGCTCCTTGATAAATCTTAGTTTCTGGATGACAGAAGAGAAACATCCAGTCCAACATAATAAAGGACGTGTTTACAAAGCAATAAATCTCCATTTTATATTTCATTAACACTATAATACTGTAAAAGATTACATAAGCTGACATGAAAAAACTTTGACCTTTAATATGTAAGAATGGGTTTGCTATCAAGACTAAATTATCTCAAATCAGTTCTAGGCTACTAATTTTCAAATGTATTGTTATTTTAGATAAGTAAACATATTCCTTAAAATTGTGCTTAGATGATTAATTTTGTCAGGATAATACTTTTCTTACATAATCAAATGTAGACTTTAATTCTTAACCAAAATATTTATAAATCCTGAATTTGTGGGTTTCCCACCAATGATATTTGATTATATTTTAAGTATTTGAAATACATGACTTTGAAACCACATTTTGAGGAAGAAAATATGTAAAATTTAGAAAGAAGATATAAATTACTTCCATATTATCTACCAGAAATGATTTGTTAACACTTTGATATATTTACTTCTAGTATCTTAATGTTAATATAGGTATACATTTACAAGATTGGCGTCAGGCTCCCAATATTAACAAAGAAGTTGCAGGTATGCACATCCACATATATGCAGTTAAAAAATATTTCCCACATTTGTATTAGTTTGCTTGCGCTATCCCCTCAGGTATTTATCTTTGAGTTACTAGCAAATCAATTACACTTTTTAAGTTATTTTAAAATGTACAATTAAGTTATTATTGACTATAGTCATACTATTGTGCTATCAAATAGTAGATTTTATTCATTCTTTTTATTTTTTTGATACCCATTAACCATTCCCTCCTCCTTTTCAGTCCTATGCTCTTTTTCATGCTTCATATATATATTTGCATATTTTACTCCATCTTTCATAAGTCATTATATAGATATGTCATTATCTATAACGACCTACATATATATATATTTGTTTGTTTAGAAGTAAGGTACTGTTGTAACCACCTGATGGGTTTACCTTGCCCACTGCCTAGACAGAACTGATTTATCAAGACAGCGGAATTGCAATGGCGAAAGGGCAAGAGTTTTATTATTACTCAAATCAGTCTTCCCGAGCATTAGGGAATCAGAATTTTAGCAGTAATTTGGCAGGTAGAGGTTTGGGAAGTGAGGCGTGCTGATTGGTCAGGTTGGAGATGAAACTGTAGGGTGTTGAAATGAGGTTTTCTTAATGTTTTCTGTTCCTGGGTGCGATGGCAGAACTGATTGGGGCAGATTACTGCTCTGGGTGGTGCCCCCTGATCCACTGAGGGCAGGGTCTGCAAAATACCTCAAGCACTGGTCTTAGGTTTTACAATAGTGAAGTTATCCCCAGGAGCAATCTGGGGAGGTTCAAACTCTTGGAGCCAGAGGTTGCATGACCCCTAAATTTTAATTTCTAATCTTGTAGTTAATGTTAGTCCTGCAAACACTGACTGGACCCTAGGCAAAAGGGGAGATTTTCAGGAAAAGGCTGTTACCAATTTTGTTTCAGAGTAAAACCATTAACTGAATTCCTTTCCAAAGTTAGTTCAGCCTATGCCCAGGAATGAACAAGGACAGCTTAAAGATTTAGAAGCAAGATAGAGTCGGTTAGGTCTGATTTCTTTCACGGTCATAATTTCCTCAGTTATAATTTTGCAAAGGTGGTTTCACTATGGAAACATTTTACCTCTTAATACCTTATTTTAGAGAAGGATTTCTCACCTTAGCACTATTAATATTTGAATGAGACAATTTTATTTTTCTGTAGGTGACTGTTGTATGCACTGTAAAATGTTTAGCACTTCCATGTTATAACAATCAAAAACATCTCTAGATATTGCCAAATGCCCCTGGTGAGAGACAAAATTGAGAACAACTGACTTAGGAGCATTCAACCATATATTGTGTATATTTATTCATAAAAGCATATATTTAGTCCATAATATATTTACACGCAAGAGATTTAGACATAACCAGAATATAGTTTGTTACAACTTTCAAGAGAGTTATGCTTATGTTTACTCTTTCACTCACAAATCAAATTGTTTTAATATATGCATATTTGTCACATAACTTGTGCTCAATATTAGACTATTCCTTTTCTATAAAAACTGTTTTACATAGTTTTTACTTTCCATATGTTATGATGTTTTGGATTTTAAAAAATTCTTTCTGGGTGGGAAAAATCTGCCCTTCCTTGAAATAGACAACTCATAAAGATATCAGAGATAACAAAGGGCCCAGCAAGGAGCAGGCCTTGATATGCAAACTAACCAATTTAGGGCTTTACCTTGTCAATCTGGTCAGTACACCACAGTAGACAATATTACTTTGCTTTAATCATGTGAAGGCCAGGTATCAGGCGACTAGGAAACACCCCAATAGCTTAGAGTCTTCCAGTATTATTCAAATTAGCCAGTCCTAAATTGATCACTCTGCCCTGCCTGGCTTTTCCCGTGGCATTCCCAGCAAAAGCTCTGGACTCATGCTTTCCCCTCTCCCTTGTCTTCTGCCTCTTGACCACCCTGGCGTCTTTCCTCTGTGGTCCCATGTAGCGTGCCATGCCTCTGTGTCTAGGACCTGTGAGTGTAATAAACTTTATTTTTTATTGAGCTGCTCCTGTGTTTCCTCTTGTGGCCAAAATCTGACTCACAGCAGAATAAAAAATAACTTTTGTGAACACCAATAAAATCTGATGATTTGATATTTCTCACTTTATAAAAGCTGGTCTTAGTACATACATATCTACAGCTTTTTAATTATGTAATTATAACAGCTTCTTCATATATCAAAAATATTATTATTGCATGTCTATCAAAGAATGAAAAGTGTTTTCATTATGAAATTCTCATCAACACAAAATATCTCCAATGAAGTGTGAAACGAGGTAGGACTTATCCATTTTTCAGATGAAGAAACTTAAGCATAGTGGTGTAAAATGATATATACAAATTCAGCAGCAGAAAATTTGAGTTAAAACCAACTCAATGATACACTTCCCATTGAGATGTGGGGCTTCTGCCTCCTTCCATTGAATCTGAGCTGGATGTTAACTGTGGTGACCAGTAGAGTATGGTGGAAATGATATCGCGTTCAGGCCAGGCTATAATAGGGCGACAGTTTCTACTTCCTCCCTCTTGGAGCCCTAAGCTACCAGGTAAGAAATTTGATTATCCTGAGGCTGCCACACTGTGAGAAAACCTATACTAGGCCTGTGGAGAGGCCATAGAGGATAGAGAGAGAGGCAAACACTTGGCTAGTCCTGAATTCTTTCAGCCCCCAGCTGTTTAAGTCATCCCAGCTGAGTTTCTAAACAACAAGGAGAAAAAAAAAAAAAAATCACTTATAGTCCTGATTGAATCCTTAATCCACAGAATCATGAGAGAAAAAATAATGAATTGGTGTTTGGGGTCACTAACTTTTGAGGTAGCGTGTGATTCAGTTACCTCAAAATGAAAAAAAATGCAGTTAGATCCCATTTCTACACTGTATTTCCAAGTAAGTTCTAAATGAATTTAAATATATTAATGTAAAAAGTAAAATTTTATAATAAAATTAAGAAGACCTTTTTGTTATCAAGTAAAGTAGAGCAATAACTACTCTTATACGTTGCCATGGGAGTGAGAATTATTGTAACTTGAAAAGTAATATGTAGTATCTATTAAAATGATAAATTCTGAAATCTGTGGAAATCTAGTCACCAATATGCAAGAATCTCTATGAAAGTATCTCTATTACAGCAACTTTGGAAAACATTTTGGTGGTTTCTCATAAAAGAAAACATTGAATTACCATATAAATACAGAAATTGTCATCTGGGGCCCTTTACCCAAAGAAATGAAAATGTAAATTGACACAAAATTTTGTACACAAATGTTCATGGCAGGCTTATTTGTGATAACCCCAAATTGAAAACAGCCCAGATATTCTTCAGCATGTAAATGTTAAGCAAACCATCCATACAATGTCACTTGGCAATAAAAAGGAACAATAAAAGGAGCACTATTGATACATGTAACGACTTGCATGAATCTCCAGAGAATTATGCTAAGTGAAAAAAGCTAATCCACAAGGTTATATACAATATGATTCTGCTTATTATAACAATTTTGATATGACAAAATTATAGAACAGATTAGTCGATGCCAGAGACTACAATAATGGAAGGGAGTGAAAGAAAGGGAGGCAAGAAGGAGGTACGGGTGTGGTTATAAAAGTGATATGTGAGGGAACTTTGTGTTGATGAAACTGTTCTGCATATTGTCTGCGATGGTGGTTACACAAACTTGTGCATGTGACAAAACTGTATAGAACTAAATACATACACACACATTAGTACAAATAAAATGGGAAATCTGAATAAGATTGATTTATTATATCAGTGTCAATATCCTGGTTGTGATGGTGTACCATATTTTTACAAGATATCACCATTGGGAGAAACTGGTAAAGAGTGCAGAGATCTATCTTATTATTTCTTACAACTACCTGTGAATCTACAATTACCTCACTCAAAACTTTAAATAAAACGTTTTAAGAAGACTATAATAAAAGCTACAATAAAGTGAAAAAAATATTGTTCCTACTATGACTGTATTTATTTCTACACAAAATCCATATTGAGACAAGATATCAAAACTCCATTCATAGAATATTGGATATACCTGGTGATTTTTAATGAGTGGCTTTAGGAAAGTCTAATGTTATCTCCATTAGGTAAACATTTTTTTATTTAATTTATACTTAAATATGAGTATGTAGGAGATTTTGCTTCTAAAACTAAAGTCAGGTAGACATTTTAAAGGGCTAAATTACATTTTCATGTTAATTAGGCCACCATACTGACTGGATGAGCCAAATAGTGAACTTAGTAAAGATTACCCAGATTCCCTATACTGACAGTGATTTAAAAATTTTAAAACTACAAGTGATAGCTGAACTGAATAAATACTACATTCATCCAGAAAGGTTTGCTTCAGACAGACTTATTTACAACTTCTCTATGCAAAGTATTTAGATTCTGTATAACAATTTTAATATAACATCAATTTTAAAATGGCATAAAATTATTTATAACTTTATCAATTCTTGAATAACTTAATGTCAAATTTTTCAAACACCATTTTTTCTAATTATAGGATGCTTAATCTGGAAGGTGAATAAAACAATGTACAGAAAGATACCATACAAAGGAAGCAGTGCACTAGACTTAAAATCTGATGACCTGAGTTCTTGGCCTTAATTTATTCCTCACTAGCTCTATCAAGGTGTAAAAAGATGAGTAAGTCATTTAACTTTCTGCCTAAGTCTGAAATATTCTTAGGTACACCCAGAGTTCCTAAGTGACTCTGAGCCACTTACTGTGACTCAGTGTTTGTTTAGTGAAATAAAATGATTACTTAGAAAAACAATCTACCTCATTTTTGTTTTCCCCAAAAGCAGGGACTTAACGGTTTAGAATAGGGAGTGTACTTGGGATATGTAGCCAAGAAAGAGAAGTGAGGGAGTAGGAAGAGGTAAAAGAAAGAGAGAAAAAAATTGATATGAGAGTGAGTAATGATGACCAATATTGTGGGCAATAGGAACTTATTTCTGCCAAAAGCCCCTGAAAAAACATGTTAAATGGATATGTAGACATTTAAAAAATATTTTCTTTGTTTCTATTTTTTGTTTTTTGGTAAACTAAGATAAGTTGTCACATCTTAAAATAACTTGTTATATCTATAAGATGTTTTCTGTAAGCCTCATGGTAACCTATAGTAGATTCAAAATCTACTATAGGAATGCAAAAACCTATAGTAGATTCACTAAAAACACAAAGTAATAAGTTCAAACATACTACCAGAGAAAATCATTTAACCATGAAAGAAGACAGTAAGAAAGAAAGAAATGAGTTATAAAACAACCAGAAAACAAGAAACAAAATGGCAGTAGTAAGTACTTACTTATCAACAATAACACTGAATGCAAATGGACTCAATTCTCCAATTAAAAAGTATAGAGCAGTTGCATGGACAATGAAACAAGACCCAAACCATATGCTACCTACGAGAAAGCCACTTAACCTATAAAGACATATAGACTGAAAAGTGAAGGGATGGGAAAAGATATTCCATGCAAAGGGAAACCCTCCCAAAAAAGTAGGAGTAGCTATACTTATATCTGATAAAATAGACGACAAATCAAAAGCTGTAAAAAGAGACAAAGGTCACTATATAATGACAAAGGGGTCAATTCAGCAAGAAGATGTAATAATTATTAATATTTATGCACCTGACTCTTGAGTACCTATATAAAGCAAACATTAATGGATTTAAAGGGAGAGATAGACCACAATACAATAACAGTAGGGGACTTCAACAACCCACTCTCAGTAATGAACAGGAGAGATTACAACTGATATCACAGATATGCAAAGAATCACTAGAAACTATAACGAACAACCATACCCCAACAAATTGGAAAAAAAATAAAAGAAATGAATAAATTCCTGGGCACATGGAACCTACCATGATTGAACAATGAAGAAATAAAATATTTCAAAAAACCCATAATGAGTAACAAGATCAAACCATAATAAAAAGCCTCTCATCAAAGAAAAGTCCAGGACCTGATGGCTTCCTTGCTGAATCCTATCAAACAGTCAAAGAAAGAGTAATACCAATTCTATTCAAACTCTTCCAAAAACTGAAGAGGAGAAAATACTTCCAAGCACATAGCACGAAGCCAGCAATACCCTGACACCAAAACCAGAGAAGTATTTGACAAAAAAAGAAAATTATAGGCCAATATTACTGATGAACATAGATGCAAAAATCTTCAACAAAGTGGTATCAAACCAAATTCAACAGCACGTTGAAAAGATCATTTACCAGCATCAAGCGGGATTGATCCCAGGAATGAAAGGTTGTTTCAACATATGCAAATCAATAAGCATGACACTGCATTAGGAGAAATACCTAATGCATGCAGGGCTTAAAATCTAGATGACAGGTTGATGGGTGCAGCAAACCACTATGGCACATGTATATCTGTGTAACAAACCTGCACGTTCTGCACATGTATCTCAGAACTTAAAGTATAATAAAAAATAAAATAATAAAATAAACATGATAAATCATATTTACAGAACCAAGGACAAAAGCCATATGATCATTTCAATAGATGCTGAAGAAACATTTGATAAATTCAACATTCCTTTATAATAAACACGTCAACAAACTGGGTGTAGAAGGCACAAACCTCAAAATAATAAAGGTCATAAATGACAAACCTATAGCTAGCATTGTATTGAACAGGAAAAAATTGAAAACCTTTCCTTTAAGATCTAGAACAAGACAAGGATTGATCTAATAGATAACTTAAAGTAATATTAGCAATAATCTATTGGGTGATTACAGTAATGGGCAAATGAAATGACTGATAGCAGTGTTATAAGGGATGAGAGGGAAGAATTGGAAACACTCTTTTATAAAATATCTGCACTACCAATTGAATGATAGAGTGTCATTTGGATATATACTTAGATGAGTTATAAGTATATATTGCACAATCTAAAAAGCAATTAAAAAATAAGAAAGAAGTGTACTTGATATCCTTGAAGAGAACAGAAAGTGAATAATAATAAATGCTTAAACAACTAGAAAGCAGAAAAAGAGGGGGTGATAAAAAAGAAACAAAGTGAAAAAATAGAAAACATACAAATATAGTAGATATTAATCAAACTATATAAATAACTAGTTTAGCTATAAATGTTATAAGTACACCAATTGAAATACAGAGATTACCAGAATAGATATAAAAAAGAGTGTACTATCTGTCTTCTACAAGAAAATCATTTTAGATGTAAAGACACAGACATGTACGAAATAACAGTATGTTGAAAGATATACCATGCTAACATTAATCAAAATAAAGCTGGAGTAGCAGCTGGAATAATAGGATATCTATATGTGAAAAAGGAGATAGACATACAGAGGAAGGAGATATATATACAAACCTTTCACATTTCACAAAAATTAACTTAAAGTGAATTATAGATTTAAATACTAAATGCAAAATTTTAAAAAACTTCCAGAAGGTAACATAAGAAAAATATAAGTGTTGTTGGGTTTGGTCATACATTTTTAGATACAATGCCAAAAGGTTGATTCATTAAAGAAATAAAATTGGTAAGTTGAAAGACTGGAGGAACCTTATATGCATATAGCTAAGTGGTGAAAGAAGCTAGTTTAAAAAGGCAAAGGTCAATAGTTGCCAGAGGATTTTAGAGCAGTGAAATTATTCCGTATGACACTGTAATGGTGGCTATATGGCATTATTTGTCAGAACCCATAAGAGTGCATAAAAATAAAGAATAGATCTTAATGTAAACTATGGACTTTCATTAATAGTAATATGTCAATATTGGATCATTAATTATTAAAAATATACAGCACTAATGCAGCATCATAGTAAGAAACAGTATGTGCAGGGGAATGTGGTATATATGGGAACTCTCTATTACTATCTGCTCAATTTTTCTGTAAATCTAAAACTGTTCCAAAAAATATATGTTAATTTTTAAAATTAAGAAATTATTGAGTTTTATGATTTTTGCATTTTGTCTATGTAATATTTGCTTCAAGATTATAAAAATGATTTAAAAATACAAAAACATTAAAACACCAAAATTCAAACAAAGTATTAAAGAGTAAAACTTCTTTAATAAAGACAAATGATTTAACTTATTATTTTTAAAAGTTGAGACCCAAAAATTTAGAATTATCATGGTACACAAGACCTGGAAAGCCCCAGATACTGACCCAGAAGCTTCAGATATGTGTATTATGATATCCCTTTTCTAAATTATTATTTAAGGTCATTATTCAATAAAGACAACCACTAAATATTATGAGGCTATTCAGTGTCATCATATAACATTAGTAATGCCCCCCTCAGCTAAACTCTTTAAAATTTATAGACCATATACTTTTAAGAAACTCTCATATATTATTTGTTGTTTCCTAAAATTTGCTTATACAATAGTCAATTGCAGGAGTAATTGGAAACCTATATCTTTTTTAAAATTTCATTTCCAAATATCTGATGCCAGGGAAGGGTACAGTCATGGTGGGCTTCACAAGGATTTTCCTGGAAGCTCAAAGTGTTAGCTAATCCATTGGGTTATACTATTCCTTGGATTTTCTTTTGAATGAAGAAATTAACACTACTGCTTTAATTAAAAGCAGACATAAAACAGAATTCAAAGAGAATGTGTGTGGTTTGCAAATGCATAGAATTAAGTAAAAGTTTTAGCAGAAAATGCAAATAAAGGTGTCTTTAGTCACAGAAGTGGGTAGCAGGGAATATATCCAAACACCAGCAGTTCTAAAAGCGCTATTCTAGCTCCCCCTGGAACCGGAGTTTATATAACGCATATAACCATCATATTGAGGGAGCAACCAGCTGGACTGGAGTACTTGTTTGCTCTTGCTTTTCATCTAGTCAGCGTAAATGAATGATATTGTTCTGACAAGGATTTCTCTCATAAGGGTCCTACAAACCTACAATATATAAATATCAAAGCCTTTAAATAGCTTCACCAGCTTACATGCACAGAAAAGAGCATATTATTAGAGTATTTCTATAAATTAAAATGTCAACATTTTGAATTGCAATTAAGGTTGTGCCAGCATTTCTTTTGTAAAGCTTTATTTTCAGGGATTCATAATTCAACATAATAATCATTCCCCATATGAAACTTGGCTCACAAATTCACAGGATGCAAGAGTTTTATTTTAATCTTAAAGGAAATTTTGATTTTTTAAAGAGAAATGTCATAGTTGTAGCTCTCTCACATTGACGTGTTTTTGCCAAGCAAAAAAAAATTCCTTTTGATATTATTTTTCACCCTAGTAGCTATTGCAATCTTTGGTATATGTAATTAACTAAGTGCCTTGTTATTGGTCTTTTAAATTGTAATTATATATATATATGTGTGTGTGTGTGTGTGTGTGTGTGTGTGTGTGTGTGTTGTGTGTTTTATATATATAAACTATATATAAACTATTACATATATTTACGGAAATATATATATTTCTATAAATTGCAAAAAGAAAGGCAGTGTACAATTTGTTTATTATTTCAAAAAATCTATGTATCAATTATGCATGATTCAAACAACCAGGGATGCTCAATCTAGAGTACAACTGTCTTCCAAGGAATTTCAGGTTCAACAAGTAGATTTGCTCTGTATGAACGCAACTAAAATGTGTTTTAAGGCGACAAGAAAACAGTTCAAACAGCAGAGGGAAAATATTCTTACAAGTAACCTTGTCCAGGGATGGCTGCCTTAGAAAGCACTAAGTCTTTTTTTTTTTTTTTTTTTTTTTTCTCAGAATGTCTGAAAGATCTTATTAAAGATGTTGAGGAGAGGACTCCGGCAGTAAGTGAGATTTCCTTCAAACTTTGAGATTCTAAAAGCTTAAACTATACTTCCTGTTTCTATGGAGTGTAAAGGGCAGGGAATGGTGTTTTCAAGTTCTCTATGGAGTATGGAATATCTGGACTAAAACTATGGAATACATTTTTAGGATTAGTACCTAAAATTGGGAATGCCAGTGAAAGAGTTATGGGACAATTTATTTTTGAAATATATTTATATATTGCTCTTAAAGTTTCACACTAAATCATATTCCCAGAGTATACAAGAGTGCTTATTTCCTCACAGCTTTCCAACACTGGTATTAGATTTTAAACCATTTAAAATGATTCTTACTGTGTCTTTTTAAAATGTAGATGAAATTCACATAACATAAATTTATTCACCTTAGAGCGAACAATTCAGTGGCATTTTGTACATTCACGATGTTACACAATCGCTTCTATCTAGTTCCAAAACATTTTCATCACCCCAGAAGGAAGCTCTGTATTGATTAAGTAGTTCTTTTCCATTCCCATTCCGCATCTCCCACAGTCCCTGGCACATACAATCTCTGTTCTGTCTCTGGTGATTTATCTCTTCTGGATATATTCTATAAATAGAATTATACAATATATGCCTTTTTGTGACTGGCTTTTCATTTAGCACAATGTTTTCAAGTCAGCCACATTGTATTATATATCAGTACTTCATTTCTTTTTATGGTTGAATAATATTCATTTGTATATATATACATACATATGTCTTTTTAAAGGTACATGCTTTGAGAATTCTTTTATTGATGTCTCCTTTTTGTATTTCACTCTGTAGTCACTTCAGTTAAATATAAATGGTGATTTTTGTTGTCTTAAAAATAAGCATGACTCTTACTTAAGTATAGCCATCATACTAAAGGGAACTTTATGAAATCATTTGTTTTTATCAAACTCATTATCTGGTTTCAAGTTTTTTTTGTATTATTCCCATCACCTATCAACTCCATTTTTATGCCAATATATTTGTGCCTATAATGTCTAGCCTTTAGTGGGTCAACAATTTATCCGGCGTTCAAATAGAGTTCATCGCCCAGTTTTATGCTCCTCATAGGAAGCTGCCAAAGAGAACAGACATCCTCAAGATTCCCAACATATTGACCTAAGAACAGAAGACTAAACTTGAACTGATTATTCATCTTTCTCTACTTTCAACAGTACTCAAATCATCACTATCATCATTGAGACTCTCATATCTACAACTAGGTCTATGTCTATGTCTTAATATGTCCTATCCTTGGCAATAATAAAAACTCTGAAATTGATTTAAACATAGAACCTTCTCCCCTTATTCAGTCAAAATTTGATTTGTGTGCACAGCTGGTAGTAGGAAAAGGTTTTGGGGCTTCTAATCCTTTTTTCTTACTTTGCATATAACTTCCTTCCTTGACTTGCTAAGGGTGTGTGTATATGTGTACATTATTTTAAACATTCAAATTAATGACTAGCAGAAGAGGGGATTATGGGAAAGAGCAGTCTTAAATAAGTGCAGTTGTCATCTGGCACCAGTTCCCCCTGGTAGACAGGCATAACACTACTGACTTTCCCTTTGGAAACATGCTTTCTGGGGTTTCCAGGAATCTCTGGAGGCTCCCCTAGAGGACTCTTCTGACAGCCAATCACTTGCTTCCTGTTGCCTCTATCTCTCTCAATATCTTTTTACTTAGGAGATTCACTCCACAAGACTCTGGAGGAGTCCCAATAAGGATGATACTCATTTAAAATGGATCTAACCAGGAGAAACTTAATTCATTCTTTGCCCCAAATTATTTTCTACCATTCTTCTCTGCCCTGCTGCTTTCAATTGATAGACTTTTAAGACTTAAGATTCTCCAGGCTGTACAACACACCAGTCCATGTTCGCCAAGTACAAGGGATACCTGTTAAGCTTTCAGAGAAGTCTCCTTACATCCCTGTCCCAACAAGTTTGCAATTGGAAGATGATACCCTTACCCCTTTCCTTTTGTGGCAGGAGATATGGACTCCCAATTCTACAACAGCTCTATTCAGAAAAATCTCTTCACAGCTCCTTACCTATTTCTTCTTTCTCCATCCTTATATATTCTACTGAAGAGGAAGGAGGATTTTTTTGTTGGTTTTGGTTTTTTCGTAAGTCATGAAACTTATTCTTGGATATTTTTAAGGTATTTATAAATATATTTTAGACGTTCTTTATGTTTCTCTTGACAACTTGAATATTGTGTCTCTCACACTTCGCTTTGTTGTCTCATAACTTTTATATTTCAACATCTCTGTCAACACTTCCAAATTCGCATCATGTTAAATATGAAGTATTTCAAACATGCAGAAGAGTTCAGAGAATAACATAACATCCAGGTACTCATTAGCCAGAGCTAATAAATCATAACATTTTGCCATAACTATGGTTTTTATTTTTTACATGGATATTTTGTTTCTATCCAGAGATTCTGTGCTGATTTAGGGACATTTTTTCTAACTTCTAACCTCATGTTTATGCAGGGCATTTTTTCCTGTATCTTGATATTCTTTGAAACCTAAGCCCTAGCCTAAAAATGACATTGTGGGTTCTGTAAAGCTCTTTTCCCGCTCCCTATCACATCCATAACAAGCTCGGTTCTATGGCCCTACCTTTTCATTCCCTCATTGTTTCTGCCACTTGGGGATTTTCTTTTCTTTCTTGCAAGATCAGCAATATGTTTTGCTATTGTACTTTATCCAGGATTTCTAGGAGTTTACAGCACAGAAGAAGTTAATGTTAATCCAGGCTGCCTTATGTCAGAACAACAACAACAAAAAATCCCCATTCACTCCTGAACTTACTCTACTCTCACTTTGAAAATAATACTTAAAATGCACTTTTCAAGGATACCAGCCTTGTTCATATTGAGAAATACAGTGAAAAATTATGTCTATCACCTAATATTCCACTATTCTGAGGTATCACGTTTATTTGACCACATTTTCCTATTTGCAAAACCTTCTGGGCTTTGTTCAGAACTGACTTACCTGGCTTTTCCTAATCTGTTATTCTTTCTTTTGCCATCTCGTTTTTTATGCTTGACCTTCATGTTGGAATGCACCAGGGTCAGTACTCTGCCTTTCTTTATTCTCCAACTTTATTACATCCTTACATGATGTGGACTGAATAATTGCTCCCAAATGTTCACTTCTCCTTTGCCTCTAAGAGGACTATTTATTGCTGACCATTGATATGTGGCATGTAGTGCTACCCTGTGGGCAGAGTATACTCTGCTAATCCATACAACTGGTATTAAGTTGTATGGACTAAGGAAATGTGAATAGGAGTGATGAATGCCAATTAGGAGTAGGCACATAAAGAGTGACTGTGTGTTTCCACCAAGTCTCTTCCCTATTTTCTCTCTGCTATAAAGCCGGAATTCCCCATTATTAGCTGTTCTTTCAGTCTGATTCTGAGAATGAAGAAAACATGTGGAGCAGGGCTTAACAAAGCCAAGCAGAACCACTGTTGTCTCTCTCCCTGCAGGAAATAAACTATTTTGTTGTAGTAAACCAGTGGAATGTCGGAGTTGTTTGGGACTGCAGCATGATATGATATAAATTGACTGCTACAAGAACACACTCATCACTTCAAATTTATTTCTCCAGCCGTAAATTGTCAACTGAGCTGTACTATTATACAAGTAACTTATTGATGTTTTACTAGTACAAATGAGATTATGTAGAATGTTATATAACATATAAAATGATGAGCCATTAGGTAAGATAAAAAATAAAAAATTATATTTGATAACTGGCCTTTTTTTTTTTAATCATTACAGAGGAGATACCATATGGGAAATGTCATCCATATTGCGGGAGTTAGCACACACTTAGGGAACTGAAGTTCCTATGAATGATCCTTTGAATGATGGGAAACATTACACTGTCTGTAAGTTTTCTTTTAGAATGTCCAATGCATTTACCAATTTCAATAAAACAATTTTATAAACCAAAATTAGTCACTTAAAAGTACATGTTGGGCTGGGCGCGGTGGCTCAAGCCTGTAATCCCAGCACTTTGGGAGGCCGAGACGGGCGGATCACGAGGTCGGGAGATCGAGACCATCCTGGCTAACACGGTGAAACCCCGTCTCTACTAAAAAATACAAAAAACTAGCCGGGCGAGGTGGTGGGCGCCTGTAGTCCCAGCTACCCAGGAGGCTGAGGCAGGAGAATGGTGTGAACCCGGGAGGCAGAGCTTGCAGTGAGCTGAGATCCGGCCACTGCACTCCAGCCTGGGCGACAGAGCGAGACTCTGTCTCAAAAAAAAAAAAAAAAAAAAAAAAAGTCCATGTTGGTGTCTTCAGCTGCCATTGATTCATGCTCATAGGGCAGAGGGACATTTTAGAACTATTTTTACATACACTAATCCAATGTGATATATGTTACTTAAGACTACTTAGAGATTAACACTAAGATTTGAATGAAATATCTCATCCTGATTTACATGTATAGCAGGTGAAAATTATATATCATATTTTTGGATACAACTGTTATCACAGGTAGGTATGGGTTTTTACCTCAAAATTAGGATTAAAACCAGGTTTAACTTTATTTGCATGAACCACTTAAGTAAATTTTATTCTGATTCTTTAACATTCAATTTATTTCTATTCTTTCATAAAATAATTGAATTATCATTCTCAAGCAGTATATATATACACTAAATGAAACAATAACTAAAATCTCTTTAAACAGAAAAGTGACCAATTTAGTCACTCCCGTGGGATAGCCGAGGGAATAGTGAAGAGCTACCTATTGAGAAGGAAAATAATTTATTTTAGAGTACACAGGTAAAGTCACTATCAATATACACTTAAAGCACTGAGCATTATAAACTGATGCTTTAACTATTAACATTAAAAATATATGTGTGTTATTTAGTATAATTTTATAAGGTATAATATATCAATAATTTATTAGTGATTCTTAAAGAATAAATTATCTCTCTCATGTATAGGTAAGTGTACACACAATTGCTTTATTCTAAAAACAAGTCAAGTATTTTACAGACATGTAGAAACCTAAGAACATTAAAATAAATAAATGAGAAAATATGGAAGAAATGAAACTAGAGATAGAGCAATAAAAAGTTTAAATGTTCTGGACATTTATTAAAGATCAATTTAATATCAAAACAAATAGAGAAACATGATTAGTAATAAATATTATAAAGTAAAATACTCTTGTTATTTTTAAACAAATAGATATCAAGAAACAACTGAAAAATTTTAAGATTTTTTAAAAATACCGATATATGAGAGAAATTACTTTGAAAGGCCAT
This sequence comes from Theropithecus gelada, assembly GCF_003255815.1. Classification (NCBI taxonomy): domain Eukaryota; kingdom Metazoa; phylum Chordata; class Mammalia; order Primates; family Cercopithecidae; genus Theropithecus; species Theropithecus gelada. The sequence continues at coordinate 48,207,031 of NC_037689.1, forward strand.
TGTGATAATCATTAATGCTATTCTCTGCTATTTGTTTCTCTTCTTCTGAGTACATGGAAGCTTGAATTTCCTGGACTGGGTAACATAAGGTAGGATGATGTAACTAATTATTATCAATGTTTTTAGTGTAGGTAACATGAGCTACTTCTGGGCTGTAGTATTTAATTGTCAGTGGGAAACTGTATAGAGATTTTTTTTTGTTCCCCTTTGGTTCTGAAATCAGCAATATTTGAGATGGGTGGATGCTTCACCTGTCTTAGTCCTCGTATGACTACAATGAACAGAGCAAACTGCATTCAATCTGTGATGAGCCTGGAGCCTAAGGGAGAAATGCACATTTTTTATTTTAAGCCACTGAGATTTTGGAGGTTATTTCTTACTGCAGTCCAACCTCTCCTATGCTGACTGACAAAACCCTCATGAGGGCTGGGCATGGTGGCTCACACCTGTAATCCCAGCACTTTGGGAGGCCAAGGCAGGCGGATCACCTGAGGTCAGAAGTTCGAGGCCAGCCTGACCAACATGGAGAAACCTGGTCTCTACTAAAAATACAAAAAAATTAGTTGGACATGGTGGCGTATGCCTGTAATCTCAGCTACTCGGGAGGCTGAGGCAGGAGAATTGCTTGAATCCAGAAGGCGGAGGTTGTGGTGAGCCAAGATAGTGCCATTGCACTTCAGCCTGGGCAACAAGAGCAAAACTCAGTCTCAAAAAAAAAAAAAAAAAAAAAAAACCCTCATGAGTATAACCTATGTAACATGGTTATTTATCCTCAACAACAACCCTATAAAATACAACATTTAAAAAAAAAAGAACAGTTCTTCCACTATTCCTTAAGGCAGGCTAGTATTATCAATAAAACCAAGAACAATATAATGATGATTGCCTGGGGAATCAAAATTCTGTGTCCCCTGCACTCAATTGTTTCATGATTTAATCCAATAATTAACCTTTAGAGCAGTGCTATATAGTACATAATTAAAACCACAAATATGAGTAACATGTGCTATGATTTCAATGTGTTCACCAAATTTTAAGTGTTAGAAACTTACCATTGTAGCAGTATTAAGAGGCGGGGCCTTTAAGAGGTGATTAGATTCTGAGGGATCTGACCTCCTGAATGAATGAATGCCATTCTCAGGGGAGTGGGTTAGTTATCAGGAGAGTAGGCTCCTCATAAAAGCATAAATTCCACCTCTTATCTTTTCTCAGTCTCACATGCTCACTTGCTCTTCTGCCATACTAAGATGCAGCACAAATACCCTCACCAGATGCTGACACTATATTGGACTTACTAGACTCCAGAACCATGAGCCAAATAAACTTGTTTTCTTTATAAATTACCTAGTCTGTGGTATTCTGTTATAGCAGCAGAAAACAGACTTAGACAATATATGAAATTGATCTAAACAATATATCTTTTTAAATCTAATGTTCCCAAAATATCATTTCACCATGTACTCAATATAAAATATTATGTATTAATATTTACTTTTTTGTACTAAGACTTTGAAATCCAATAGATATTTGACACGTATAACACATCTTATTTCACACTAGCCACATTTCAAGTGCTCAATTGCTACATGTGGCTAGTGGCTACAGTACTGGATAGTACACCTTCACAGGCTTCAGGACCTAATAAAATAAATTATATGTATGGCCTTTAGGTAATCTTTGTAAATCTTTTATATTCTTTTAATAGAATATGATAAATATATGTTTAATATTATATTATTTTGCAAGAACACAGCATGAAGATATTCTTTGTAGGTGAATAAAAACAAGTCTATATATTTTATAAATATGTGAAATGTAAGTGTTACACCTTATATAAAAATTGAGAATCCTAAACTGAAAATCTACCTGTGTATATGGCAATTCTACCTAGACATAAAAGTTGGCTCAGCAATAACTGTAGCCAGTCAGAATCCACATTTCTCTTCACATAAAACACTGAATCTCATTTCACACCAGGACAGATGTGTAGTTAGGGTACCAAAATTGTATGGTATAAAGCATAGTCACAATAATTTTAGTTTGGAAAATAGTTAACCCAGATGTAACCAATCAATTGCTGTCTATGAAACATAAAAATATCCATCAGTCATCTATCTAGTTTTAAGTATTTTAATATCTAGTGAATCTCCCAAGATAATCTTGTTACAGATTATACTCCTAAATAAAAATATTTGACCTACTGTAGAAAGTTGCTATATGTAAATTATGCTTGAGAATGTGTGTTAAAATGATTTTTGTTTTAGAAGAGCTAGGCATAAGTCATTGTTTCTGATAATTATAAAGCATGCAGAGCAATAAAAACCATGTCATTATCCATTCTGCTATCCACCACAATGGACAGGAAATACAAGGAGCACATTCAGAAGTGGTTTTCAGTCAATCACATAAATGTGAAAAAGAAGAGAGGGAGGCAGAATATATGGTTTTATTCCATTATGAATTAGCACTAGGGCCTGACAAAAGAGTACTTCTCAATCATTTTGACTTTTGCAGAAATTGATATAAGCATAAATAGCTGGGGGCCAATGTTGAATTACTACAGTATAACCTTCACAGAAAGTGAAAAAAACAAACTTGCAAACAACACTGAAACATTAAAATATTCAGTGCCTAGTAGATTTCTCTGTGGTGTAGTAAATAATAAAATAAAGGTGAGTACTGAAATAACTTTGCCTAAGCCAACTCGATCTTCATATAGAATATTAACCAAATAATCCAAAGTAGACTGTCTCTTATCAAAATTGATTGGACTAGATTGAGCCCTATCCCACATAAATAATGAAAATTAAGAAATTGGAAAATATTGAGATTTTCATTTCAATTGATCTTTAAAAAGGCAGGTCCTAAAAGATAAAATCCCTACCAAGTATTTATTTGGCTTAGAAACTTAAATAAATTTATGTTCTGTTTGTTTATTACTTTAGAACAAATTACTTCAAAAAGCTATGGAATAAAACACTTATTTTATTTTGCTCATGAATCTATGAGTCAGGAATTTTGGAAGTGCTTCTTAAGTGATTTTTTCTTGGGGACCTTCATGTGTCAGCTGAGGCTCTTGTCATATGAAGAATCAACTGGGCTAGGCATCCATCCAAAATGGCTCATTCAGAAGGCTGGTAGTTGATGTTGTTAGTTGGCTGGGAGCTTAGCTAGGGTAGTCAACTTGAACACCTAAAGTGTCCTCTCTAGCATGGTGGTCTTAGGATAGTAATACATTTTACAGGATAGTTGGCTTCTTAATGGCTTAGTGTTGGAAGTCACATTAGTTCCTCTGCATTCTATTGATCAAAGCAGTGCACAGATACAGAAAAGGGGAAATGAACCCCACTTCTCAAAGGGAAGGGTATTGATAAACTGCCACAGCTTAATATATAAAGAAGTATGGTTCCAAGATGGTCAAATAGGAACAGCTCTGGTCTGCAGCTTCCAGCATTATTGATGCAGAAGATGGGTGATTTCTGCATTTCCAACTGAGGAACCTGGTTCATCTCATGGGGACTGGTTGGACAGTGGGTGCAGCCCACGGAGGGCAAGCCAAAGCTGGGCGGAGCATTGCCTCACCTGGGAAGCACAAGGAGTCAGAGGATTTCCCTTTCCTAGCCAAGGGAAGCCATGACAGACTATACCGGGAAAATCGGGACACTCCCACCTTAATACTGCGCTTTTCAAACAATCTTAGCAAATGACACAGCAGGAGATTCTATCCTTTGCCTGGCTCAGCAGGTCCCAAGCCCATGGAGCCTTGTTCACTGCTGGTGCGGCAGTCCCAAATCAAACTGCGAGGCGGCAGCCAGGCTGGGGGAGGGGCATTTGCCATTGCTGAGGCTTGAGTAGGAAAACGAAGCAGCCAGGAAGCTCACACTGGATGGAGCCCACCACAGCTCAACGAGGCCTGCCTGCCTCTGTAGACTCTACCTCTGGCGGTAGGGCATAGCTGAACAAAAGGCAGCAGAAACTTATGAAGAATTAAACGTTCCTGAGTGACAGGTCTAGAGTGCAGTGGTTCTCCCAGCACAGTGTCTGAGCTCTGAGAATGGACAGACTGCCTCTTCAAGTGGGTCCCTGACCCCCATGTAGCCTAACTGGGAGACACCTCCCAGTAGCAGCTGACTGACACCTGATACAGCCAGGTGCCCCTCTGAGACAAAGCTTTCAGAGGAAGGATCAGGCAGCAATATTTGCTGTTCTGCAATATTTGCTGTTCTGCAGCCTCCGATGGTGATACCCAGGCAAATAGGGTCTGGAGTGGACCTCCAGCAAACTCCAACAGGCCTGCAGCTGAGGGACCTCACTATTAGAAGGAAAACTAACAAACAGAAAGGAATAGCATCAACATCAACAAAACCGACATCCACACTAAAACCCCATCTGTAGGTCAGTATCATCAAAGACCAAAGGTAGATAAAACCACAAAGATGAGGAGAAACCAGAGCAGAAAAGCTGAAAATTCTAAAAACCAGAGTACCTCTTCTCCTCCAAAGGATTGCAGCACCTTGCCAGCAATGGAACAAAGCTGGATGGAGAATGAATTTGATGAATGGACAGAAGTAGGCTTCAGAAGGTCGGTAATAACAAACTTCTCTGAGCTAAAGGAGGATGTTTGAACCCGTCGCAAGGAAGGTAAAAACCTCAAAAAAAGATTAGATGAATGACTAACTAGAATAAACAATGTAGATAAGACCTTAAATGACCTGATGGAGCTGAAAACCATGGCACAAGAACTACGCGATGCATGCACAAGTTTCAGTAGCTGATTTGATCAAGTGGAAGAAAGGGTATCAGTGATTGAAGATCAAATTAATGAAATGAAGCGAGAAGAGAAGTTTAGAGAAAAAATAGAAAAAAGAAATGAACAAAGCCTCTGAGAAATATGGGACTATGTGAAAAGACCAAATCTACGTCTGATTGGTGTACCTGAAATTGATGGGGAGAATGGAACCAAGCTGGAAAACACTCGTCAGGATATTATCCAAGAGAACTTCCCCAACCTAGCAAGGCAGGCCAACATTCAAATTCAGGAAATTCAGAGAATGCCACAAAGATACTCCTTGAGAAGAGCAACCCCAAGACACATAATTGTCAGATTCACCAAGGTTGAAATGAAGGAAAAAATGGTAAAGGCAGACAGAGAGGAAGGTCAGGTTACCCAGAAAGGGAAGCCCATCAGACTAACAGCAGATCTCTCAGCAGAAACTCTACAAGCCAGAAGAGAGTGGGGACCAATTGCAACATTCTTAAAGAAAAGAATTTTCAACCCAGTATTTCATATCCTGCCAAACTAAGCTTCATAAGTGAAGGAGAAATAAAATCCTTTACAGACAAGCAAATGCTGAGAGATTTTGTCACCACCAGGCCTGCCTTACAAGATCCCCTGAAGGAAGCGCTAAACATGGAAAGGAACGACCAGTATCAGCCACTGCAAAAACATGCCAAATTGTAAAGACCATCAATGCCAGGAAGAAACTGCATCAACTAATGGGCAAAATAACCAGCTAACATCATAATGACAGGATCAAATTCACACGTAACAATATTAATCTTAAAAGTTAACAGGCTAAATGCCCCAATTAAAAGACACAGATTGGCAAATTGAATAAAAGTCAGACCCATCAGGGTGCTGTATTCAGAAGACCCATCTCACTTGCAGAGACACACATAGGCTCAAAATAAAGGGATGGAGGAAGAACTACCAAGCAAATGGAAAGCAAAAAAACAGAAGGGGTTGCAATTCTAGTCTCTGATAAAACAGACTTTAAACAAGCAAAGATCAAAAGAGACAAAGAAGGCCATTACATAATGGTAAAGGGATCAATTCAACAGGAAGACCTAATATCCTAAATATATATGCACCCAATACAGGAGCACCCAGATTCATAAAGCAAGTCCTTAGAGACCTACAAAGAGACTTAGACTCCTACATGATAATAATGGGAGACTTTAACACCCCACTGCCAATTTTAGATAGATCAATGAGACAGAAGGTTAACAACGATATCCAGGACTTGAACTCAGCTCTGCATCAAGCAGATCTAATAGACATCTACAGAACTCTCCACCCCAAATCAACAGAATATACATTCTTCTCAGCACCACATAGCACTTATTCCAAAATTGACCACATAGTTGGAATTAAAGTACTCCTCAGCAAATGTAAAAGAACAGAAATCACAACAAACTGTCTCTCAGACCACAGTGCAATCAAATTAGAACTCAGGATTAAGAAACTCACTCAAAACCACAAAACTACATGGAAACTGAACAACCTGCTCCTGAAGGACTACTGGGTACATCACGAAATGAAGGCAGAAATAAAGATGTTCTTTGAAACCAATGAGAACAAAGATACAACATACCACAATCTCTGGGACACATTTAAAGCAGTGTGTAGAGGGAAATTTATAGCACTAAATGCCCACAAGAGAAAGCTGGAAAGATCTAAAATTGACACCAGAACATCACAATTAAAAGAACTAGAGAAGCAAGAGCAAACAAATTCAAAACCTAGCAGAAGGCAAGAAATAACTAAGATCAGAGCAAAACTGAAGGAGATAGAGACACAAAAAAACCTTCAAAAATCAATGAATCCAGGAGCTGGTTTTTTGAAAAGATCAACAAAATTGATAGACCACTAGCAAGACTAATAAAGAAGAAAAGAGAGAAGAACCAAATAGATGCAATAAAAAGTGATGAAGGGGATATCACCACTGATCCCACAGAAATACAAACTACCATCAGAGAATACTACAAACACCTCTATGCAAATAAACTAGAAAATCTAGAAGAAACAGATAAATTCCTAGATATATACACCCTCCCAAGACTAAACTAGGAAGACGTTGAATCCCTGAATAGACCAATAATAGCTCTGAAATTGAGGCAATAATTTATAGCCTACCAACCAAAAACAGTCCAGGACCAGACGGATTCACAGCCAAATTCTACCAGAGGTACAAAGAGGAGCTGGTACCATTCCTTCTGAAACTATTCCAATCAACAGAAAAAGAGGGAGTCCACCCTAACTCATTTTATGAGGCCAGCATCATCTTGATGCCAAAGTCTGGCAGAGACACAACAAAAAAAGAGAATTTTAGACCAATATCCCTGATGAACATCGATGCGAAAATCCTCAATAAAATACTCGCAAACCGAATCCAGTAGCAAATCAAAAACCTTATCCACCAAGATCAAGTTGGCTTCATCCCTGGAATGCAAGGCAGGTTCAACATACACAAATCAATAAATGTAATCCATCACATAAACAGAACCAAAGACAAAAACCACGTGATTATCTCAATAGATGCAGAAAAGGCCTTCAACAAAATTCAACAGCCCTTCATGCTAAAAACTCTCAATAAACTAGGTATTGATGGAATGTATCTCAAAATAATAAGAGCTATGTATGATAAACCCACAGCCAATATCATACTGAATGGGCAAAAACTGGAAGCATTTGCTTTGAGAACTGGCACAAGAAAGGGATGCCCTCTCTCACCACTCCTATTCAACATAAGTTTTGGAAGTTCTGGCCAGGACAATGAGGTAAGAGAAAGAAATAGAGCGTATTCAATTAGGAAAAGAGGAAGTGAAATTGTCCCTGTTTGCAGATGACATGATTGTATGTTTAGAAAACCCCATCATCTCAGCCCAAAATTTCCTTAAGCTGAGAAGCAACTTCAGCAAAGTCTCAGGATACAAAATCAATGAGCAAAAATCACAAGCATTCCTATACACCAGTAACAGACAAATAGAGAGCCAAATCATGAGTGAACTCCCATTCACAACGGCAACAAAGACAAAAAAGTACCTAAGAATCCAACTTACAAGGGATGTGAAGGACCTCTTCAAGGAGAACTACAAACCACTGCTCAACGAAATAAAAGAGGTCACAAACATGGAAGAACATTCCATGCTCATGGATAGGAAGAATCAATATCATGAAAATGGCCATACTGCCCTAGGTAATTTATAGATTCAATACTATCCCCATCAAGCTACCAAATTACTTTCTTCACAGAATTGGGAAAAACTACTTTAAAGTTCATATGGAACCAAAAAAGAGCCCGCATTGCCAAGACAATCCTAAGCAAAAAGAACAAAGCTGGAGACGTCACGCTACCTTATTTCAAACTATACTTACAAGGCTACAGTAATCAAGACAGCATGGTACTGGTACCAAAACAGAGATATAGACCAATGTAACAGAACAGAGGCCTCGGAAATAACACCACACATCTTCAACCATCTGATCTTTGACAAACCTGACAAAAACAAGAAATGGGGAAAGGATTCCCTATTTAATAAATGGTGCTGGGAAAACTGGCTAGCCATACGTAGAAAGCTGAAACTGGATTTCTTCCTTACACATTTTACAAAAATTAATTCAAAATGAATTAAAGACTTAAATGTTAGATCTAAAACCATAAAAACTCTAGAAGAAAACCTAGGAAATACCATTCAGGACATAGGCATGGGCAAGATGAAACACCAAAAGCAATGGAAACAAAAGCCAAAATAGACAAATGGGATCTAATTAAACTAAAGAGCTTCTGCACAGCAAAAGAATTGCTATCAGAGTGAACAGGCAACCTGCAGAATGGGAGAAAATTTTTGCAATCTACCCATCTGACAAAGGGCTAATATCCATAATCTACAAGGAACTTAAACAAATTTACAATAAAAAATCAGACAACCCCATCAAAAAGTGGGCAAAGCATATGAACACACACTTTTCAAAAGAAGACATTTATGCAGTCAAGAGACACATGAAAAACTACTCATCATCACTTGCCATCAGACAAATGCAAATCAAAACCACAGTAAGATACCATCTCACACCAGTTAGAATGGTGATCACTAAAAAGTCAGGAAACAACAGGTGCTGGAGAGGATGTAGAGAAATAGGAATGTTTTTACACTGTTGGTGGGACTGTAAACTAGTTCAACCATTGTGGAAGACAGTGTGGCGATTCCTCAAGGATCTAGAACTAGAAATACCATTTGACCCAGTGATCCCATTACTGAGTATATACCCAAAGGATTATAAATCATGCTACTATAAAGACACATGCACACATATGTTTCTTGTGGCACTATTCACAATAGCAAAGACTTGGAACCAACCCAAATGTCCATCAATGATGGACTGGATTAAGAAAATGTGGCACTTATACACCATGAAATACTATGCAGTCACAAAAAAAGGATGAGTTCATGTCCTTTGTAGGGACATGGATGAAGCTGGAAACCATCATTCTGAGCAAACTATCGCAAGGACAGAAAACCAAACACTGCATGTTCTCACTTATAGGTGGGAATTGAACAATGAGTACACTTGGACACAGGGTGGGGAACATCACACACCAGGGCCTGTTGTGGGGTGGGGGAATGGGGGAGGGATAGCATTAGGAGAAATACCTAATGTAAATGACGAGTTAATGGGTGCAACAAATCAACATGGCACATGTATATATATGCAACAAACCTGCATGTTGTGCACATGTACCCTAGAACTTAAAGTATAACAATAAATTATATATATACATATATAAACACACACACATATCTATATATATACATACACACACACACATATCTATACATATACATACACACACACACACACACATACACACACACATATATATATAAAGAAGTACTGGAGTGACCAGTCAGAAAGAGATCTACAATGGACAAATGTCAGGATCACTCTACTCCTTTAACTAGTACATGAAATAACACTTATCTGCTGGGTAGACATTGTACATACATTAAAACTCTAATTAAATTAAGATCTGTTTAACTGTAGTTCTCAGATGTTTTTCAATTTATAATTAAAATTCAATTTTATTCTTCTATTTTATTTTGTACAGTTTAGCAGAAGACTTTATAAAATGAAGCTTTAAAGTCTTCTTCACAAACAAATGCCAATATTCTTTTCTTATGATTTGAAAAATATAAAACCAACTTTAAAATAACTCATAATGCTGTGGAATATTTTAAAAGTAAACGAAATTAAGAAGAAAATAATGCCCTACTCTATTTTTTCAAATAGTCAATATTATGGTTATTATAGTTCACTGTACATCAATAACATTTATTTTCTATATTTATTTACACTTAAATAAATACACATATTTATATAAAGGTATGAATATAAACGTATATACTTTAGAATACGAAATAAAGAGGAAAATCAGATTATGCTATAAATATTTTTCTTGCCTCTTTTTCTCGTAATATGTGATTTTTTTTAAGATTGGGGCTTATAAATATACCTTATTTCTTTAAATGTTTAGAGTATTTCATTGTGTAAATTTATAATAATTTATTTGATCACTCATTTGAACAACTTAATTTCATATTTTCACTTAAAAATGGTAAAGTTAAGAAACTGCATCTAATTGTATGTCTTCAAGGTATTACTTCTGAAAGATAGATTTCTAGAAGTAAAATAGCTGACTTTAAGTTGTGTTTTATTTCATTTTTCTAGATCCTGCTCATTTGCTCTCTTACTTCCCAGAAATTACCTCAATTGATATTCCCATCAACAGTGTCTGATCTGCATTTCAAGAGTGGTTATTATCTTAAAAATCTTAACACACTCAGAATGTTAAAACGTTTAACAACTAGTGAGTAAGATTCATAGTCTTTTATTTAACAAGTACTATGACTGATGGAATGTCAGGAAATATTTTTATGTATTTGGATTATTTAAAACTGTAATATGGATTTAAAATAATTGCGTTTTAATATTCCTGCACAATGAAACACATAATGTTGCCACCTAAAGTAGACTTTGCTGTAAAGCAATTTCATTCATTTAAAAATCTTAAAGTTGCATTCAAATGTTTTAACTAAATGGGAATGTTTATCCTTTTAAATATAACTAAAAATAACTCAGCAATTATTTTGTGTTCTATTCAAGGAGAAATCCAAGAAATATTTGCTGAAACAGAGTCTTAAAAACCTTTTGAAGTTTATATATGGTGTACATAAATATGACTTATTTAATTGAAGCTTCATAACACAATCTTTATAGCTTAAAAAATCAAATATTTTCATATTTTTAAGGAACTATAATTTCAATAACTTAAATATACTTTAAAATTTTATATTTGGATTACGATTGGTCTAATAATAGATGTACTATGTTGGCTACAGATACAGAACACTGAAGTATTATTTTTAGAACTATAACCTAAAGTCAACCCAACCATATTAATACCTAGATCCTGGGGTTGGTGGTGGTGAGGGGAAATGGATCTAGCCAAATCTAACCACAAGCTACATTGATTGCCAATGTTAAGAGAATAATATATTTTAAAAAACACTTTTATCAAAAATGTAAAGTCAAAATGTGGGGAAAAGTCAATGAAACTATGTCTTGGAATATTTTGTGCTACTTTGATTGTTTGTTATAATATTGTAAACAAGGAAAATAGCAATCATTGTAATTTTTTGCATTTTCTCAGTGCTCCTAAACATAATTTTATTAGTGTTGGAGATGCTAATGTTGGTTTTACAATCTCCCTGTAAATGAGTAATATTCCAATCATTTTGCTGCCATAGACAGTGGTTTGTTCTCAAATTGTTATAATTTAGAATAAATATTTTGTTTTACTTTTGCAGTTGAGATGTTCTAAGGGGAAGCAATATATTTAATGGAATAATGTATTGAGAGGAAAGGTTCAGAACCAACTCTGTCTTTGCTAGCACTTCTGTGTTAATGGCTTCTGACAAATAAAAATTGACAACAAACTCAAAAATTGTGATTAGACGCTTTTTAAGATTAAATATTCTACCCTCATTAATTCAAAACAAGCTTCATATCATATAACAAATTCATGTCATTCACAACCCCAATGTCCTAAATGAAAAGCTGCAATATTTAATTTTTATATCAATCTACTATTGCAGTTCAGACTTGTTAATAGAGAAATATCATACAATAGTAATGTATTTGGCTTTATTGTTTTGTTTTTTTTTTTTAGTGTAAGGGGAATTTTACTTTATTATTTTTTATTCCATCTTTTATTTTATGTTCAAGGGGTACATGCACAGTTTACACGGTTAAATTGAGTGTTGTGGGGATTTGGTGTACAGATTATTTCATCATTCAAATAATGTACCCCATAGGTAGTTTTTTGATCCTCACCCTCCTCTCCCCACCACCCTCAAGTGGGCCCAATGTATATTGTTCCCTTCTTTGTGTCCATGTGTACTCAATGTTTAGCTCCCATTTATAAGTGAGAACATGCAGTATTTGGTATCCTGCTCCAGTGTTAATTGTCTTAGGATAACGGCCTGCAGCTTCATACATGTTGCTAGAAAGGACATTATTTCATACTTTTTTTGTGGCTGTGTAAGTATTCGATGGTGAATATGTCCATTTTCTTTATCCAGTCCCCCATTGATGAGCACCTAGGTTGATTCCATGTCTTTGCTATTGTGAATAATGCTGTGACGAACATGGGTTGAATGGTAGCTTTATTTTAAGTTCCTTGAGAAATCTCCAAACTGCTTTCCACAGTGGCTGAACTAATTTACATTCTCACCAGCAGTGTATAAGTGTTCACTACTCTCTGCAACCTTGAAACCTCACCAGAATCTGTTAGTTTTTGACTTTTTAGTAATTGCCATTCTGACTGGTGTGAGATGTATCTCATTGTGGTCTTGATTTGTAATTCTCGAATAATTTTTGATGTTGAACATTTTTATATGCTTGTTGGCCCACATGTATGTCTTCCTTTATGAAGTGTCTGTTCATGTCCTTTGCCCACATTTTAACCAGGTTGTTTGGTTTTTGCTTGTTACTTTGCTTAAGTTCCTTACAGATTCTCTACATTAGACCTTTGTTGGATTCAGTTTGCAAATATATTCGCCCATTGTGTAGGTTGCCAATTGACTCTGTTGATAGTTTACTTGGCTGGGTAGACACTTTTCAGTTTTATTAGGTCCCACGTATCAACTTTTGTTTTTGTTCCAATTGCTTTTGGCATCTTTGCCATGAAATCTTTGCCAGGACCTAGCTCTAAAACAGTATTTCTTAGTTTTTGGGTTTTTTAAAAGGGGGTTTGATAGTTTTAGGTTTCCCATTTAAGTCTTTAATTCATATTGATTTGATTTTTGATATGGTGAAATAAAAAGGTCTAGTTTCAATCTTCTGCATGTAGCTTGCCAGTTACCACAGATCAGATAGGTGTGCAGCTTTATTTCTGGGTTCTCTAATCTGTCCCTTCGGTCTGTGTATCTGTCATTGTACCAATATCATGCTGCTTTGGTTAATGTAGCCTTGTAGTATAGTTTGAAGTTAGGTAGCATGATGTTGCCGGCTTTGTTCTTTTTTCTTATGATTGCTTTGGCTATGTGGACTGTTTATGGTTCCATATGAAATTTAGAATAGTTTTTTCTAGTTCTGTGAAAATGTCATCAGTAGTTTGCTAGGTATAGCACTGAATCTGTAAATCGCTTTGGGCAATATGACAATTTTAAGAATATTGATTCTATTCATGAGTAAGGAATGTTTTCTTATTCGTATCATTGCTGATTTCTTTGTAATTTTCAGTGTTTTGTAATTCTCATTGTAAAGATCTTTCACATCCCTGGTTTACTGTATTCCTAGGTATTTTATTTTTTATTTTTTTGTGGCTGTTGTGAATGGGATGACATTCTTAACTTGGCTCTCAGCTTGTATGTTATTTGTGTATAGAAATGCTACTGACTTTTGTACATTGATTTTGTATCAGTTGTTTATAAGATCTAGGAGACTTTGGGGAGAGAATATGCAATTTTCTAGGTATAGGTTCATATTGTCTGGAAAGACAGACAGTTTGGATGTCTTTTATTTCCTTCTCTTAACTGATTGCTCTGGCTAAGACTTCCTACAATATTGAATAGGAATGGTGAGAGTGGGCATCCTTGTCTTCTTCTGGTTCTCAAGGGGAATGGTTCCAGCTTTTGCCAGTTCAGTATGATGTTGTTGATGGGTTTGTCATACGGCTCTTACTATTTTGAGATATGTTCCTTTAATGTCTAGTTTGTTGAGGGTTTTTTTTTAACATGAAAGGATGCTGAATATTATCAAAGGCCTTTTCCACATCTATTAAGATTATTAAGTCAGCCATCTTGCGCCTTCTCTCTTCTGCCATAGCTGCCTATAGGCCCATAGAGTTATAGTCCTTATAGGGGTTTGTAATTATCTGTTGTTCCCTTGGCTCAAATCAAAGAGGGAACCAAACCAAAAAAGTTAAGGAAAGTTGAGGAATAGGAAGTGCCCTCACAAGCCACTTGTGAGAAGGCTGGGTTTTTTTTTAATTATTGCATCTTATACGATACAATTACATGCCTATATATTTTCAATTTTACCTCAATTTAATCTATAATTCTATAAGTACCAACTTGGAAAGCATTCAATAACTTTGTTAGATAATTTTATAGATTAGTTTTTAAATCTGAGACACCATCTGAGGGGTCCAACTAGATAGCTAGAGAAAGAAGCCTTGCCCACCCCCAATCATTCCAGCTACCCCATCTTAGATATTCCAGTCCTGGGTGAGTACTCATGGGAATAAACACCTTGTGAAGCAGATGAACCACCCAGCTGAGCCAAGCCAACCCACAGTAGCAGTTGCCTACCACATGTCAGGCACTGTTTTTGGTAGTGGGACTACAGTATTGAAGAAAACCAACAAAAGGACTAACTTAATGAACTATATAGATTCTTTGGAGCACTCTGAAAAATGCAAATAAAAAATATTTTTAAAATCTATTATGTTAGTAATGGAGCAATAGAAGTACCAGCACATTTGAGAGCTTGCAAAAACAGTTGGCAAGGAAAATAAAGTCCCCTGATTTTGTAATAGGTACATTTACAATGAAGACATTCTGTGAGAATCCTGATTCTATGTGATTCCTTGACAATGAATTGGAAGAAAACATGTATCAAAAAACATAAGGGAAATGGACCTTTCTGAAAGTACTCTTACTATAAAACTGCACCCAACAGACAGCTTTCCACAAAATTCCTGCTTTGAAAAAGGAAGGCTGCTTTGAAAGAGGTTTATGATGACAAGCAGAATCACTCTCTGAGGCCACACTACACTGACTTTTGCAGGTGTGCTATTTCATGAAATAAACATTGTGATTAACACACTAATCGTTGTCACTCAGAGATAGAACCTCGACTTGTTTCTGTTCCAGCCATCCCTAGGTGACACAAAGGTCCAGGACATTCATCCTTGGGTAGACACTCAAATGTTCCTTATCAGACTCAGTGATACTTACAAAAAGACATTTCTCAAATCCTGAAAGTAAACATGTGGAATCTGCTGCAAGTAGAAAACAAAGAGGTAATGTGTTTATTTTCCCTCTTAAAGGAGGACCTATTTGGCAAACTGAAAGCCTTGTGGCTGTAGAATTGTTACATGATTTGCATATACTTTTCCTAACGATGGAGAAGAAAAAACGGTACTTGCCCTTCAGTGCACTTGTCAAGAAGGAAGACTGGATAGTTTACCAAGTTATGCCATAATTGTTTGGTATTAGGATTTGTGCTTCTATTGTCTAGAGAGAACTTTCATTTTCTGAAGGTGGCTGGGTTGAGATTCTGCTACAGTTAATGGCTAAATGCTTTCAACATTAAAAATAAAAATAAGGGGATACCTTTAGTAAACATGCATTGCATTTACTTAATCTTTACACTGCACATGGAAAAATGAAGGTATGGTAATGAATTCAAACTAATTACCTAATAGTGTTTTGGCTATAATTTTGAGTATATTAAAAATATAAGTAGTCAGCAACAAAAATAAAATTGTTCCTTTTTTTGGTTGTGACTACCTATCAGAGAATGAGAAATATGTTCATGAGTATATCATGGTATATTAGCAGCCATTGGAAGGATCTGATAGAAAATGTGGAAATCTAGAAATTATTTCATGATATACTAAGAAACAGAAGTAGGATATAAAGTGTAATCAGTATTAGGTTACAACTTCATATGAACTCATATGGACAGGGACAGGGCATGAAGATTGAAAAGTGAGAGTTGATATTTTAGAGAAGTCTTTCCTTTAGAGTTATATCTATGTACAATAACTAACCATCAGAACAAAACCCATACAATTAAAAAAATAGAGTGAGTGTATTTGGCTACTTCCTGTGGTAGTAAAATTAAACATTAAATTAATGTGAGTTCTTAATCCTTTTTCTGGTATGTGGCAAGAGTGAAAACTTACCATGAGTGTCTTGTGGGTCTTATTTAATGAAATGGACTTTAATACACTAAAAAAGGAATATGTCCGAAAAACATATTTAATATGTGGTTCTGTCTGTTTCTAGCTTTACAATCTTTGTGACCCTAAATACTTATCTTAAGCTTTTTCATACTTAGCTAATATGAAATGCAGAGGATATCAATGTCTGGCCTACTAAACAGGCGCATTTGTGGTGATGACTAGATGACAAAATAATGCACTTGTAAACTGTGCAATTTCATGATGATATTTTCTATTTTACAATCTGGACAAAATTTCTTGCCAGGATCCTTGTGCCACAGCACACCTGATCAACATGCTTTCATGCCCAATTTGTTCTGGCTTCTCCTCTGTAGGAAAAAGCTAGGTTCTAGATTGTGTGCAATTTCCAATACTAAGTTGAATTCAGCTGTTCTCTTTCACACATCTAGCAATCACTAACTCTGTTACTGAGAGCAGCTGCCCTAGACCAGTATTTTCCCACCAGATGAATTCAGCTGCTTCTTTGAACACACTCAGTTCCCCTTTTCTCTCTTTCTTGCTTGTTTTCCAATAGTTACGCACACTCCTGTAATGTTAACTTAAAATCTCCTTAACTGCTACCCTCAGGGTAAGAAAGCATATAATGGAGGCCATACCCTTTGATACACATTATATCTACATATTTTGTTAAACATTTATTTAACAAAAATTTTCTGCCACATCCTTCTTTGAATCCCGGGCCAGGTTTTGGAGCAGCTCTGTGGTGAAGGGGCCTAGCTGATCCTACAGCCACTCAAATAATTAAAAATGGAGCTGATGAGAGACCAACGCACATTCTAGTTTGTCTTCATTTCTTCCAAATTGTCCTCACAGGTTTCAGTTTGTCCTTGTGAATTGTAGTTTTTCTTATACATTCCGGTTTGCCTTTGTTCCCTCCCATTTCAAGTCCATCTTTCCCTCTTGACTATTGGTCTTGCTAACTTTAGGCACAACACCAGAAGCAGGAGTCTTACACAGACTATTTAACCACCTTCCACACTTGCAGAACACGTAAGACCAGAATAGATCCCTTGTGCCACAACACTCCTAGGGGTTCTGCTTGTCTGATCAAGCTTTGACTCATACATTATGTGGGGTCACTAGCTTCTAAGATGGTCCCCAATGGCACTCACCTCTTGGTAGTCACACCCTGTGTATTCCCCTTCCATGTTGCTTCAGAATTAATTTGTCTACCATACAGAATAAAACAGAAGTGATACTGTACGCTTTTGGGATCTATAAGTAATAAAAGGCACTGTGGCTTCCTGTACTAGCTCTGTCTCTCTCTCTCTCTCTCCCTACCCTGCCCCACTTTATCTCTGTCTGTGGGTTTACTCACTCTGGGGGAAAGGCTGCTGCACATTCTGAGTAACCCTAGGGAGACAGTCACATTTCAAGAAACAGAGGTCTTCTGACAACAGCCATGTGAGTGAGGTTTGAAGCAGATTCTCCAGACCCCGTCAAGACTTAATTGACTGCAGCTCCAAGGAACATCTTAATTACAATATCATAAGAGACCCTGAGCCACAACAACACAACTAACTACTTCCAAATTCTTGAATTTCAGAAATTGTGAGATAATAAACATTTGTTGTTTTAAGTCACTGAGTTTGGGGGTATTTGTCATGTAACAATAGAAAGCAATTAAACTATGAAAATATAGTTATTGACACTGAAGTTTACATGCAAAATATTCCTGAAATCGCAGAAATATTATTATACCTTTTAAGCATATTATTTATCAAAACATTTCAGAAACATCAGGAAATGAAATAAAAATGAACTTTTGCTCTAGACGATCATTAAGAAAATTTTTCTTAAACACTCTAGATACATCTTACACTATAAGAGATATTTTCTCAGGAAATAAATTATATAGTCTTTTGCAAATAATTATCAAATGGTTTCTATTTGATAACATTTATTTTAAAACAATCATTTAAATTATTCAATAGTAGAAAAAATAAAGCAAATAAAAACATAACCACCAGAAAAAGAACCTTAAGATCAAAATTCTTATGAAAAAAAGAATCATGGACAACTTTAAAGCTCTTAGTTGGGTTTCAGTATCATCAATTCTAGTTATTTAATATTGAATAAAACAGTAGAGTTCGTACTCTGGTGTCCACTGCCCGAATTTCCTTTCAGGCTGTTTTGTGCTGTATTAGAACCCAATACCCAGTGCAGTTGCTTATAATCCTTCAATTTCATGGCTTTTTAAAAATACCACAGGGCACAACTCTAATTTAAAAAAAAAAAAAAAAAGGAAAGTAGGAAAAAGTTTAATTAATCTCTTACATCAGTGAATAAATTGAAATGAGAATATATTACATTAGTTTTATTATCATACTTCTAATTGACTCCTCCAGTACATTTTCTGAAAGAAATGGTTTAAGGGAGGATGATTTTTGATATTTCAAATAGAATAAAATCAGTCATACTATAGACAGGGACTGCTTTTCTTTGGATGGCTCCCCTGACTGTAAGCCCTCCCTAAACCTGCTACATGCTTTTTCTACCACCTATGTTGCTAAGTGTCTAAAGAGTTAGGATATTTAAAATCCATGTCAAAAGTAAGTATGAATAAAAACCTCAAAAATAATGCAGAATCACAGTAATTTTATCTTTATTCACATTTAAAATGTAGTTTTATTACATATATATTTATAAATAAACTAGAAAACATTAATATTTATTTAATGAGGAGACATAAATGGAATGATTTAATAATCACTTTCACTTTTCCTGTTTCCTAAGGAATAAAAACTAGCAGTCTGGTAAATGTCTGTTATGTATCTCTTCATGTTTATACCAACAGATGTATACATATACACACAGTTGTGTTTGTTATATTTGATGATTTTATCTCAATCTGCATAAATTTAATGCTTCTGTCCTTTCAGTCAGAAGACAGGAATGATATTGTCTTCATTAACAGCCAGGAGCATTTTTGGAAGGAAAGGATGCTATCTATTGTCTCTTGTGCTACATGTGGAATTTGCTGAAAATGAGACAAGCAATTTCTGATTGCTATATGCCATGTTGGTCAGCTGCTGCTTCTGTTACTGACTTCCATAGAGTGGTTTTATAGCAAGATTTAAGAAAATTGGTTTTGACATTGGTATTTTATGATGCATAGGAACTTAGTGACAATAGTTTATGGCAGAGGCCAACAAGCAGTGGAACAAGAACAATCACAAATCTCTGAGGTTCTCCATGATGCCTCCTAATTCTACCAATTTCTTGTCTCTGCAGTATTTAGAAACCTTGTTTCTCTCAAAGATGGCCTGTATTGGTCCATTTTCATATTGCTATGAAGAAATACCTGAGACCCGGTAATTTATAAAGAAGAAGAGATTTAATAGATTCACAGTTTCACATGGCTGGAGAGGCCTCACAATCATGGTGGAAGGCAAAGGAGCAAAATCACATCTTACATGGCAGCAGGCAATAGAGCATGTGCAGGAGAACTGCCCTTTATAAAATCATCAGATCTTGTGAGACTTATTCACTATCACAAGAGCAGCATGAGAAAAACCTGCCCTCATGATTCAATTATCTCCCACCAGGTCCCTCCCATGACACGCAGAGATTATGGAACTACAATTCAACATGAGATTTGGATGGGGACACAGCCAAACCATAACATTCCATCCCTGGCCCCTCCCAAATCTCACGTTCTCACATTTCATAACCAATCATGCCTTCCCAACAGTCCCCCAAAGTCTTAACTCATTTCAGCATTAATTCAAAAGTCCACAGTCCAAAGTCTCATCTGAGACAAGGCAAGTCTCTTCCACTTATGAGCCTATAAAATCAAAAGCAAGCTAGTTACTTCCTAGATACAATGGGGTCCAGGCATTGGGTAAACATACCTGTTCCAAATGGGAGAAATTGGCCAAAGCAAAGGGGCTACAGGCCCCATGCAAGTCCAAAATCCAGCAGGGCAGTCAAATCTTAAAGCTCCAAAATGATTTCCTTTGACTCCATGTCTCACATCCAGGTCACATTGATGCAAGCGGTGGGCTCCTATGGTCTCGAGCAGCTCTGCCCCTGTGGCTTTGCAAGGTACAGCCCTATTCCTGTTTGCTTTCATGGGCTGGCATTGAGTGTCTGTGGCTTTTCAGGTGCATGGTGCAAGCTGTTGGTGGATTGGCCATCCTGGGGTCAGGAGGACGGTGGCCCTCTTCTTACAGCTCCACTAGGCAGTTCCCCAGTGAGGTCTCTGTGTGGGGGCGCCCACCCCACATTTCCCTTCCGCCCCTGCAGCACACTTCTGCAGTACACCTCTGCCTGGACATCTAAGCATTTCCATACATCCTCTGAAATCTAGGCAGAGGTTCCCAAACCTCAATTCTTGTCTTCTGTACACTCACAGGCCCGACACCTCATGTAAGCTGCCAAGGCTTGTGGCTGGCACCCTCTGAGGCAACAACAGCCTGAGATGTACATTGGCCCCTTTTAGTCACAGGTGGGATGCAGGGTACCAAGTCCCAAGACTGCACAAAGTAGCAAGGCCCTGGGCCCAGACCATGAATCCATTTTTTCTTCCTAGGAGGCTTGTGATGGGAGGGACAGCCATGAAAACCTATGACATGCCCTTGAGACATTTTCCCCATTGTCTTGGTGGTTAACATTGGGCACTTCATTACTTATGCAAATTTCTGCAGCCAGCTTGAATTTCTCCTCAGAAAATGGGTTTTTCTTTTCTATTGCATGGTTAGGCTGCAAATTTTCTGAACTGTTATGCTCTGCTTCTCTTTTAAACAGTCATTCCAATTCCAAACCATATATTTGTGAATACATAAAACTGAATGCTTTTAATAGCACCCAGTCACCTCTTGAATGCTTTGCTGCTTAGAAATTTCTTCTGCCAGACACGCTAAATCATCTTTCTCAAGTTCAAAGTTTCACAGATCTCTAGGGCAAGGGCCAAATGCCACCAGTTTCTTTGCTAAAGCATAGCAAGAATCACCTTTGCTCCAGTTCCCAATAAGTTCCTCATTTCTATCTGAGACCACCTCAGCTTGGACTTTTTGGTCAAAACCATTCAACAAGTCTCTAGGAAGCTCCAAACTTTCCTACATTTTCCTATCTTTTTCTGAGCCCTCCAAACTGTTCCAACCTCTGCCTGTTATCCAGTTCCAAAGTCACTTCCACATTTTCAGGTATCTTAATAGCACTATCCCACTCCTGAGACTGGGTAATTTTTTTTTTTTTTTTTTTTTTTTTTTGAGACGGAGTTTTGCTCTTGTTGCCCAGGCTGGAGTGCAATGGCGCGATCTTGGTTCATCGCAATCTCCACCTCCTGGGTTCAAGAAATTCTGCCTCAGCCTCCTGAGTAGCTGGGATTACAGGCATGTGCCACCACATCCAGCTAATTTTGTATGTTTAGTATAGATGGGATTTTTCCATGTTGGTCAGGCTGGTCTTGAACTCCTGACCTCAGGTGATCCGCCCACCTTGGCCTCCCAAAGTGCTAGGATTACAGGTATGAGCCACTGCGACTGGCTTGAGACTGGGTAATTTATAAAGAAAAAGATTTCATTGACTCACGGTCCCACATGGCCGGGGAGGCTTCACAATCATGGTGGGAGGCCAAGGTAGAGCAAAGTCACATCTTACATGGCAGCAGGCAAGAGAGCGTGTGCATAGTAACTACTCTTCACAAAATGATCAGATCTTGTGAGACTTATTCACTATCATGAGAGCAGGGGAAAACCCCATCTCCATGATTCAATTGCCATCCACCAGGGTCCCTCCCATGACCCATAGGGATTATAGGAGCTACAATTTAAGATGAGATTTGGGTGGGGAGACAGCCAAACTATATCACGGCCCCTTCAGCAACTTTCAGGTCTTTCCTTCTAAATTTATTATCCATTACTGCATAAAAATTTACCCTAACCTTTAATCTCTTAAAACAACATATCTTGTCTTACAGTTTCTGTGGAACAGGAGTCAAGGCATAGCTTAGCTGGGTGGTTCTAGCTCAGGGACTCTCAGAAGGCTACAAAGTGTCAGCTATGGCTGTAATTATCTCAAGGCTTGGATAGAAAAGGATCTGCTTTCAAGTTCACTCACATTGTTGTTTTCAGGTATCAAGTCTTCTTTGACCGTTGGCTGTGGGTCTTCCTTAGTTTCTTGCCACTTAGGCCTCCCCTGAGGCAGCTCACAGCATGGTATCTGGCTACAATAGAGCAAGAAAGTGCAGGAGAGAGTGCAAGCAAGACAGAAGCCAAAGTCTTTTGTAACCTAATCTTGGAAGTAACATCAACCCATCATTTTTGCCAGATCCTATTTGTTAGAAGCAAGTAACTAGGTACAGCCCATACACAAAAAGGGGATTACACATGGAGTGGATACCAGGAGGCAGAGATCATTGAGGACTATTGCATACCACACCATTTTTTCATGGTCTCACAAATTCTTTACCTCCTAGTGAAATGTCTGGAGGCCACTTGTGATTGTAATTTTTAAAAAAGAATTAAACTTTTTCCTTCTTCTTTATCTAATCTGATATCAACCTAAAATCTTACATTTAATTCGATGCTGAAAATTATTTGGAGGATGTAAAATTCAAATCATTAAACTTGTCAAGTTATTTTTTAGACTTTTTTATTTCAAGTTTCAAATTAAGATAAAATATACTTTTATTATCTTGTTAATCTTTTCATCAGCTGTGGTTACATACGTTTTGCATTGCTGATATCAATTATGTGCCTTCTCTCTCTATGTGTCTCTCTGTCTCTCTCTCTTTCAACTTTGTTGATTCTCTATTTTATGTGTGCTTTCTCTGCCATTAATTAATTATCTTTCTTATTTTTTCTGCAGTTTTCTTTGGATTTGTTTTGTTCCTGTTTCTTCAACTCATTAAGATGCATGTTTAGTTCAATGATCTTCAGCTTAAAAATAAAACTATTCAGTTTGCTAATATCACAACTCTTGAAGTTATATACTGAGTCAATAAAGAGAATGTTGCTGAGCACATCAGAAGTTCCTTTGTGCCTTCTCCTAATAATCAAGCCTTCCCTCCTCCACAAAGGTTAGCTTTACTAAGCCAAATCAGAGAAACTTCTAATCTGGGGCCAATTTTCCCCACTGCTGAGGCAAATCCTTCTGAGTAATATACCTTTGTCCTACGAATTATGAGTTTATTCAGCCTGGCTGGTGGGCTCGTGTATAAGATCTGAACACTATTCCCTCTAATCCTTTCATATGATTCTTTCTACATACTTGAACAGTGCAAATACTGATCACACGTGCAAGTACTTACTGATCAGTACTCTGAGGAACACTTGAGGGGGGCCATCTGCAGATCTCCTTGATTCTCTATGCAGCAACTCTCTCTGCACTACTCTGTCCTGCAAACTCAAGCCGCCTTATCCTCTTTCTACTCTCGGGTCCATCTCCAAACCTCAGGTTGCCTAGCAGGCTCTCCCTGGGTTCCCCCTTTCTGTACTATGGCTTAGAAACTCACAGCAATAACCTAGGATTAACAGAACATACCTTGTTTGTTTTCCATTCCTCAGGGTTCACCTTACTTTTTTCCCTGATATCCAACATCTTCACAATCATTGATTCTTTGTTTCTTTCTTTGAGCTTTCTTTTTTTCTGGTAAGAGAATAAATTCAGTCTGTAATATATCATCTTAAAGAGAAGTAAAAGTTTCAGAGTATCTAATAAACATTTAAAAGAATGTTAAACTGGAACATATTTAACTGTAACTTTGTACCCATTGACTAGCATGTCTATATTCCTTCTTGGTCCTAAAATTCCTAGCTTCTAGTAAACACTGTACCACATAAATATGTATAATTACTATGTGTCAATTAAAAACAAAATAAAACTTAAAAAAATAAATTGTTACAATAAAAAGGCAAAAAGAAAGACACTAAACCATTTTTTCCTGCCTCAAGATTAGAATTAATCCCTGTAATTGCAGTTTTTTTCTCATACATTTTATACCAATGCATTACTCAAATAAAGACAATTGTCATTTCATCAGCTGAGCTAAACCTCTACTATCTTTTAACACAAGGCTAGTTACTTTTTGAAGTGATGTTACCTTTTAAGAACTGATTAACTCTATGGACCTTTCTCAGGAAAAATATGTACTAAATGATAAATGCTTGAGGTGATGGATACCCGAATTACCCTAATTTGATCATTACATATTGTATGCTTGTATCAAAATTTCACATGTACCCCTGAATATGTACTCATATGTATTCATAATAATCACAAATAAAAAAGTGTTAAAGTTTAAATTTTGTATTAAATATCAAAGAGTTCCAGGATCTTTGGAAGTTTAAAAACATACCCTCTCACGTCTGTATTCCCAGCACTTTGGGAGGCCGAGGCAGGCAGATCACCTGAGGTCAGGAGTTCAAGACCAGCCTGGCCAACATGGTGAAAACCCATCTCTAATAAAAAATACAAAAATTAGCCAGGTGTGGTAGTGGGTGCATATAATCCCAGCTACTTGTGAGGCTGAGGCAGGGAGAACTGCTTGAACCTGGGAGGCAGAGGTTGCAGTGAGCCGAGATCACACCACTGTACTCCAGCCTGGGCAACAGAGCGAGACTCTGTCTCAAAAAAAAAAAAAAAAAAAATCCTAACTGGAAAAGTTTTTCTCTGGCATTTGACAGCTGTGGAGCACAGTATTAGTCCTCTGATCTCTCACCAACACTCTGGTTATCCTTAGGGGAAACTTTTCTTTTTCTGATGCATTTAAGGTATGCAATTAATCCCTCATTCTTAATATGAATAGAGAGTCAAAAGTAACAAATACTTTAGGAAAGCTTGTAACATGAAAGGAAGAGACAAAAATAAACTGAAGTAGTTAAAAATGATATTGTAGGAAGCAAGATCATACAGGCAAAAGAAAAAAGTTTCAAATAAATATAGTTAATATATTCACAGAAATTAGAGAAAATGTTGAGGAAATAACATTCATTGGACATATTGTAGAAATGGAAATGGAAAAAATGAATATTAAGTAACATATTTTTAAGAAATTAAAAATATCAGCATTAAAGTTAAAACTCAACAAACAACAATAAAATCTCCCAAAAGTAGGAAAAATCATCAAAGTGGTGGCAGGTAGGAAAGAAACATGTAAGACTATCAAAGGGTTAAATCAAAAAGTAAATATCTCATTCATAGAAGCTAAGGAAAGAGAATAAAAAGAAAAGAAATTACTGGAGAAGTTTCCTCCCAACAAACATAAGAAACAAATTACAGAGACAAATATATTTCACAGAAATTATAGGTGTATTAGTCCATTCTCATGCTGCTATAAATAACTGCCTGAGACTGGGTAACTTATAAAGGAAAGAGGTTTAGTTGATTTACAGTTCCACATGGCGGGGGAGGACCCAGGAAGCTTACAATCATGGTGGAAGGCGAAGCAAAAACGTCATTCTTCACATGGCAGCAGGTAAGAGAAGTGCTGTGCAAAGGGGAAAAAGCCCTTTATAAAGCCTCCAGATCTTGCGAAAACTCACTCACTATCACGAGAACAGCATGAGGGTAACCACCCCCATGATTCAATTATCTCCCACCGGGTTTCTCCAACATGTGGGGATTATGGGATTATAATTCAAGATGAGATTTGGGTGGGAACACAGAGCCAAGCCATTAATAATTATAGGCCAACAGAGCCAGAAAAGAGAATATTAAAGACCACACCAAGTATCATCATCATCATGTAATATTAGTACACAAGTTATAAAGGAAAACCATGAAAGTTTTCAGGAAGAAAAATAAAAATAAATGAAGAACAAATGCATATAGAACAGGTTACTTACAAACCGTTAAGAATTATAATAACACAGGAATTTCCAATACTAACATTTAGAAATTAGAAGACAATTTGAGCATACCTTCAAAATTCTGAACAAACAATGATATTCAAGCTAAAATATTATAATTACTTAAACTGACAAATGTGAGGGCAAAATAACAACATTTTCCCACTTGTATAAGCAATTTAAACTCAAAACAGTTTACCATCCATGGAAACTCTCAGGAAGCTACTAGAAGATGCAACCCTCTAAAGGGAGGCAACAAACTAAGAGAAAACATGAGTTTTCGGAGCCAAAAAGCAAATGATCTAACTTCAGTGAAAAGAAAAGAGAAGCTCCATGATGAAGGCAAAGAGAGATCCCAGGATGACTATTGCATAATAAGCTCATTAAAATTGAGGAGAGCAGAGGTCACCAATTAGAACAATTTCATATGAAAATAGAAATGTTGTATTAAATCGTGTAAACAGTATGGCCTGAAATACATTTTATGGAGTTTGTGGTGCATTTAGGAAGAATTAGCAATAAAAAACAGAAAACATAAAAACATAAAACAAAAAAAGCAAGTAAGAAATGAAATACTTTTATCTGATTCTCTTGGAATGTTTGTTCTCTCTATGCTCCCTTTTGGGATACTTCTTAAAAAGCCGCCACCATGCTATGAGAAATGAAAACCAATAAGAAAGAATCCACATAGGTGTTTCAGTCAGTAGACCTAGCTGAGTCCCCAGCCTTCTAGGAATTCCAGGCTATGTGTCAGATATGTACATGAAGGAGCTTCCAGATTATTAAAGCCCTGTGCCGTTAAGTCATCCCTAGTCTCTGAGTCTTCTCAGCTGAGGCTCCAGACATCATGGAGCAGCGTCAAACCATCCCTGCTATGCCATGTTTAAATTTCTGGTCCACAGAATCTGCGCACATAATAAAATGGTTGCTTTACTCCAAAAGTTTTGGGGTGGTTTGTTACACAACAATATTAACTAAGGTACATTAACTTGCATTAAATAATTACTAAAAGCACATATGAAGGTATCTGCTATTTAACTAAGCAAAATTTGAGAGTAGGTTCTTTGATCATCCCCATTCCTGACCACTCTGTTAAAGAATTACGGATTAATCCACATCTATTGTCCTTTGGGGGTCAAGAAAAGCATGTCTTCTCTTTCAAACAGGGTAACAGAAAAACTCAGAATTAGAGAGGAATAGGCACAATACACATGGTTATTAAAACTGTCTGTGCTGAGAAAGAGCACATAATTAGTAATAAGGAAGCCTGCGCCCTATATAACAGAGGAAATAAATGCAGATCTCCATTTGTGCAGAGTGCTGGATATTTACTGGTTCATATTGCTGTTATGAAAGAGTCTTTTTTGTAAAATCACCATGGCATCCAATGTAATGTTCCAAAGGGATTAATTTGGTAGGAAATTAAATGCTTTGCCTAGATACAAGATCTTTTAAAATTATATATGTGCCAAATTGCACTAAAATAATTGGGTAGCTGAGGACATCTGTTGCAATAAATTCAAACAGTGAATATTCTATTTAAATTGATACTGAGCATCGTATCAAAAAGCATCTATTTCTCCCGTTTTACGTGGAGCAGAGCCTGAAAATAGCTCATTTTAAAGATATTAAAAAATTATTTGAAAAAAAACTGTGGTAATCTAATCTGAAGTAATGCCATGAAAAGCTATTTATGAAATAGAGTCACAATTTATATTAAAAGTATGTCTAAGCTTTGTGGTCGACTCCTAGATTGAGTTATACCATCTTATTGCTGATGAGGGTTACAGTTTAGGATCTGGTCTTAATTTACTCAGTTATTTGGGAATTAACTATTTGATTGCTTCTTGGACGCCTGCTTTAGAGCTCAAGAAATACAGCAGATAGATGCCAATACGTCACTGTGTATATCAGGTTAAATATCCCTCTACATGCCAGTCATTAGTGCCTGGCATAAGATAGTCTGCTGCATAAGATAATCTATTTGCTTTGCAGGATTTTATTGGTTAAATTTAGTAAGGAAATTAGTTGAAACCCTGTATAGCATAATGTATATGAACCAGAGGTTTTCACAAGCTAGTGTACACTGAAATATTTTTAGATAAAGACCAGTTTAACTGAGGGAGATTTACAATCTCACAGTCTCATTATCTAATCCATCATCTTCTTTAGATATCATGAAGTTTGTAAGAGGCCAATGCCTACTACCTTTCAGGACATATTTATAACTGTTTTTTCTTTTCTTTTTTCCTCCTAAGAGGTTTTAATTGCTAGAGCGCTAAAAAACAAAGTGTGTGTAACCTGATATTAAAGGGACATTCCTGTTCTGGCATCTATTGTACTTATTAACTGTGTAACCTGGGTCAAGATAGTTGGCTCATTTAAGTTTTAGGTGTTTTTGACCGGTCACAGTGGCTCACGACTGTAATCCCAGCACTCTGGGAGACCGAGGTGGCCATATTGCCTGAGGTCAGGAGTTCGAGACCAGCCTGGCCAACATGGCGAAACCCCATCTCTACTAAAAAATACAAGAATTAGCTGGGCGTGGTGGCATGCACCTGTAATCTCAGCTACTCGGGAGTCTGAGGCTGAAGAATCACTTGAACCCGGGAGGCGGAGGTTGCAGTGAGCCGAGATCACACCACTGCACTCTGTCCTGGGGAACAGAGCTAAACAAAACAAAACAAAACAAAGTTCTAGGTGTTTCTTCTGTTGAGTTAGAAAAAAACTAATACTTACCTCACATGATTGCTTGAAAAATGAAATGAAATACTTTGAGAACAACCTCCGATATTCAACACACGTTACCTTCTGCCTCTTAAGAATATCTAACACAGTGCTACACAAGCATGACCACATCTGGAAAACTGTAGGTAAGAGCCAATGATGTTTAGATTTAGAGAACAGCATTTAGAACAGATTTAGACAGTATTTTAAGGATGGTTAAATGAGATGAGGAAAAATACGGAATCGGACATGGCTCATTGTCCAGTTGTGCTAATCATATGGATAGTAATATCCTAAATGGGAATTAGATGAAAATGAACTATGTTTAAATGTTGCTCTTTAATATCTCATTATAATTAATACATACTGAGTGTTTATGATGAACTAAGTACTTTTGTAGAATCTGTATGTCTTACCTTATTTTGTACTCATGAAAACCTTATGAAGTAGGTAAAATCATTTCTTTCATTTTACAGAAGTTTGTATTGGTCTCTGTTAACCACAGCAAAGTTTAGAAGTATGCTCAGAACAGTCTGTAACTAGGGGAGCCAGAGTTTGAATCAGGCAATCAGATTCCAGAATCCATATTTTGAATCGTTCCCTAAACTAATTATTAAATAGACTCTCAGAAGGCACTAGTCACTATGGAATTATGAGAGAAGATGGGGAGAGAAATAGAGATCCTATTTCATTTCATACTTTTATAATTCTGGGAAGATTTTCAAAACAAAAGAAACTTCAGACGGTCAGCTGCCATGAGAAGGTCAACTTGGAAGAGGCGGCTTTGGAATTGGCTGTTACATGGTAACGTCTAGATCAGTTTTATTTTAATGGTGCACATAGACAATTATTTTTCATGGGCTTACAAGTAATTACCATGAGGAAGAAGAGATAGTCAACATTTAGTGTTCTTTAACATTCACTTTAGTTTTGAAATAGAAGGAAATAAACTAGAAACTATCAAGAGAGGTAGATCCAGATTTTCTTACAATTACTTAGTTTAAAAATATTTATTGAGCACTAGCAATATTATCAGTGGACACAATAGAAAGATGGGAGATATGTGGTTAGTAGGGTAATATGACAAGAGGCCCATGGAAGAAAAATCAAAAAACAAAGCATTCTCTTTTAGATAATAAAAGTGATCAGTCTTTTGTGATGTCACTTGTGCTATCGCTGAACACAAAATTAGCTATACAGTTTTATTTTTCCAAAACAAGAAATGACAGCTCTGTCTTATGAGTTGCTACTTTCTGTAGTCAGAGATGACTGCTTGTCATGAGAAAGTGGGTAGTAACTCTAATCTCATGGAATCCATCAAGATTTTCAAGCTAATATACAGACAGTATTTAGTAAATCTCTTAAAATAAGTGTGTCGAACATGTATGTTTTTGCTTTGCAATATTTAGCTCAGTATTCCACATAATTGCCTCTATGACTTTTTAAAACTTGATACATTTTCTCAAATATTTCACTTTGTAAATTTAATACTACTAGAAAAAAATCCAGAAGTACACAAAAATTAGTAAAGAATAAAAATAAAATTTAAAAAAACATATCTACAAAATCAGGAAGTGGCAGAATGAATGAAATCTGTAACTTTGGCCATAATGGTGATAGAAGGTAAAATATACAAAGCTTTGGGTGGAAGAGAAATATTCTGCTGTTTTCTAAATGGTGTAGTTGTGGTGAAATTTTTCAACAGATATTTTAGAGACAGAGATCTCAAGATATGGACTTGGAAACTGAAGCTGAGAAATGTCACTTTTTTCACTGAATATTATGCCATTTATTTTAAAAATGTTTATATATATTTATTTAAATTTACTCGATTTTATTCTATCTTCCACAATAGGAAGTTTATAATTTGCCAGAGGAGAAATCATTGTGGTAATTAGCCCAGAGGCGAGAATTAAAGTTTCTTTATAAATTCTATAAGGTACAACCCTAAAAGTTGTTAAGAATGGCATACACAGTGCCATTTAGTTATGGAGGACCTCAGGACACCAAAAGAAAAAAGAAAAAGTGTCAAAGGAAGATTTTATTAATAGCTTTTTAGTCTCCCCTCGAATTTTCTCCATCCTTCCTTCTCTTACACATCCTTGGTTCTCCTTCCTTATATTCCTTTTGAGGAAGCGATCAATTTGACCATCAAAGAACTTTCTTATTTGTTTATTGAAATGAATAAATAAAACAACATCAAAACAAACAACAACAAAAAAATACTTTCGTGAGAAAAGTGTAAGTAAAACAGAAAAAAAAAAGATTCTAAAAATGGCCAACAGTGGTAATTTGTGATTGAAAACCAAAACCTGACAACAATCATACTTCAAACTTTGATCAACTATAATGCAAACAGGGATGTAAAGTTCTCACTTTAGGTCCTGGTATTAGGCTTTTCGGCTTTGGGGTGGGTCTCTCGCTGGGGACCTGCCCTCTTATGACCAGAATTTCCCCCCTGCCTCTTGACCCTATCAATATTGCACATGTAAATAATTTTAAATTTTTAATCCTGTTCATATACAAGTATGTAATATTATCAGTTGCTTTTTTATAACAAGAATTTCATCATCTGATTTGATGCTATCATTGCAAACATGGGAAACATTGTGATTTTTAAAAAGCACTCCAACCAGGATATAAACACATATGAATTTATTCATTCAAAATAGATAAGAAAGATTTATAAATTCATTGCTTAAACTCTTACTTTTAAAACTGGCAAAAAAAAATAAAATCTCCTGGGGCCATACAAACAATTGCTTATTAAAAGTAAGGCTAAGTTTCAAAAATGTTTATAGTTCAAGACAACATATATGGAAATATTTATGGTTTTTGTTTTTGTTTTTGTTTTTTTGAGACAGACTTTCGCTCTTGTTGCCCAGGCTGGAGTGCAATGGTGCGATCTCAGCTCAGGGCAACCTCTGCCTCCCAGGTTCAAGTGATTCTCCTGTCTCAGCCTCCTGAGTAGCTGGGATTCCAGGCACCCACCACCACACCCAGCTAATTTTTGTATTTTTAGTAGAGACGGGGTTTCATCAGGAAATATTTATGTTTTATACATGCTTTATTTATGTCTATAAAGGCGTTTAAAATATACAAATATGTTTTGAGTTTTTGTTAGTCCTTTATGTAACAATTCTATGCAAACAACACCCTAGCCAACATCAGTCTCAAACGGGGTAGAGAAAGGAGGAGTATTTTAGAATACAGACTGTAGTCTAACAGGACTAACAGCCCACAGTCTTCTGTTATTGGGATAAACTTACTAAAACAATATTTCCTCACCTTCATAATACCTAGCTGTCCTTTCTCCTTGTTGAGTTGCTAGTTACTTTCTAGGTCAAACAAAAAAACCACACACTTATACTGTAGCAATGCTGTTATTTTTTTTTTCCTGGTGCTGTGAATTATAACAAACATTGCATAGCATAAAATTCTAAAGTCATATCATTCTGAATACCAGTATCAATTGCCTGTGTTTTCTCACAGGTAAATACTAGGGAAAGAGTAAAGCCATATAGAACCCTTTTTATCTTGCGGATGGGGATTGAATATTTGGAAAGATCTGCATTTATCAGCAGCAAACCTCACTTCAGTAAGTCTAGTCTCTGAGGCAGGAATTCACAAAGTGAAGAAGTGGTAAAGTTCCCACTCATTCTCTGCTCTTTCTTGCCCTGCCCTCATGTAACTGAAGAATATTTAAAGTAATCTTTATTCATAAGGAACCACAATACCAAAAGGCCAGCCCACTGAGAAGGAAGGCTTCAAGCAATGTAACACTCCCCTCATCATTAACTGTGCTTCCTCTTCTTTGAGAATATTATTTTCTTTATCCTAACAAGGACAGTACAGACTTAGGCTGAATAAGTAAGAAATAATTGACTTCATTTTCTTTAACTTCCCTTAGAGGGAATTCAGACTGATTAATTGAAAGTTGCTGTAATTATTTCTAAGGTTGCTTTACATGATCTTTCCAAGATAATGAAAAATGTAAGTTAAAAAATAAGACAAATCAATCTATAATATCCAATGAGAAGTACTGGATAGCAAAACAGATATACATTATTATGATAATACATTAATATAATTTATAAATATGAAATGGAAAAGCATTAAAAATGTGAGTTTTTCTGAATTGTGGCATTACATGTGCTTTATCTTCTTACATTTCCTTTATTTTCTAAGTTTTTAAACAACAAATTCAGAAAAATATATATACTTAAAGAAGTAGACAGAGTTTACTTGACTTCAAGAGAGAATCCTTTTAAATACTATATATGGAAATGTTTCCATTATAGGATGCCCTGTGATTTTACGCTTTCAACATACACAAAACATATATTTTAATAGTGTTTACAGATTGATGGTATTTAAGTTTATACAAAAATAAAGAGGTCATCACTACTGTTTTAATTCCCATTTTCATTTTCACATTAGAAATATGCATAGGTACCTCTGACAGTCAGTCAGTCCCTTATCTGCAATGATTACTTTAAGGTATCCCCCAAGGCTTATCATGTCATTTTGTTTGACCTTCGGTTAACTAACTCATGCTGATTTCTTTAGTGATCCCCTAAGACAGGTTTTCCTTACTTATACAGAGTCTAATGGAGACACTCTTGTAGGTTTTCTTTTTTATTATTTCTCAAAAATCCCATTAACACAATCTCTATTGTAATACTCATCTAATTATAACATGCTCCTTGCTGAGCTCAGAGGGCAAGCATTCTAATAAAACTGTGGTCCTGCACTGAGAAGCAGAAAGAAATAACTGTCATTCTCACTTCAATAGTAAATTTTAATAAATTAGTCTACAGAGTTTTAAATCCACTTGGCAAAGATAAAGTGAAATGGCGAGTCTATTACTGATTTGAGTGTGAACTAGAGATACATAAATATTCTGCTTCTATGTGAACTGGATTATATGGTTTCTTAAAAGCCACTTTACTGAGATGTAACTGACATATAAAATCTCTGCATATTTAATATACACATCTCAATGAGTCGGGGGGTAAGTATACACACATGAAATCATCACCACCACCAAGATAATAAACATATGTATCACTTCCTAAAATTCCTCCTGCCTCTACTATTATTATTATTTCATTATGGTAATAATAGTTAACATAAGATCTACTGCCTTGGCACTTTAAGTATACAATACAGCATTGTTAGCTATAGGCATTATGTTGTATAGTAGATCTCCAGAATGTATTTTTCTTACATAATGGAAATTTTGTATCCTTTAGCCATCACTTCTCCATTGCCCCATCCACTAGGCTCCAACAACTGCCAATCTCATGTCCATTTCTATAAGTCTGACTATTTTATATTTTACATGTAAGTGAGATCATGTGGTATTGTCTTTCTGTGTCTGGCTTATTTGATTTAGCACAATGCCCTCTAGGTCCATCTATATTGTCAAAAATAGTGGGATTTCCTTCTTTTTATTTTAGTTTATTTTTTAACTTTTATTTTACATTCAGAGGTATATGTACAGGTTTGTTATACAGGTATTGTGTGTCAAGGGGGTTTGGTGTACAGATTGTTTTGTCACTCAGGTAATATCCATTTATAAGTGAGAACAGGTGGTATTTGGTTTTCTGTTTCTGTGTCAGTTTGCTCAGGATAATGGCCTCCAGCTTAATCCACGTTGCTGCAAAGGACATGAGCTCACTCTCATTTTTATGGCTGCAGAGTACTCCATTGTGTATATGTACCACAGTTTTTAATCTAGTTTACTATTAGTAGGCACCTGGGTTGCTTCCATGTCTTTGCTATTGTGAATAGTGCTGCAATGAATGTATCCATGCATATATCTTACGGTACAGTGATTTATATTCCTTTAGGTATATATCCAATGATGGAATTGCTGGATCAAACGGTAATTCTCTTTTAAGTACTTTGATAAATTGCCACACTGCTTTCCACAATGGCTGAACTAATTTACATTCCCACCAGCAGTGTATAAGTGTTCCCCTTTCTCTACAACCTTGCCAGCTTCTATTACTTTTTTACTTTTTAATAAAAGCCATTCTGACTGGCATGAGATAGTATCTCATTGTGGGATTTCCTTCATTTTTAAGGCTGAATGATATACCATTTTATGTATATACCACATTTTCTTTATCCATTCATCTACCCATGGACATTTAGCTGTTTTCACATCCTGCCTGTAATGAATAATGCTGCAATGAACACGGGAGTGCAGATATATTTCAAGATCCTGGTTTCAATTATTTTGCATATATATCTAGAAGAAAAATTGTTGGATTATATAGTAGTTCTGTTTTTAATTTTATGAAGAACCTCTACACTGTTTTTCATAATGGCTTTACCAATCTGCATTCCCACCAACAGTGTACCAAAGTTCCCTGTACCAAAGTTCCCTGTTCTCCATATCCTCACCAACCCTAGTTATCTTTCTTTGTTTTGATAGTAGCCATTCTAACAGGTGTGAGGTGACATCTCATTGTAGTTTTGATTTGCATTTTCTTGATTAGTGACGCTATGCACTTTTTCATATACTTGTTGGCCATCTGTATGCCTTCTTTGGAGAAATGTCTACTCAGGTCCTTAGGTCATTTTTTAATTGGAACACTTGTGTTTTTACTGTTTAGTTGTATGAGTTCCTTGTATATTTTAAAGATTAATCTCTTTGAGTGGGGGCCAATATTCAACATTCTTAAAGAAAAGAATTTTCAACCCAGAATTTCATATCCAGCCAAACTAAGTTTCATAAGTGAAGGAGAAATAAAATCCTTTACAGATAAGCAAATGCTTAGAGATTTTGTCACCACTAGGCCTGCCTTACAAGAGACCCTGAAGGAAGCACTCAACATGGAAAGGAACAACCGGTACCAGCCATCTCCAAAACATGCCAAAATGTAAAGACCATCGAGGCTAGGAAGAAACTGCATCAACTAACGAGCAAAATAACCAGTTAATATCATAATGGCAGGATCAAGTTCACACATAACAATCTTAACCTTAAATGTAAATGGACTAAATGCTCCAATTAAAAGACACAGACTGGCAAACAGGATAAAGAGTCAAGACCCATCAGTCTGCTGTATTCAGGAGACCCATCTCACACGCAGAGACATACATAAGCTCAAAATAAAGGGATGGAGGAAGATTTACCAAGCAAATGGAGAACAAAAAAAAGCGGGGGTTGCAATACTAGTCTCTGATAAAACAGACTTTAAACCATCAAAGATCAAAAGAGACAAAGAAGGCCATTACATAATGGTAAAGGGATCAATTCAACAGGAAGAGCTAACTATCCTAAATATATATGCACCCAATACAGGAGCACCCAGATTCATAAAGCAAGTCCTTAGAGACTTACAAAGAGACTTAGATTCCCATACAATAATAATGGGAGACTTCAACACTCCACTGTCAACATTAGACAGATCAACGAGACAGAAAGTGAACAAGGATATCCAGGAATTGAACTCATCTCTGCAGCAAGCAGACCTAATAGACATCTATAGAACTCTCCACCCCAAATCAACAGAATATACATTCTTCTCAGCACCACATCGTACTTACTCCAAAATTGACCACGTAATTGGAAGTAAAGCACTCCTCAGCAAATGTACAAGAACAGAAATTATAACAAACTGTCTCTCAGACCACAGTGCAATCAAACTAGAACTCAGGACTAAGAAACTCAACCAAAACCGCTCAACTACATGGAAACTGAACAACCTGCTCCTGAAGGACTACTGGGTACATCACGAAATGAAGGCAGAAATAAAGATGTTCTTTGAAACCAATGAGAACAAAGATACAACATACCAGAATCTCTGGGACACATTTAAAGCAGTGTGTAGAGGGAAATTTATAGCACTAAATGCCCACAAGAGAAAGCAGGAAAGATAAAAAATTGACACTCTAACATTGCAATTAAAAGAACTAGAGAAGCAAGAGCAAACACATTCGAAAGCTAGCAGAAGGCAAGAAATAACTAAGATCAGAGCAGAACTGAAGGAGATAGAGACACAAAAAACCCTCCAAAAAATCAATGAATCCAGGAGTTGGTTTTTTGAAAAGATCAACAAAATTGACAGACCACTAGCAAGACTAATAAAGAAGAAAAGAGAGAAGAATCAAATCGACGCAATTAAAAATGATAAAGGGGATATCACCACCGACCCCACAGAAATACAAACTACCATCAGAGAATACTATAAACACCTCTACGCAAATAAACTGGAAAATCTAGAAGAAATGGATAATTTCCTGGACACTTACACTCTTCCAAGACTAAACCAGGAAGAAGTTGAATCCCTGAATAGACCAATAGCAGGCTCTCAAATTGAGGCAATAATTAATAGCCTACCAACCAAAAAAAGTCCAGGACCAGATGGATTCACAGCTGAATTCTACCAGAGGTACAAGGAGGAGTTGGTACCATTCCTTCTGAAACTATTCCAATCAATAGAAAAAGAGGGAATCCTCCCTAACTCATTTTATGAGGCCAACATCATCCTGATACCAAAGCCTGGCAGAGATACAACAAAAAAAGAGAATTTTAGACCAATATCCCTGATGAACATCGATGCAAAAATCCTCAATAAAATACTGGCAAACCGGATTCAGCAACACATCAAAAAGCTTATCCACCATGATCAAGTGGGCTTCATCCCTGGGATGCAAGGCTGGTTCAACATTCGCAAATCAATAAACATAATCCAGCATATAAACAGAACCAAAGACAAGAACCACATGATTATTTCAATAGATGCAGAAAAGGCTTTTGACAAAATTCAACAGCCCTTCATGCTAAAAACGCTCAATAAATTCGGTATTGATGGAACGTACCTCAAAATAATAAGAGCTATTTATGACAAACCCACAGCCAATATCATACTGAATGGGCAAAAACTGGAAAAATTCCCTTTGAAAACTGGCACAAGACAGGGATGCCCTCTCTCACCACTCCTATTCAACATAGTGTTGGAAGTTCTGGCTAGGGCAATCAGGCAAGAGAAAGAAATCAAGGGTATTCAGTTAGGAAAAGAAGAAGTCAAATTGTCCCTGTTTGCAGATGACATGATTGTATATTTAGAAAACCCCATTGTCTCGGCCCAAAATCTCCTTAAGCTGATAAGCAACTTCAGCAAAGTCTCAGGATACAAAATTAATGTGCAAAAATCACAAGCATTCTTATACACCAGTAACAGACAAACAGAGAGCCAAATCAGGAATGAACTTCCATTCACAATTGCTTCAAAGAGAATCAAATACCTAGGAATACAACTTACAAGGGATGTAAAGGACCTCTTCAAGGAGAACTACAAACCACTGCTCAGTGAAATAAAAGAGGACACAAACAAATGGAAGAACATACCATGCTCATGGATAGGAAGAATCAATATCATGAGAATGGCCATACTGCCCAAGGTAATTTATAGATTCAATGCCATCCCCATCAAGCTACCAATGAGTTTCTTCACAGAATTGGAAAAAACTGCTTTAAATTTCATATGGAACCAAAAAAGAGCCCGCATCTCCAAGACAATCCTAAGTCAAAAGAACAAAGCTGGAGGCATCACGCTACCTGACTTCAAACTATACTACAAGGCTACAGTAACCAAAACAGCATGGTACTGGTACCAAAACAGAGATATAGACCAATGGAACAGAACAGAGTCCTCAGAAATAATACCACACATCTACAGCCATCTGATCTTTGACAAACCTGAGAGAAACAAGAAATGGGGAAAGGATTCCCTATTTAATAAATGGTGCTGGGAAAATTGGCTAGCCATAAGTAGAAAGCTGAAACTGGATCCTTTCCTTACTCCTTATACGAAAATTAATTCAAGATGGATTAGAGACTTAAATGTTAGACCTAATACCATAAAAATCCTAGAGGAAAACCTAGGTAGTACCATTCAGGACATAGGCATGGGCAAAGACTTCATGTCTAAAACACCAAAAGCAACAGCAGCAAAAGCCAAAATTGACAAATGGGATCTCATTAAACTAAAGAGCTTCTGCACAGCAAAAGAAACAACCATCAGAGTGAACAGGCAACCTACAGAATGGGAGAAAATTTTTGCAATCTACTCATCTGACAAAGGGCTAATATCCAGAACCTACAAAGAACTCAAACAAATTTACAAGAAAAACACAAACAACCCCATCAAAAAGTGAGCAAAGGATATGAACAGACATTTCTCAAAAGAAGACATTCATACAGCCAACAAACACATGAAAAAATGCTCATCATCACTGGCCATCAGAGAAATGCAAATCAAAACCACAATGAGATACCATCTCACACCAGTTAGAATGGCGATCATTAAAAAGTCAGGAAACAACAGGTGCTGGAGAGGATGTGGAGAAATAGGAACACTTTTACACTGTTGGTGGGATTGTAAACTAGTTCAACCATTATGGAAAACAGTATGGCGATTCCTCAAGGATCTAGAACTAGATGTACCATATGACCCAGCCATCCCATTACTGGGGATATACCCAAAGGATTATAAATTATGCTGCTATAAAGACACATGCACACGTATGTTTATTGCAGCACTATTCACAATAGCAAAGACTTGGAATCAACCCAGATGTCCATCAGTGACAGATTGGATTAAGAAAATGTGGCACATATACACCATGGAATACTATGCAGCCATAAAAAAGGATGAGTTTGTGTCCTTTGTAGGGACATGGATGCACCTGGAATCCATCATTCTTAGCAAACTATCACAAGAACAGAAAACCAAACACTGCATGTTCTCACTCATAGGTGGGAACTGAACAATGAGATCACTTGGACTCAGGAAGGGGAACATCACACACCGGGGCCTATCATGGGGAGGGGGAAGGGGGGAGGGATTGCATTGGGAGTTATACCTGATGTAAATGATGAGTTGATGGGTGCAGCACACCAACAAGGCACAAGTATACATATGTAACAAACCTGCACGGTATGCACATGTACCCTACAACTTACAGTATAATAATAATAAATAAATTAAAAAAACAAACAAACAAACAAAAAAAAAAGATTAATCTCTTTTTAGATATATAGTTTGAAAGTATAGTCTCCCATTCCATAGGTTGCCTTTTTATTTTGTTGATTGTTTCCTTTGCTGTGCAGAATCTGTTTAGTTTGATGTAATCTCACTTGTTTATTCTCACTTTTGTTGCCTGTATTTTGGGGGTCATATGCAAAGTGTTATTGCCAAGACTAATGTCAAGGAGTTTTTTCCCTGTGTTTTTTTCTAGGACTTTTATGGTTATAGGTCTTATGTTTAAATCTTTATAATCCATTTTGAGTCGATTTTTGGGTCACAGTACGAGGCAAGTGTCCAATTTCATTCTTTTGCATGTGTATATCCAGTTTTACCAATACCATTTATTGAAGAGACTATCCTTTCCCATTGTATATTCTTGGTGCCTTTTGTCAAAAATTAATTGATTGTGTAAGTATGGGTTTATTTCTGGGCTCTCTAATGTGTTACATTGTGTCTGTTTTTACGTCAGTATCATGCTGTTTTGATTATCATAGCTTTGTAATTAATATAATTTGAAATCAGAAAGTGTGGTGCATCCAGTTATGTTATTCTTGCTCAGTATTGCTTTGGCTGTCGGAGGTCTTCTGCAGTGCCATATGAATTTTAGTATTGTATTTTCTGTTTCTTTTCATACACCTTGACCAAACTGGCCAAATGCTATTTTCAGAAGAAATTGTGGAATTCTCTGACTCTGTGATTCTGCTTATTTGATTCTCTTTCTTTTCTAAGGGCATTTTTCTTCGATCATTCTCCAAATTCTCCAGTTTCATTGTTATTGTTGTTTGTTTTTTTGTTTGAGACAGAGTCTTGCTCTGTCACCCAGGCTGGAGTACAGTGGCATGATCTTGGTTCACTGCAACCTCCGCCTCCTGGATTCAAGTGATTCTCATGCCTTGCCTCCTGAGTAGCTGGAACTACAGGTGCACGCCACCACACCTGGCTAATTTTTGAATTTTTAGTAGAGATGGGGGTTTCACCATATTGGCCAGGCTATGACAAGTCTGTCCGACAGAATCTGACCGAGTGATGGATGAAAGAAGTACGCAGACACAGGCACTTTACCTGACAGCACGGCTAGGGGACTGCACTGCTTAGCACTGCTGACAAGAGTGCAGCCCCAATAAGCCAGAGCTCTTTATATTTATTTAGTACAGATTTAATGATAAGGGCTTGGAGCAAACACAATATGTGGGTAATTAACATTGTTGACCCCTGATGTAGAGAGCAGTCCTGCACGTGAATGATCAAAGGTTGGTTTCTGGAGACATAAGTAAACCAATTTATTTAGATAAGTTCCTTTCACTACCTTGTTATCTACCCTTTGTCCTCAGCCTCCAGATAAGAGAATCAGCTGCCTTCAGCTTCATTCTCTCCCAAAGCTTTTGCAAAGCCTCCCAGCCTTCCAAGAAGGTTTGTGTCTTTCCCTATAATTTTTCCCACCACCCTGACCAATCTCCTACAAGGCTGGTCTCAAACTCCTGACCTCAGGTGATCTGCCCACCTCAGCCTCCCAAAGTGCTGGGATTACAGGTGTGAGCCACCATTCCCAGCCATAGTTTTTAAAGTCTAGACAAATATTGCTATATTGTCTGATTTTATATCATGAAAAATGGTCTTTATCTTTCTGTCCTCTGGAAATAATAAAATTTCATCTGCACTTCCTTAAGTATATAGATGATTTTCCATTTTGTATGCATTTATTTCTGTGTGCATCTGTGATAGAATCTAAAGAGATGTTCATCTGACCAAACTATGAGACCACATTTCTCAGATTCCTGTGAAGTTAGGTTTGGGACAAATGACTGGGTTCTAGTTGATAAAATGTGGACAGGCTTGGTTCATAAGGTAATTTTCATTAGTCTTTCTCTTTTTTCATTCATTGTACTACTGACTACAGAAAATTCAATGAAGAATCTAAGGAGTCCTTGTAAGATAGTGAAGCCATAAGATGTAAGGACTGAGATGCCTGCATTACTATACAGAAGGCTTCTTGCAGGCAACCTATTTCAAATGTGAAGTACATTAGAAAATTTGACTATATGATTATAGATTTTTAGATTATTGTTGTTATATCAGCTAGCACTAATGACTTTGATTAATGTAATATGTTATGTTCCCCTTATAAGATGACTTCAACTCTGATTATTATATTGAAGACTCTCATAGCAATGTCTCTATCTTTGACCTTTTCTCTGAGTATTAGATTTGTATTTCTTACTCTTTATTGTACATCTCTCCATGGGTATTACAAGGCCTCTCAAACCTAGCATTTACCAAATAGAAACTAAGGTTATCAACTTCACTAGTTTCCTATGGCTACTATAACAAACTCCCACAAACTGGGTGGCTTTTGACAACAGAAATTTATTGTCTCACAGTTCTGGAGGCTAGAAATCTAAAATAAAGGTGTTTGCAAGGCCATTCTCCCTCTGAAATCTGTAGGGGAGTATAATTCTTTTCTTATTCCTAGGTTTGGGTGGTAATTATCAATCCTTGGCATTCATTGGTTTGCAGCTGCATCGCTCTAATCTCTACATTTGCTGTCACATGACAATGTGCCTATGTGTTTCTGTCTTCACATGGTGTTTTTTTCTTCTTATAAGGACAATGGTCATAGTAGATTAAGGTTCAGCCTAATGACCTCATTTAAATTTGATTACATCTGCAAAGACCCTATTTCCACTAAGGTCATATTCACAGGTACTGAGGGTTAGGACCTAAATATAGCTTTTCGAAGATCACAAT
Organism: Theropithecus gelada; assembly: GCF_003255815.1. Taxonomy (NCBI): domain Eukaryota; kingdom Metazoa; phylum Chordata; class Mammalia; order Primates; family Cercopithecidae; genus Theropithecus; species Theropithecus gelada. The sequence goes on from NC_037689.1 coordinate 48,249,661, forward strand.
TCAACTTGTAACATCAACACACAATCCAGCTTAATAGAATCACTATCATCTTGTCACTCAGTACTGGAGCTTGAAAGTTATTCTATAGTTAGAGCTGCTTCTTATATTTTGGTACATCAAGTCAACATAATGCAAGATTTTTCTCTTCAACTTCCTTTCCTATATATTCAATGATGGGTACAGATTAAATCGTAGTATTTCTTTTCTGGAGACAAATTCTAGTCTCTTGCTCTTTACATTTCTTAGACATCGTTTTAAAACTAAATTAGTCATATAACAATTACGTTAAAAAAATTGTGTTGGCTCCAATTACAACTCTTCCTTCTACCAATAGCCCCCGACACTTGCACAGTGTCCTTTCACTCTGTCATACTTTAGGAGTTTTTTGTTTGTTTGTTTTGTTTTTCCTCATTTGGAGTACTTGTGGTGGAGATGACTTACGGGTATCTCAAGTGAAAAGTAGATAGTAAATAGGTAGTTAAATGGGCGAAATACTAGGTTACCCAAGGGGGTTATAGATTCAAAGTAATGATAGCGCTCATACAAATCTTCATTATATGCAAAGTACCCTGGTATGCATCATTTCTTTTGAGATTCCCAGCCATCCTGTGAGATAGGTTGATAGTATCTCAAATTTTTGATTAAGAAACTGATACTGAGAGGTCTAATTGACTAGTTCAAGGAAGCTCAGTTAGTTATTAGCATAGATAGATTGCATATCCAAATTATTTTACAACACATTCCATCCCTTCTGACTGCAGCAAGCTTGCTTAAGAAGATAAAGAAAATTAATTTGACAATCACTTGAGTTTAAGTGCTATCTTAGGAAAATAAGGCATTGAACGAGATTGGCCAAGAGAAGTTTGACTTCTAAAGGTAATTAGTAGGGAGTAATGTTAGGCAAAGCAAGGGATGATTCAAGTGGAGAAATGTGATAAACAGTAGTATGTAATACCATATAAGAATTTTTCTTCAATAGGTGTCCCAATAAGAGCTGGGCAAAAACATAATTAACGAATGAAACAGTAAAATCTGAAATAAGTTGACCATTGTGTTAGACTCTGAATTAACATCAGTGTCTAACTTATGGCTTGGCTAGATGAGTGAAACAGAAACATTGTCTAGAGATGTATAAATACAATGGATGATTATAAGCATGATTACAGTGTGCAGAAAAGAATTATTAATGTCATAGTGTTGATAGGAAAATAAATGACATCTTAATGAACAACTAGATCAAACTAGAGTTAAGATTTCATTAGTTTGAATCCTGGATCTAACACTGAGTGATATTGGCTAAATTAGTTTATCTTTCTTATTTTTTGACTGCTTGTTTTGTTTAATTTTAATAAGCAACTGCTAAATTACAAAAGTTTTGGATTTATACAATGATGTCTAGATTTTATAGCTATATACATACAATTAAAGCAAACATATATATTATTTAAAATCTTTCTAGGGAAAAGATTTTCACTTGAGTCAAAACTCTTGTTAGCACTCTGCTTTCATTAAATAAGTTGTATAATGTAATGCTCAATAATATGAAATTCCTTATGAACATATTTAATAAACGAGATGGTAGGGCAGAGGTTGGGAATGGAATTAGATTGAAAGTTATTAGATTTCTTCTGGATAGATTTTACAGCATAAAGTGCTGGGTTTGCTCCCTAATTGCAGTAGATTGAGGAATAAATTGCAATAATCAATTACTATTTTTAAGAACCTACTATTTAATAGAAAACAATATATGGTGGCACTGGCTCAAAAATAAATTTCTAGGCCTGGGGATATTTGAGCATATTGTGGTTATGGGAGAGTGTTTGTTTTGTAAGAACAATTAAAGGCACTAGAGAAGGAGGATTACTGATGGACCAGGGCTTATACGAAACCATCAGAAATATGGCCAAGTTTTTGTTGGACCAAACTGACACTAAGAATGGAAGTTCCCTTTTAGAAGACTGGGAATGATCTCATATTTGCATTTGTCACTGCTCTCAAGTATCATTCTATTCCTTAAGTCTTGGGTATTCCTTACTTTTTCTTGAAATATTTCTCTTTATAAAAGTTATACCACTGGTCTAACATCTATGAAACAGAATCACTTTTAGCAAGTCATATGATGAGCCTCCTATTTTTAGCTCTACCGTGACAACCTAATTTCAGCAATACAAAAATGCTATGATAGAGCTGCTATGACACAGCTGTCAGTCTCTTAAAATATGGAATCATGCTGAGTTCTTGATCCGAAGCAAAAATGGAGACCTTGATATAAGAGAGTGGATAAGAGTGTAAGCTCTGGAGTCCAATACACACGGGTATGGCTTCCACCTCGGCTACTTCATAGATGCAGTTCTTGAAAGTATCATTTGAACTAAACATCAGTTTTATAATGTGTATACTTTAAGCTGATTTTATATCAATGTTACCAGAAAGGGTCCCAATCCAGACCCCAAAAGAGAGTTCTTGGACCTCACACAATAAAGAATTCCCTTTTAGACCATATGGGGTAACTTCCTGGCATTGCCATGGCATTTGTAAACCATTATGGCACTGGTGGGAGTGTCTTTCAGCATGCTAATACATTATAATTAGCATATAATGAGCAACGAGGATGACCAAAGCTTACTTTCATTGCCGTCTTGGTTTTGGTGGGTTTTGGCCATCTTCTTTACTACAACCTGTGTTTTCAGCAAGGTCTTTGTGATCTGTATCTTGTGTCAACCTTCTATCTCATCCTGTGACTTAGAATGCCTAACCTCCATGGAATATAGCCCAGTAGGTCTCAGCCTTATTTTACCCAGCCCCTATTCAAGATGGAGTTGCTCTGGTTTGAACGCATCTGACATATTCACCCCTCCTTTTTACAAGGGAATCCTTAATCCTAAGGGTTGTAGAGGGACAAAGGTCCATCTTCCGTAACTTCTTCAGGCTGAATATTGGTGATGATATTCCTGCCTAACTATTAGGGTCTCTTGTATTTGGGGTAGAGAGGAGCTCCGTCAGAAGGCATCAGTATGCTAGGGCCATTCACAACTCTGAGTTCCAACAAAAGGACCTTGTGGTTACAAGGTCAAGTTTCCAAGGACACAGAACACAACAAGAGGGAAACTTCTTCCAGTTGTTTTTTTGTGGGGGTGGGGACCTGCAACAAAGTTCGTGATTGACCAGTTCGCTGGGCCAGGTAACAGTGGGTTTATGGGGTCCTAAGCCCATGTTCTATTGTTGCAGAACTTTCTCCTTAGTTCAGCTAAACCTGGGTTCTTGTCACGCGGCCAAGAAAGATTAGGCTGGCAGGCACATAGGAGAGTGAGGAGCAGAATTTATTGGGTGAAAAGGAAAAAAAAAAGAAAAAAACTCAGCAAAGTGAGATGGAGTACTGCTAACAGGCCCTTCACTTCACTGACTGATTTCTAGGTCACCACAGGAGCTGAAGAGAGCAGGCTCCTCCCCTGCCTAAGGTGCAAATTCCCCATGGCTCCACCCATTTCCCCCAGTGCACAAGTTGGACTCCAGTCTGCTGTGGGCATGCCCAGACAATCCCTGGGCAGGTTTCCTCATCTACACAAAAGCATCTGATATAAATACTTATTGGGGGGGGGGTTAGAGATTCTCTGGAGACACCTTTTATCTGCCTAAGTATTTGGCTGTCTCACTGTCTTAAGGCATTCATCTTCATACAATATGGAAAGACAAATTTATAGCACAAAGTATACCGGATTCACTAGATAGCCACTCCACTTAACACACAATATTGAACTGGCAAGGCTCAAATTTGCCCTGAGATGGGCCCCATCATATTTAATCCAACCTCCAAGCAAAAGATTCAACATGTTGTCTGTGGGCAAGATAGTCGCCCTGAGTAACAGAAAAGATAGAAAAGAGAAAGAAGAGATAAGGAGAAAAGCATTGCCTGTGGTGGGGTGGGAAAGGTGAGGAGCTCAGATGCCAGAGAAAGACCCACCCATTGCGCCCACACTGAATGGAAAGTTCAGGCGGCCTCTTGTCAGTTGCAAAGGGATTTTTTCCAGCAGTCCCATCAGCTCTCAAGTGTCCCCCTTTGGGGAAAAAGAAGTTATCATGTCCCATAATCCTGTACATGCCTAATCCTGTCACCCACAGCCATCCGCAAAGAATATAAGACAGATTAATCCAAAGAGAATAGTAGTTAATGTCCCATAATGCCAAATCCGTTCTTAGCTGAGAGGGACTTTACTGAGAGGGGCCTCTAAGTCTAAATCTTAGAAGGGACTCTGACCTTCCTAAATTGGGCTTTAATCCCAAGTTCGGTCAAGTTCTTTGCCTTTTATGAAGAGGGGCCTTTAACCCACTCTGTCTTAGGGGAGACTCTAACTCCCCTAAGTTGGGCCTCTAATCCAATCCCATCCTTTACCTCAGTACCCCATCACTTACCCAAAGTCAGCAAATCAGTGCTGCAGTCTATTTCCTTTGTCGGGAGTCTCCTCAGTATCATCCCTTCATGGCAGGCCAGAAAAATGCTACCAGAAAGGGGTCGTGATCCAGATCCCAAGACAGGAGTCTTGCACCTCACACAAGAAATAATTAAAGGCAAATCCATAAAGTGAAAGCAAGTTTATTAAGAAAGTAAAGGAATAAAGACTGGCTACTCCATAGGCAGAGCAGCTCTGATGGCTGCCGTTTGGTTATTTTTATGGTAATTTCTTTTTTCTATGCTAAACAACATGTAGATTATTCATGAGTTTTCCAGGAAAGGGGTGGGCAATTCCCAGAACTGAGTGCTTGTCCCCCTTTACACCATATTGGGGTAACTTCCTAACATTGTTGTGGCACTTGTAAATTGTCATGGCACTGGTAGGAGTATATTTGAGCATGCCAATGCATTATAATTAGCATATAACAAGCAGTGAGTACGACCAGAGATCACTTTCATTGCCATCTTGGTTTTGGTGGGTTTTGGCCAGTTTCTTCACTACATCTGTTTTATCAGCAAGGTCTTTGTGAACTGTATCTTGTGCCGACCTCCTATCTCATCCTGTGACTTAGGATGCCCAACCTCTTGGGAATGCAGCCCAGTAAGTCTCAGCCTTATTTTACCCAGCTCCTATTCAAGATGGAGTTGCTCTGGTTCAAACACCTCTGATGCCCATAGGGTTGTTGTAACAGTATAATATTGCTGTGAAAATTTGTACCCAAGAAACAACATATTGTGCCTATAATTTCTAATGTTATTTTAATATTCTATCTTAGCTGATATATGTGATTAAAGAGTAAAGGTTCACACAAGGATGATTTCATTCTTTTTAAATGTGTTTCACTTTGCTTTTATGAAATCAAAAATATTTTAAAAGTTGCTAATTACAAAATAAGTTCACTTTGTATATTTTGCATGAAGTTATTTTAAACCTTTCTGGGATAAAGAAAAAAATAATCTGTAGATCCTATAGGAATTAGCAGTAATTAGACTGAAAAACAATCTTTTTTTTTTTTTTGAGGCGGAGTTTCACTCTTGTTGTCCAGGCTGGAGTGCAATGGCACGATCTCGGCTCACCGCAACCTCTGCCTCCCAGGTTCAAGCAATTCTCCTGCCTCAGCCTCCCTAGTAGCTGGGATTATAGGCATGTGCCACCAGGCCCAGCTAATTTTGTATTTTTAGTAGAGACGGGGTTTCTCCATGTTGGTCAGGCTGGTCTCGAACTCCCAACCTCAGGTGATCCACCCGCTTCGGCCTCCCAAAGTATTGGGATTACAGGCGTGAGCCACTGCGCCCGGCCTTGAAAAACAATCTTAAGTCGTCTCTCTCTGTATCTAATGTAGGATTGATTCTAAGTATTTTATATTTGCCTCTTTAGAGGCCACTTTTCAGTTTACTTTTGCATCCTATTAAATCCAAAACTTATACATTTAAAATAGCAACCCTTTATTTGCTCAGCTGGGCAATTCCTCTGGATTTATCTGAGCTTATTTAGAAGTCTGAAATCAGCTGCCAGTCACGTCTAAGCTTTACTACTGTGGGACTGGCTGACTGTCTACTTCAATGAAGGGAGTGACTGAATTGCCTCACCTAGGAGACTAGCCTGCATTTTATCACACAGCTGCTAAGCAAAGTCCAAGAAAACTAGCAAAAGAGTACAAGATCTCTTGATGCCTATGCTCGGAACTGGTACAATATCTTTTTTGCAGTGTTCTTTTGGTCAAAGCAATTCACAAGGTCATTCCACATTCATGGAGTAGAAATAGGAGTTACAAATTCACAATTCAAGGGGAACGCATTCTTAGTCACAGGATGAGATAAGAGGTCAGCACAAGATACAGGTCACAAACACCTTGCTGATAAAACAGGTGGTGGTAAAGAAGATAGCCAACCCTACCAAAATCAAGATGGCAATGAAAGTGACCTCTGGTTATCGTCATTGCTCATTATATGCTAATTATAATGCATTAACATGTTAAAACACAGTCCTACCAGTCCCATGACAGTTTACAAATGCCATGGCAATGTCAGGAAGTTACCCCAAATGGTCTAAAAGGGGGAGAAGCCCTCAGATCTGGGAATTTCCCACTCCTTTTTTTGAAAACTCATGAATAATCCACTCCTTGTTTAGCATATAATCAAGAAGTAACCATAAAAATAGCCAACCAGCAGCCCTCAGGGCTGCTCTGCCTGTAGAATAACCATTCTTTCTTTTCCTCTTCTTTTTTTTTTATTATACTTTAAGTTCTAGGGTACATGTGCACAACGTGCAGGTTTGTTACATATGTATACATGTGCCATGTTGGTGTGCTGCACCCATTAACTCATCATTTACGTTAGGTAAATCTCATAATGCAATCCCTGCCCCCTCCCCACTCCCCATGACAGGCCCCGGTGTGTGATGTTCCCCACCCTGTGTCCAAGTGATCTCATTGTTCAGTTCCCACCTATGAGTTAGAACATGCGGTGTTTGGTTTTCTGTCCTTGTGATAGTTTGCTCAGAATGATGGTTTCCAGCTTCATCCATGTCCCTACAAAGGACATTAAATCATTCTTTTTTATGGCTGCATAGTATTCCATGGTGTATATGTGCCACATTTTCTTAACCCAGTCTATCATTGATGGACATTTGGGTTGGTTCCAAATCTTTGCTATTGTGAATAATGCCGCAATAAACATATGCACGCATGTGTCTTTATAGACCTGAGTTCACTTTATGGATTTGCCTCGAATTCTTTCTTGCGCAAGGTCCAAGAACCATCTCTTGGGGTCTGTTTCGGGACCCCTTTCCTGAAACACATCCACTCAAATCCACGGACTCAGAAACTCTAAAGAGGCAGGGCAGCAATTTGTCTGAACAAACTCTCCATTTTAAAGTTTGATTATCACCGCATTAAAGGAACACTGCTGTTTTGATGTAAAAGTCTAACACTGTATAGAGACAAATACAAATGGGTTATTCCAGGAGGCAGAAGCTGCAGTGAGCCAAGATTGCACCACTGCACTCCAGCCTGGGCAATAGAGTGAGACCTTGTCTCAAAATAACAACAACAACAAAACAAATGGGTTCTTGTATTGAGTGATAATATACACACACTCACAGACTCCCCCACCTGATCTGTGGCATAGGAAAATGCTCTCTGGTTTTATGTTTGGTCCTAGAAGAAATGTTTGATGACTGTAATGAAAGATTTTGTAAGCTTCATAAACTATAGACAAATGATGTTCAGTAGGTTTTAAAACTGGAAAGAGAACAGTGTGTTTTTTAGAGTGAAAATAGGCAATATTTCAGCATTATATTTATTAAAAGTAGCTATCAAAATACAACATTTATATTGTCAGTGGCTTGCACTTTACAGCTATTAATGAAATTTGGCATCATATTTGCATTAAATTATATTTTAAATAATTTTATATTTATATATTCACAGAACTTTGTAAAAAGCCCCTGTAAGTGAAATTAGTCTCTTCACATTTTCATCTTTTGGTCTCAGGACATATAATTTGTGGCATTGTCATTACTTCAGGTAAAAATAAAATAAAATGTTTAAATCTACCAGTCAAATAGATAACAAGGGAGAACCCGTCCCAGATGGTTTTGATTTTCTATTTACAGGCAGAAAGTAGTAGTTCATTAACACCTGAAGAATACAAAAACTGGGTCACAATAAGGGTTCAAAAATCTCAAAAGATTTAGATGACATCTCTAAGGTGCTGATTAAAACTGAATAAAACTTTTTCCTAAGAATTAACACTCTAATATAGAAAGCACTAAATGGTTTGTAATTTTCAGCCTTTTATATATTAGCCCTGAAGCATGCCATTTTTAAATTTATTATTTTTCCCTTTCTCCAGGCAATAAAAAAAAATTGAAATTGTACTCTTTAGTTAAAAAATAAGAGAGTAGGTGTTTAAGTCAAGATAGAATTTAAAGAGCAGAGCAATTGCTTAGCACAAGCACATAAGAGTATTGTTATGGAGACAAGTGTTGATGAATGCAAAATCATTTTCCAAGTCATGATTCTCATGAACTATCACATAAATAAATTAGTTGAATTTTAAAAATTAATCACAAGTAAAAGAAGCAGCCAAAAGAAGCACGACAGGGATATATGCTAATCTATGCACCACGATTTTTTTCTATAAGTGGAAATTGAAATGAATTGTAAAAGCCAATGAAGAAGCAGAAAGATGGTTGACTATCAATCCCAGCCAATGTCCTAGATATGTCATTCTCCATGAAAAGCATGCTTTCTGATGTTGCATTTTCCATTAGTAAGTGGGGCAGCAGAAATCCAATGTATGTGCTTTCCTGACTCATTTGCATGTCACCATTTATAACTTTCGACTGCCCTGTGGCATTGTGGCAACTGCCTCCCAAATGAGGAATATACAGCAGTAATAATTTTTTGATAACACCCTAGTAATTACATGACCCTTGAAGGTCTTCTTTTCAAAATTCAAAACTCACCTTCCCTTGCTTGAGTGTGAATCTAATCTCATTCTGGGAACCTTGTTATTAACTTTCCCTTCTTGACAGATCTGGTGGGTGATGGTAGAATGAGTCAGAGAGAAGGGTCAAAAAGGAGAAAGTTGGAACCAATAGATTTGCTACAAGTAGCCTAAAGAGGAAAAAAAGATGCTTACCTCTTACCTCTTGGAAAATTAACAGTCACTGAAAAGGGCATCTATTCAGTAACTTAATTTTTATTCTATGTGAAAAACGTGTTTATTGAATTAAAGAGATTTTATTAAGAACAGCAAAAAAAAAAACTAATGCTGGATTTTATATGTGGACATATGTATATTTAAGGCTTAAGTAATACAGCTTCTCATCTTTTAATAACATTTGTTTACCTATATGGAAATTCCTTTGGATTTTCTATTTCAATAATTTAGTTTTATCTAGTGGAAACTGTGTACAAACACAAAGGAGACATGCCAAATAGTTTATGATTGGCTGTTACATACAATATGCTAATGAAAGCCCTAACTCATCTCCTGAGTTTTTCAGTCGACGTCTAATGAAAATTCCTAAATCAAAACATGTCCTAGAATTGTTGACTGTCAATATACAAAAGAATTTATCTATATAAGTCAATGAATGGATAATTCACAACCAAACTCTAAGTAATCTTAGATTCTTAATTAGTAAATCAAACTATAGATAAAATGATATTTAGTAGTTTTTAAAACTGGAAAGAGAATAAAGGGTGTTTCTGAGAGTAAAAATAGGCAATATTTCAGCATTATAGTAATTAAAAGTAGTCATAAAATACAAAATTTAAATTAATGCATCATTGTTAGTCACTGACTCCCTGACAAAGCTGATGATGCACAATGACCGTTTTGTATTGTAAGCTCTATTATGAGTAAACTCCCCTCTTCTCTACCCTGGTGCAAAGCCACTTCGTTGTGTCACTACATAGGTCACAAGGCATTGAACAATTCCACTAAAGTGTCATTCATATAGATTAAAATATTGATGTCACGCCTTAACTTGCACAATGCAGTAACCCCACCATGATCCTTTGTTTATTAAGCACTTACTTTTGCCCACACATTTGACTAGGTCCTGAAGATTCAAAGATGATCAAAAATATTCATATATAGCCCCAATTAATTGTGAAGATTAAAATCTAATTGTGGAGTGTGATATTAGTCAAGTAATTACACAAAGAAATAGATTACAAATGCAATGAAGGAGATGTCCATGGTTCAGAACTGTGCTATCCAATATGGTAGCCATTAGCTATATCAGATTGATTAAATTTATATAATATATAAAAACATGATTTATTAAATAAAACAGTAAATTAAATTGACTCCACTGTGCTTTCATATCAAGATTCAATGAAAAGTAAATCAATTTAAACACACTATTACAAAAGAAAGAGCCTAAGTAAACTACTGCTTCAAATTCAGGGACTGAACCACATTCATTTAAATAATGTTTACTTAGGACATACTTTGTGACACAATGTGATAGATATGCTAATAGCAATAATGAAAAAAAAGTCTTTAGTATCTATCAATTTCCTATTCTTATGGAACTTCAATCTATTGAGAGAAAAGAGACAATATGGAAAATAAATAAGTAAAATATAATCTGTTGTTAAATGGTGGTAAGTTTTTCAAAGAAACATAAACCAAGAAAGAGGAATGAGTATCAAGAAAGATTTGATGGTTTTTAAAAGGGTGGGGAAGAAAGGCCTTATTTAGAGAGTGACATTTAAATAAAATGAAAAGTAGGTGAGGGAATGAGGCATGTGTGTATCTGAAGAAAATCAATACAGGAAGAGGCAACAACAGATGCAAAGGTCCTGAGGTGAGATAGTGTTTACAGAGTTCAAGCCTTGGTGGCTTCCATGTGGTGTTGGGCCTGTGGGTGCACAGAAGTCAAGAATTAAGGTTGGGAATCTCCACTTAGATGTCAGAGGATGTATGGAAATGCCTGGATGTCCAGGAAGAAATCTGCTACAGGGGCAGAGCCCTCATGGAGAACCTCTGCTAGGTCAATGTGGAAGGGAAATGTGGGGCACTGCCTAGTGAATCTGTGAGAAGAGGGCTACTATCCTCCAGACCCCAGAATGGTGGATCCTCTGACAGCTTGCACCGTGTACCTTGAAGAGCTGCAGATACTCAACAGCAGCCTGTGAAAGCAGCCAGGAGTAGGGCTGAACCCTGGAAAGCCACAGTGGCAGAGCTATTCAAGGTCTTGGGAGCCCACCTTTTGCATTACTGTGCTGCAGATGTGAGACATGAGGTCAAAGGAAATAATTTTGGAGCTTTAAGATTTAATGAGTGCCCTGCTGGATTTTGGACTTGCCGGAGGCTGGTAGCCCCTTTATTTTGGCCAATTTCTCCCACTTGGAAAAGGCTATTTTACCCAATGCCTGTACCCCCATTGTATCTTGGAAAAACAGAACTTTTTCATTTTACTGGCTTATAGACAGAAGGGACTTGACTAGTTTCAGATAAGATGACTTTGGACTGTGGACTTTTGAGTTGATGCTGAAATGAGTTAAGAGTTTGGGGGAGTGTTTGGAAGCCATGATTGGTTTTGAAATGTAAAAAGGATGAGATCTGGGAGGGAGACCAGTGGTGAAATTATATGGTTTGGCTCTGTGTCCCCACCCAAATCTCATCTCAAATTGTAATCTCCACACGTCAAGGGAGGGACCTGGTGGGAGGTAACTGGATCATGGGAGTGGTTTCCCCCATACTGTTCTCATGATAGTGAGTGAGTTATAATGAGATCTGATGGTTTCATAAGTGGCATTTCCCGCTGCTCTTCTCTCTCTTTCCACCTTGTGAAGAAGGAGCCTGCTTCCCCTTCCTCCATGATTGTAAGTTTCCTGAGGCCTCCCCAGCCATGCTGAACTGTGATCAATTAAACCTCTTTCCTTTATAAATTACCCAGTCTTAGGGAAGTTCGTTATAGCAGTGTGAAAACAGACTAATGTACTACAATACTGTTACATTGGCAATTAAATTTCAACATGAGTTTTGGTGGGGACACGCAAACCACAGCAAGCTATAAATTTCATTTAAGAAACTGCTTTATTGAATTCCATAAATTTTGATATGCTCAGTTTATTCTAATTTAGTTCAAAATATGTTCTAATTTCACTCATGATTTCCTGTTATACCTGTGGGTTATGTAGAAGTATATTGCTTAATTTCTTTTTCTTTTTCCTGATATCTTTTGCTGTTGATTTCCAGTTTACATCTGTTTGGTCAGAGAACATACCTTGTATTTTTTCAATCCTTTGGGGTTTATTTTATGCCCCAGGATATAGTTGATCTTGAAGAACATGCAATGTACACATGAAAAAAAAATGTATTCTGTAGATGTTTGGTGTATCATTCTAAAAAATGTTAATTTGATAAAGTTTAATGTTAGTATACTCAAATACTATATACCCTTACTGCTTTTATCTCAAATTGTTCTATAAATTACTGAAAAAAAAAATGTTAAAACTACAACTGTAATTGTGGATTTTTCTATTTATTTCTTTAGTTCTGTTAGTGTTTACATCATGTATTGTTTAGTTCCACTATTGGGCCATTTAGTTTTAGGATTGTTATGTATTTTTTACTAATTTGCCCTTTTATCATTATGAAATAACTTTATTTAACTCTGATAACATTCCTTTTCCTGAAGTCTACTTTGTCTGACATTAATATAGATTTTCCAGCATTCCCATTGTAATTTGAATGCTTTATCTTTGTCTACCATTTTATTTTTAACCCATCTGTATGTTTATACTCAAGAATCATGTTCATAGTTTGTAAACAGCATATAGTTGAGTCTTGTTAATATTTTTTTCTTTCAAAATTTGTGTATTTAATGAACTTTTTAGTCAATCTACACTTATCTTAATAATTGATAAGCTTGGAATTCACTCCACCATTTTGCTATTTATTCCCTATTTGACCCATGCATTCCCTGTTTGTTTCTTTTCTACTTTGTATTGAATTTTGGGGGTATTTTATTTTCTATATCATTCATTATTTAAGTAACTATTTCTGTTTTTCAATTATTGCTCTATGTTTTATAGTGCATCCTTATCATATTCATAACAAATAAATACTATAAAACTTCATATATAATGTAAAAACATCATACCAACCAACTTCTACTTATCTCCTTCATGCCTTTTGTGCTATTGTTGTTATACATATATACACATTTGTGTGTATATACACACAAACATATCTATCTATCTATCTACCTATCTTCTAACATCTTTTTTGTCACAATGCTTTAATTTGGATAGTTTCTATTGCCCTCTCTTTGGTTCATTGATACATTTTTCCACATTGATCTTTCTAATCTGCTGTTGAATCCATACTATTAATTTTTCATTTTAGATACGTAAGGAAAATTTATAGAAATTATATATTTTTTGTAATTTCCATTTCTCCATGAGATTCTTATGTTCACATTTTTCCTTCAAATTATTAAAAGTAAATATATTAGCTTTTAAAATGCCTCTTTCTGTTAATACTATTTCTACATCTTTTTGTATTGATTAATTTTGTCTAGTTGTATGTCACAATTTTCTTCTTCTTTTCATGATGTAGAAAATTCTGTCCTTGCACATGTAGATCTTTTTATTCAGTCAAAGATTTAAGCAGACCCCTAAGGAGATTTTTGGAGTTCATTCTCTTTGCAGTCTTACTATCTGATATCCTGCTCCACATATTCCAGTTACTTCAGTAGCCCTTAACAACAATCTCTGTCTCCCCAGCTCAGCAAAGGATCTTTATGATCTGTTTGGGCTCCAGCCCTATGCTACAATCTGGAAAAATCCCATCACTTTGTTGGTTTGCCTTTTCTCAGTTATATCAGTCCTGCCTTGCCTATTATCCAATGTCTGCAAACAGAAGTTTTATATATTTTGTTAAATCTTATAGTTTTTTTTCTTATGTTAAGCGGGCTATTCCATTACCAGTCACTTCACCATGGCTGGATGCAGAAACTTGGTTATATTTAATCCCATTTTAAAATCAGTTCATTATCTCCCTGTACAGATATTTATAACGGTAAACACCGGAGACACACAGATAAATGAGAAACCTTCCCTGCCTTTAAGGAACTTTCAGTCTACTGGAGTAGAGATGTACTAAATAAAAGTAACATCAATGCAATGTGACATTTGTAGAAAAGGAAGACTTAAAAGTAAGTGCTATAGGATAGAAGCAAAAGGAAAATTTTTATTATAAATTTTATCCAGGCCAAAGTGAAGTTTTGTGGTACTCTCTAAGATAATGAATCTCAACTATGGCTGCAACATTGGAAACCCCGGGGGAGCTCTAAAAGGTACTGATGCCTAGGCCCTATCTCAAATTTCCTGTTTTAAGTTGATCTGGGGTGTGGCCTGGCCTTTGGAATTTTTTATATCTCCTATTAATATTTACTTTGAAGCCAAAGGTGAAGATGTTTATCTATGGTAAATTTGATCAGATAGGCCTTATAAATAAATGTGTAGATTTGTAAAAACTATATTGTTCTATTAATAAAAATTTTTACTGAATCTGTATTTTCTGTTGCCAATGTCTCAAAACAGTTGTTTCACCTATTTTTTCCACTATTATAGTTTCACTCTGTATTGATAAAATTATATTGAATTGATTAAATAAATTGCCAATGCATTCATTCATCTAAGAAATACTTATTAAGTGACTATGGTTTACATTTACTGTGCTCAGAGCTATAGATTTAACATTGTGGTAAGTTGACCACAGCAAAGCATAATATATATTAACTTGACAGCAAAATCTCCTCATAATCCTGATGTTTCAGAAGTATGCTGGTCCTTGTACATACAACAATATTTATGACCAGATTTCAAATTCTGAAAAGGAATAACTTTGTTTTCTAGTTTCTGAGAACATCCCTTACAGAGGAAAAACAGCAACAAATATAACTAATTCATACATTGTAAAGGTCATCAGAGAAAGACTTTGAGAATGTAAACAAAGCAACCTAAACCTTTATCAACTTAACATTTTTAAAGAGCTATGCTGATAACATCATGGAAATAACACAACATTTGGAAAAAGTAATCCATATGTTTATATTAATATTATAAATAATATAAGCATCCTTTCTTATTTATAAGTGAGGGATATATGTGTGGCAGGATCAAATTTGATAGCTAAGTGTATGTTTTTTCCATACTAACAGAAAATACATAAACTAATTAAATTTGGAACTCTCCCAATATCTAAAACAATGACGACTCTCTTTCCATCTAAAAAGGAACAAACCCATAGAACATAAAATAACACAAATAATATGTAAATTGGAAATGTTAAATATCTTATCTCATTCAGTTACTTGGTCACTTATACATTGTCCAGGCTGCAGAAAACCTGTCTCTGAACACAATCTTGTTTAGCAAGAAGAAAAGATCACATCTAATCTGAATTGTCACACAAATTTAGAGATTTTTTCAGTCTGTTTAGTTTTGCTGCAGCAAGTTTAAAACTTTTGCATCTTCCTTGTTATTTTCATGGCATAGCTATCCATCAACAGCAACTCCTTTGCTATCTTGACATTAATTATTTACATTGAAGTGTCTATAGAGGTTGAGCATCCCTTATTTGAAAATTAAAAATCTACAATGTTCCAAAATCCAAAACTTTTTGAGCACCAACTTGATGCTGTAAGTGGAAAATGCCACACCTGACTTCATGTGAAAGGTCTCAGTCAAACCTCAGACACAACATAACACACAGTTTACTCGGTGCCCTCAAGGGGAAATAATGCTTCCAAGGCCCTATGGCAATATAACTTTTCCATGAACACTCAGCTTCCCTGACTCAAGTATGACTATGAAGGGCAATAAAATGGCAAATGTGTAGGTAGTTGTGCCAATAGCAGGTTCCCCATGATGCTGCACACAGACCCAAGACATACATGCATTATTCACTGTGTTTTCTGGCATATTCTCTGTTTTCTGTGGATATATTGTTGTACTGGTGTAAAGATATTGCTGAAAGTGTGAAGAGACCTGCAGATAACCCTCTGAGTAATAGTAATAAGTAAAAGAAGAAGCGTTTATGTTTATTTATGTCATAGAGAGTCAAGCTATTGAAGAATCTGGACAGCAGTGTAAGTGTAAAATGTCTTATAGAAGAGTATTGTGATGAAATGGTCACCATATGTGACCTGAAGAAATCGAAAGACAAACTGCTGAAGTTCTGTTCTGATAGTGACAAATAGAGGGTAATGAAATATAGAAAAACAGTGCATAAAGCTAAAAATGAAGATCTTGATTGTGTACTGAAAGAATGGATCCATCAATGTTGAAGTGAACTCATGCCATTTAATGGTATGCTGTTCTTGGAACAAGCAAAGATCTATCACAAGGAACTTAAAATGGAAGGGAACTGTGAATAGCCAACAGACTGGTTGTAGAAATGTAAAAGGCATGGCATAACATTTTTAAAGATTTGTGTGTATAAGGCATTTGCTGATCATGAAGCAGTGGTGAGTTTGTCAAGGTAATTGCTGATGAAAATCTGACATCAGAGCAAGTCTATAATGTTGATGAAACATCACTGTTTTGGTGTTATTGTCCCAGAAAGACACTGGCTACAGCAGATAAGCCAGCACCTACAGAAATCAACGGTGCCAAGGATGAACTAAACTGTGCTGGGATGTGCTGATATAGCAGACACACGTAAGTGCAAACTTGCTGTGATAGGCAAACTCTTGCATCCTTAATGTTTTCAAGGAATGAATTTTGTTTACCACTGCAATATTATGCTAACAAAAGGGCATGGATCACCAGGAACATCTTTTCTGATTGGTTTCACAAACATTTTGTACAAGTGGCCCATGCTCACTGCAAGAAGGATGAACTGGATAATAACTACAAAAATTTGTTATTATTTCACAACTCTTATGCTCATGCTCCAGGTGAAATTCTCATCAAAAATAATGTTTATGTCATGCAGTTTCCCACAAATGTGATTTCATTAATTCAGCTATGTAAACAGGGAATCTTTAGATCAATGAAGAGTAAATATAAAAATACTTTGCAGAACAGTATTCTAGCAGCAGTGAACAGAGGCATGGGTGTGGAAGGTTTTCAAAAGGAGTTTAGCATGAAGAATGCCATGTATTTTGTTGCCATTGCTTAGAAGACCATGACTAAAGACACAGTTGTGCATGCCTGGCACAACCTCTGGCCTGGGATTATGTTCAATGTTAATAATGAACAAGGTGGTGACTTTGAAGGATTTCATGTGTCAAGTGAGAAAAAAATGATATCTGACCTTACATATGCAAAAACTATACCTTTAGAGTCCTTCAGTAAACTGAAAGAATTAGATTAGATATCGAAGAAGTATTTAACATTGATAATGAGGTTCCAGTTGTTAATTCATCAACTGATGGTGAAGAAGCCAAAATGGTTCTAAATAAAATGATCATGATAATAGTAATGATAAAGATGACATTGTTAATACTGCAGAAAAGCACCTGTAGACAACATGGTGAAAATGTGTAACAGGCTTATTGAAGGACCAGAGTAGAGTATCATGCATTCTTAACAGAATAAGGCATGGTCAGTTTATAAAATCAAAGAGACTTCTAAGACAAAAACCATTGTAAATGAGGCAGATAATCTTGGAGGAAATATCTTTAAAAAACCATTCAGCAGAATGCCCGTAGAGGACCCACTTACTGGTCTCTGAACTGCTTTGAATATTTCTTCTCACTTAAAAAGAATACATTGTACAATATCCTTTTACTCAAAACACAGCATTTTAGGTGGTTACTGAAGGCATGCATGCCATTGTTTGTTGTTGCTTTTGTTTAACAGCTGATGCAGGTGTTCTGATGATGCTACTGTGCTGCTTAGTGACCTTAAACATATAATTTTTTCATTGTATTAATGGCATTTCACATTTTTTACTGTTATATACTTATCTGTAAATAAGTGTAAGAAAATAATTGCTTATCAGTAGCATGTAAATTCGGAGTCAGAAATGATGGTGATGCCAAACAATCACAGATTGTCCACATGGGTGGCTGAGATAGTGACACTTTTGCTTTCTGTTTGTTCAATATACATGCACTTTGTTTCATGCACAAATATTACTGAAAATATTGTATAAAATTACCTGCAGACTGTGTATAATGAATAAATTTCATGTTCAGGCTTGCATCCCATCCCCAAGACATCTCATTATGTACATGCAAATATTTTAAAATCCAAAGAATAATATGAAATCCAGAACTCTTCTGGTCCCAAACATCTAGTATAGGGGATACTCAACTTGTATAACATTTGGTGCCTTGAGATGGAAATTCTTAACTGTGTATTTCCAATAATTTCTCAGCATGTCACACTTCAACAGCAAATTCTAACTCTCAACATGTGTTATCCATAGGCCACTGAGCTTTTCAGCTTGTCAGTGGTAATCTTTCTGATCTTGAGCCTCTTAGACTCTTGGGTGTAGCAATGAATGGAGAAAATACGTGAAATACATTAGTTCTTTAGTCCTCTACAGGCCTAAAATTACTTCTTCAAGAATACTTATAGACAGTTATTTAAGCCCCTAGATATAAAAACACGCTAATAAGCAATGCAGACATATACTTCGTCATCATGATGCTTAGAGTCTAGTTGGAGAGACAAGATCATTCTTGGGGTAAAACAATGTTATGTTTTTCTATGAAACCTACTACCTGACATATTACACTCTAATCAGAGAGAGTAAGACAAATAAGAGAGCAAAACACCAATTAGCTCTGTCTTTCTTCCTCTGCCTAATACTCATCTTCTGACAGATGAGTATTTAAATTGAAAACATTATTTTTCTTGAGTTTAATACTTAAATCATTTCACAAGCTTTTATTCATCTTTAGTAAAAATACAGTAATACTAAAAAGGCTTAAGTTTTATACCAATTTGAATCCAAAGTCCTTGCTTGGCCAATGTTACATGCATTATATTGAGAACAATTGAAAATCAATTCATGTTTTCTATTTCATATGTAGAGAGACATACTTTCTCAAGTAACACTTTAATACCATCAAAGCAACTAAAACCCAGTACTTTTTTTATAGCCTTTGAATATAAAACTGGGGGGGGCATCGTTGGTAGTTGGAAGAAGAAATGGGACTGGAACAAAGAATGTGTCATTTCACATGGATTCTATGGAAAGAGAACACATAGGTGACCTCATCAGGAAAAGACGTTACTCAGGGTCACTGGCAATTAGTAGGGTTCAGAGGACAATATTCATGGCAACATCTCAAAGGTTGTCTTACTCTCTCTAATTACAGTGTAATATGTCAGGTAGTAGGTTTCACAGAAAAACATAACATTGTTTTACCCCAAGAATGATCTTGTCTCTCCAACTAGACTCTTTAAGTTTCATGATGACAAGGTAGATGTCTGCTTTGCTTACTAGTGTATCTTTATATCTTGGGGCTGAAATAACTGGATTGGTATGAACTGTAAGGTGTGCAAGAAAGGCTTCTTACTGGAGAGTCAAAGTACTCCATTGCCCAACCCTAGAGCAATTCATTAACATCATTGAACCTCGGATATGAGAAGAAAATGAGAGATCAGATGCTTATTAAAGTTCCCTTCAGCTTTAAAATCTATTATAACCTTAAACTAGTGAATGCTTCAAAATCCTAATGTATAAATACTAAGATTTATTTGAAAACTGCTGAAGATAATATAGTGTAATGGAAATAGCAGGGCATTTGGAGTAACTTACCCTTAGCAGTGTTGCCTTAGGGACAGCATTGACCTTCTCTGTCCTGCAGTTTCCTCACAAATGCAATAAAACTAGGGACAAGAGGATCCTCAGAAAATGAATCCCCAAAACAATCCCAAGTATATGCTTTATTCTTATATTTACTTTCCTTCTTTAGGCCTTGATATGGTTTGGATCTTATGGTCCCTACCCAAATCTCATATATTAGTCAGGGTTCTCTAGAGGGACAGAATTAATAGGATATTTGTATATATGAAAGAGAGTTTATTAGGGAAAATTGGCTCACATAATTATAAGGCAAAGTCCCACAACAGGCTGTCTGTAAGCTAGGGAAGAGAGAAGCCAGTAGTGGCTCAGTCAAATTCTGAGAGACTCAAAACCAGGGAAGCTGACAGTGCAGCCTTCAGTCTGTGGCCAAAGGCCCAAGAACCCCTGGCAAGCCACTGGTGCAAGTCCCAAGTCCAGAGGCCAAAGAACCTTGAATCTGATGTCAAAGGGCAGTAGGAGCAGAAGGAACCATCCAACACCAGGGAAAAAGAAGGAAACCAGAAGACTCAGAGAGCAAGGGTATCCCACCTTCTTCCTCCTGCTTTATTCTAGCTGCACTGGCAGCCAGTTGGACGGTGTCCGCCCACATTGAGGGTGGGTTTTCATCTCCCAGTCCACTGATTCAAATGTCAGTCTCCTCTGGCAACACCCTCACATAAACATCCAGAAACAATACTTTACCAGCCATCTAGGCGTCCTTCCATCTGATCAAGTTGACACCTAATATTAAACATCACGAGCCTCTAACTTGTTATAATTAATGATACGATCCATAGCAGCATAGTAGTTACTCAATAAAGAGCAGCTATTATAACTTTAAAATTTTTTATAAATAAATAGGCTTCACGGAGGCTGGAGCCATATCTTTCCTATCTCCCACATATTCCTAATGCTTGGCCCAGTGCCTTATGTATAATGGCCATTAATTAAATATATATTGAAATAAAATTACTCCTGCTATTAATGATAGAAAATTAGAACTGCAACTCAAAATTTTTATTTTGGTAAATAATTCCCTATTATAATTCCCTAGCAATCTAGCTTACAATCAGCATTTTATCCAGCTGTTATACTTCCTCTGTAGTATACGTAGTTTGAAATCATCATGTTGAAATTGTTTTACCTGGATTAGTTTTCTCTTCTTCCACTCTTTCTCTCACCTGAATGAAGAGCCTAGATTTCTTTCTGTGGTATCATTGTGGCTTCTCTTTCTCTCTATCCTAGTATTCCTGTAGAACATTTAATCAATCAACATCTGACTCCTGGTCTAGACAGCAGTCACCTGTAGAATGAGAACTTCTTCCTTTGCATTTCTGAGTCCCCAGTACCTATTTCTGCCACAGAGTAAATGTTCAACATATATATTTTTATCCAAGTGAATGAAGGGAGCAGAATAAATAAGATGTAAATACTAATTAAATTTTCAGTTACAAGGATATGGACAAAAAATGCAACTATTTGTTATCTTGTGTTTATAAATAGAAACAATAGAGTAAATCCATTGTTGGAAACATATTTGTCCTGTAACAAAATAGACTGCAACATGTCTTTTTTGTCACACTAGGCCTGCTCACTCCCATAGGTCTTTTTGCAGAGGGCATACATTGCTCATTATTATGTTATCTGAAAGAAAATCAAAAGAATATTTTTATGATGTTTCTGGTTAATTAAACATAATAATAAAGGAAGGGAGTTGGCCAAGTAGATGTTGGTTAGGTTTGGAGGATAAGAATAGAGTTAATGTATCTTTACCAAACAATGAATTCAAATTTAAGTCATCCAGAGACCTTGACTTAAATTTTGTGTCAAAGCATTTAATTATGTTTTCTTTGGCACTGGTTTTTGAATTCACTGTTAGTTGTTCCAATTTCTCACAAACGCAACATGATGTGAAGGACACAAAAGTAGAAACATCTTTCTATTTTTCACATTCATTTTGCTTCCAATGCTGTAGAAAAGACAGCAAATACTAATTATCTTGTTTACAATCATCTAATTATTGGCAGAAGAGGGATTTAGAACTTCCCCCTAGCAATATCTCTCTAGATGCAAAATAAGCACCACAATTAAGAAAAAAAGGCAGCAACTAGGAAAAAAAAAAAGGTTTTCCTAATTTGACCATCCCAGATGCTTGAAATTGTCTTCCAAAATGAGTTAATACTTTAATTAATAGTTCAAACCAAATAAGAAAAATTACCAAGAATTCCAGCTAATTCCTAATGCCCAGAGGGAACAGATATTGCATGTTCTCCTGTCATTTAGTAAACCTTATGTTAAAAAAAATGCTGCTAGTAGAGGCTGTTTAACAATTTTAGTCTTTTTTCCTTGTGCAACAAATAGTTCATGTAACATAAGCACATATGGAGAAGCCTTTTAGACTTGCAACACTGAAATCATGTTATAAAGAGGTGTTAATAATAATAGCCCACAGATATTGCACATTTGCTTTATGTCCAAGAGTTTAGAGTGTTTTACATACATTATCCCAGTTAATTCTTGGAGATACAAAACAAAACATGAGAGGAATGCAACTTTTTTCTCTTTTATAGATAACACTAACTAAGGTTGAGGCTTTCTGAGTGTGTGAACCTTGACCAGTGCCACACAACATCTACTTCAACACATGCCCACACAATCTAACTCCACAACCCATGCATGCTTTTCATCATTGACCTCACCTCTATGGACACTGGTGGAGTTGGAAAATACTATCACAAGAAGATATGGTGAGAGAAGGCGAAACATGTTACCACGTATTTGCAATAAGAAGTAAAATTATGTTTTCACTTTTAAAAAAATTCTAGTGTGAAGGTAATTAAGGTAAATAAGATAATTAAGTGCCTCAATTTTTTATTGCCTGACAGAAATTATACACATGTAACTGTTTGATTTTCTCACTCCAAGTGTTGACTCAATTGGCTGATTTAGTCTCCTGAAAATGTGGTTTTTATTTTCCCAACTAGTAGAGTCAATACACTCTGTGAATTAATACCACACAGATTCCTCCTTAAACCTGACTCTTCCTCCCTAACTAAAATGTTAAAAAGATTTGCTTGTTTTGTTTTGGATTGTTTTGGGTTTGTTCATTTTGTTTTATTTTCCACTGGAGAAAACAGATTTTGTACTATTCGACATACGAAACATAGATACACACATACACAAATACTAACACTTTGGGGACCCCTGTATACTACTTTAGCATAATGTATGTCATAAAGGAGTATTCAGTGTAGAACACTATTAGGAACTAATCTAGAGGGGCTCAAGAGAAGACCAGCAATAATGATTACCTCTTAATGTCATGGATGATTTTCTTGACTGCAGTCTACAAACATGCCACAGAAGCTTTGCTTTCATTAAGAATGACATGCTGGAAAGAAGAGCATTTGAGTTGTGTACAGAGAAAGTAAATCTGTTCTGTTCTACATATAGCAGTGAAAAAAAATGGGATCAAATAGAATAGTAACCAAAATGCTAAAATCCAAAACAAAACAAAAAATTCCCTTATCCAAAGTAAGAATAAAAACAATGTATTTTCAAATATCTTTTGGCCCTAACTGCCTTACCTTACCTTTAATAAATCTACTTGGAATATGTTTGCACTGTCCATAATTGGAATATCTTGAATTTTAAAGGTAGAATTGAACAAGATGTATATTACAATAATAGTCAGAAACAATTGATTCCAGCATAAAACACAGTATAGAATGGATCTCTTTACTAACCATATCCTATTATCATTGGCACACAAATGTAGGGAATTTTGATGAAGAGTTAACATCAAAATTAAGATAAGTAAGACTATTCTACACACAGCAATCCCTAGCAGGTTTAACAGTGACAGTACCATTATATAACATGCTGTCCCATAATTCCTTTGAAGCCTGAGTTAATATTGGTCTCCCTCATGGGTTAAAGATAACTCTTCGTCTATGTGACAAACAAGAATTGAATGGGAAAAACAGAAGAATGTATGAAGTATGCAATTGAAAACTTTTTAAATTTATTTTTTAAGTAAATTGAAACTGAATTAGACATTAAGCCAACATTAAAAGAAGCTGATAGAAGTTTAACTATTATATATATTATTTTAAAAAGGAATGACTTTTACATGTATTCATTCAAGTGAAAAATATATAAATACTGAACAATTTATGCACACCATTTTTTAAAAGTCAGTGATGTATATACACTCTAATTCAAAAAAGACATTGGGACCACTTAAATATCAATTTTGAAAATTTTACCTAAGTTCCAATGCTCATCTGAATAATATCTTTAAAAATGTTTAAAAATAAAAAGTGTGCCTAAGAGTAAGAAATGTATCTCATCTATGCAAAATTAATTTTCCAAATAAATTTTAAAATAGTAGAATACTATTTGTCAAAATTAGCAGTTCTTTCTCCACATGGGACAAAAATATAAATATATTATCATCCAAATTTTGCAGATGTTCTCAATCCTAAGTAATTTATTTACAGCTCTCTGTTCCTGTTTTGTCCTTTTTTAAAACTTCAGCCTACAAAAAGAAGCCCAGAATACAGAATCTGGATATAATATCAACTACTTTATTTTCTGATGAACAACAATAAAAAGCAAATCCTGGCACCAGGTGAAGAGAAAATAAAAGGTTTTCTAAAACAAATCTTGGATTTTATTTTTCCTCCAGATGTCAGACCCATGATACAAACTCATAGATTGGAATCTGATACTTGAAAGAAACAGTTGGCTGTGGAGAGGGCCAAAGATGCAATTTTATAACCAGAAAAGGTTTGAATTATTCATAAGGAAAGGCTTAACAATTTTAGAGATAGATCAGCTACCAAACTGCTGAAATGAATTAAAATAGACTCATCAACAAAAATTGGACAGTAAAGATTCTGAAGAATGAGCACAGGTAATGTACCCCTAGGCTCAGCTCTCTGTTAGAGCAGCAAGGGAAGAGAATATAGAATCCTGTATAAAATCCTTATTTTAAAAGAAGGTACGAACATTTGGGTTTTACTTTTCTTTGCAACAGTATTACTTGTGCATATTAGTTTGTTAAATGTGTGCTCCCTAAATGTTGCCAAGTGAGATTTTCCATTTCTAAAACAAATACTAAAAAATGCAATCTTCAATGGATGAGCCCATTCATGTTTTGAATGCAGCAATATCCCAAATCCTTTGGATGTGTTGGCAAAGCCCTACGTACTTATCTATGAAGGTTAGAAGAAACATAATAAATATTTATGATTCCCTGACAACTTGGCTTTGGAACATTTTGATAGAGTTTCTGATAATTGAGGAGATATTTTAGCCTATTTTCACAAGTCTTTTAATGCCTAAACCACAGCAATCAGATATAAACTGTAAATATAAAATAATCCTCAAAAATTCATTGGTATAATTCTTTATACAAGAGACTTTAAAACTTCTCAAAATATGTAACTAAATATGTGGGTATACATACATTTGTACACACATTTTGGGTAACAATTCATCCCAACATCTCCTTTCTCTTATATCTCTAAAGCACAGATGCATAAAAACTTATTGTTATTTGCAAATAAACTGGAAATACTTTACCTGATTCATTGCTCCTCTATGAATATTTATGTTAATTTTAAATATTCTCAACTAAGCTGAATTTTTAACTAAATCTGCACTGAGAACAAAGAATGAGTAATCTTAGTCTGGAAAGAGCAAGGCCAGTAAAGAGAACAAATATTGGCGAGGATGATAGAATACATGTGTGAGGAAGGCAATCTAGATTGAAGACTCCAGCTTTGGCAGCAATACTAGAATAACTAAATGTCAAAGAGAATAAAGTGTCATCAATTTTGCTGTCAAATAAAGCCATAAAGAAAGAGAACTTTTGGAGTTGTGCATTTATGTGAGTCTATCTCAAACTGATAATCACAAGGTGGTAAAGATTGTGTGATTGGTCAATATAAACCAGTGAAATGTTATTCTATTTTTTGGAACATCAAACTGAGCTAGGAGTCTAAAGGCCCCATGGTGTTGTCAGTGCCTCAATCAGTAAGATTTAAGGAACTCTAAAATAATCTACTTTAATATAATAATTATTGTTTTTAACCTAGGGTTCTTTCTAGAAAGTAACTTAACCCTTTTGATAAAAGTAAACAAATAAGAATGGTTGATGTGACCATTCTCCATTAGAGTAATTCCCAAGAGGATAGATGAGTGTCTAGGTTAAGTCTTTTGGACATGATCCTGGATACCTGAAGGATGGGAGGAAGTGACGCCTGTAAGTAGGGCTCTCCTTTATCCTGTTGGAAAACTGAACAAGAGCTGAAGCCAATCTACAATGGTATTTTTTGTCCCAATCTTTTGCATATAACTTCGGGTGACTCTTGCTCAGGACCTTTAAAGTGTACACAGAAGAGACAGCAGACTGAATCAGCTAGGTGAAAATTAATTCAGTGAATGGCCAATTATTAGAGGAATTCTATGCAATATTAATTCCACCATAACCCCAGCACAGCTTTGCTGTACACTGAGGTAGAATATAGGCCTTTTGGCTTTTATTTGATTCAGGGCAAACTTTCCAAGGTGCCTCTACAAAAAACAGTTGAAGGATACTAAAGTTAGATTTTTAGCATTTCCTCTTGACAGTGTCTGAATTTAGATATCTAGAGAACTTGGCTCAACCATACATTCGTTTCTATAATACATATCCTCACAGAGGTCAGAGTACATATACCAGCCAGGTTTCTAAAACAGCTAACTCATAATTCTTAGGCAAATACACTGTAATTAAGAGATAAATAGGCTTAAATAAGCAAGAGCTGGCACCTAATCAGTTACATATTTGGATATAGCCATCCAAAAAAGTCTATCCAGTCTCTGGTTGTAGATGTTTTCAGAGATATTACCATAACCTAATTCTGGATGGGATCTTTTAGAAATTATAGGCTTGTGGTTTTGCCTGGCACATAGCAGGAAGACAAGTATTTTTTCATGTCTAAACCAATTTAAATGAAAATCCTCTCACCCAACATTAGAACATGCATTTGCCCTTTTAAAGTATACCTCTTGGTGAATATTTAGTCATTTAAACCATTGCCATACAATCCCTAAGCCATTGACTATAAAGCAACCAAGTTAGATATAAGTAATTGTCTGCTCACCCCCTAATTCCATTAATTCATCAAATACTTATTAAGTATCAGTCATGTACCAGGCACTGTTGTGGGCATTTGTAATGCATAAGTGAACAAAAGAGAGCCATTTTCCTCATCATATTTTATATATTCTTCAAGTAGTCTGAAAGCAAATAGCTAATTAGCAAATGGCTCCAATTTACATTTTTACAGCTAATCCTGTTTTTAACCATGTTTTAGCCATCTAACATTCTGCATTTCATGATAGCTTTTATGGTTTGAACATTTTTCCCCTCCAAAACTCATGTTAAAATTTAATTGCCACTGTAACAGTATTAAAAAGTGGGGCCCTTACCAGGTGATTAGGCCATGAGGGCTCCACTGTCATGGGTGGGTTTAATGCCTTATATTATAAAAAGGGCTTCCAGAAGTGGGCTCTTGCTCTTCCCATCTCATGGCCTTCTGCCATGGGATGGCACAGCAAGAAGGCCCTTGAAAGATACTGGCCCCTTGATTTTGGACTTTCCAGCCTCCAGAACTGTGAGCCAATACATTTCTGTTCATTATAGATTACTCAATCTCAAGTATTCTGTTACAGCACCGAAAATGGACTAAGACAGAAAATTGGTAATGAGAAGTCGGGCTGTTGCTATAACAAATAACTAAAAATGTGGAAGCAGCTTTGAAACTGGGTAATGTGTAGAGACTGGAAGAGTTTGGATGAGCAGGGTAGAAAAAGCCTAGATTGCCATAAATAGAGCATTAAAGACACTTCTGGTGAGGGATCAGAAAAAGAACTGATGGAAATGTCTGAAACTTCTTAGAGATTACTTAAGTGTTCATGATCAGAATGTTAGTAAAAAAAATGGGTAGTGAAGTCAATTCTGATGAGGTCTCAGACAGAAATGAGGGAAAAGGTATTGGAAACTAGAGTAAAAACCATCCTTTTTATAAAGTGGCAAGAAAATTGGTGGAATCGTGTCCATGCCCATGGGCTTTTGTGGAAGGCAGAATTTAAGAGAAATGAACTAGGATATTTGGCAGAAGAAATATCTAAGCAGCAAAACCTTCAGTATGCTGCATGGCTTCTTTCAACTGCATATAATAAAATGTGAGAAGAAAGAAATAATTTAAAGAGAATATGTAATTAAAAGGGAAACAGAACTTGGGAATCTGAAGGATTCTTAGCCTGGCCCTGTGGTAGAGAATGAAAGAGCATTTTCAAAAGAGAAAACCAAGGCTGTGGCCAAGGAACTCTTGGATAAGGAGATTAGTATAAGTAGAATAAAACCACAGGCTATTTATCAGGCTATTCACCAATGAAAGAATAATCCTGAAGGCATTTGAGAATACCAGTGCTACCCCTCCCATCACAGGCCAAGACTACCAAGGCTTGGGGTAGAGAAATATGCCAAAAGACAGACCTAGAGTGTCCATGAGACCTAAGTATTTATTCCCTTGTGTAACCTTAAGTGTCTGCTTCCTGCCCTGTAGTGCAGCACTCCTTGGCTGCTCCAGTCATGGCACAAGCAAACCCCGGTGTGGCTTGACCTGCCACTCTGGAAGGTACAAGCCATAAAGCTTGGTGGCATCCATGCAGTGCTCATTCTTCAGGTGTACAGAGTGCAAGAGCTATGGATGCATGGCTTTCCCCACCTAGATTTCAAATGATATCATGGACAGCCTGAAGGGTCCAGGCAGAAACTTTTCACTGATATGGAGCCACTGCAGAGAGTCCCCACTAGGGCAATGTGGACCAAAACTATGGGAGTGAGGCCGCTGCACAGTGTCCCCACTAGGACAATGCCTAATGCAACCATGGGAGTGGGGCCATGCCTGAAACCCCACAACTGTAAAACTACCAGTATACAACACTAGCCAGGGAGAGCCACAGTCATGACACACCAACCTGTGAGAGCTGCTGCATGGGTTGAGCCTTACAAAACCATAGGAGTGAGGCTACCTGAGGCCTTGGGTGCCCAACCCCACCTCAGTGTGTATAGAAGGTGGGACCTGGAGTCAAAGAAGATTATTCTCAAGGCTTAGGATTTAGTATTGTTTGCCTTTTGGGGTTTTAGACTTGCTTGGGACTTGTAACTCCTTTCTTCTTTCCTATTTCTCCCTTTGGAATGGAAATGTCTATCTTACACCTGTCTCACCATTGTATTTTATAAGCATGTAACTTGTTTAATTTCATAAACTCACAGCTGGAAGGGAATTTTTCTCAGGATGAATCATGCCTTGAGTTGCAACTGTATCTGATTTAGGTGATACTCTGGACTATGGACTTTTGAATTGATACTGAAATGAGTTAAGACTTTTGGGGCTACTGAGATGAAATGAATGCATTTTGTATGTGAGAAAAACATAAGTTTTGGGGGTCAGGGGCAGAATAATATGGGTTGAATGTTTGTCCCCTCCAAAACTCAAGCTGAAATTTAATTGGCATTGTAACAGTATTAAGATGTGAGGGCTTTAAGAGGCAATTAGGCCACGAGGGCTCCACTATTTTAAAAAATGGCTTCTGAGAGTGGCTCCCTCTCTTCCCCTCTCTTGCCCTTCTGCCTTCTTTCATGGAATGACACAGGAAGAAGACCCTTACCAGATGCTGGCTCTTCCTTCTTGGACTTCCCAGTCTCCATAACTGTGAGCCAATTAATTTCTGTTTATATTAGTCCATTCTCATGCTGCTATGAAGAAATACTTGAGACTGGGTAATTGATAAACAAAAGAGGTTTGACTCACAGTTCCACATGACTGGGGAGGCCTCAGGAAATGTACAATCATGGCAGAAGGTGCCTATTCACAGGGCAGCAGGAGATAGAATGAGAGTTGAGTGAAGGGGAAAACCCCTCATAAAACCATCAGATCTCGCGATAACTCACTCACTATCACGAGAATAGTATGGGAGAACTGCTCCCATGATTCAATGATCTCCCCCTGGTCCCACCCTTGACACATGGGAATTATTACAATTCAAGGTGAGATTTGGGTGCGGACACAGAGACAAACCATATCACTGTTCAATATAAATTACCGAGTCTCCGGTATTCTCTTACAGCAGCAAAAATGAACTGAGATTACAGGTAAGTTTCCTTGAGTTTTTCTATATGAGTAACCAAAGTGGAACTATAGTTAACTATATAATAAATTTGTATCCAGTAGGTTACTCTGAAGTTTACAGCCAGAGGTTGACTTTTGACAAGTTATAAGCATCCTGAATAGCCCCAAGTCCAGAAAAATAATTAAATGAAGCAGTTGTTACGCTGATGCTATTTCAACTTTCTATTTTGTAAGTGCTCTGAATACAGATTAGAAAGTGTTATAGTAACAGGTGTATTTTATTTGCTCAATGTTTATTGTTCTGCTTGATTTAATGAAGAAACTAAACTGTTAAACATATTTATATGTGAAAGTAATGTGAAAATAATTGTATTTTTAGGTGCTGTAAGTTCTGCTATGTAATTTTTCCTTAACCCTGAAAATAGCCAATTTAGAATTGTTTAATGATTTTTAAAAATATTTTCCACACCTTTCTTTTCATGTGATTTAGAAACATAACCTTGCTTTTAGATATACAAACTTAACAGTAATAGCTTTCATTAATCCTGGATTTTCACCCACATATTTTGAAAAATTGAATAATGAATTGATCTCTGGCTGTGTTTTGCAGATAAAAATTAGCATGTAAACACACATAACAAGAAATCTGAAATAAATGACATTTACAGAAGGTAATATTTTTCTACTTCAATTCTTTATTGACTAGAATTTAATTAGTGTTCTGAGAGCTCATAAGGCATGTCCACTAATGTTTCAGCATTTTGAAGAAAATTGTTTGTACTATGATATGTACAAAACCATTCCACCCCTAAACCTCTCTTTTTTCTAGTTATATGAACTTGTATTGCTTCCATCTGCTGAAAACCAGTAAATATTCTTTGCCTACATGAAAAATCACTTTCATTCATATACTTTAGTTCACATACTTATGAAAAGCAGTGTGTTAATGAATAAGTTAAACTTCTAAGATGTTTGGTGTCTTTAAATGAGAGATTTGTGAATGTTTTCATATCTTGACTGAAACAGATGAAATTTTTCAGTTAATCTAAGATATATCCTTGGCAGCTGACTAAAATAATCTTAATTTAATCTGGAAACAACTTTTGTTCTAATCAACTTCTTTTTTCACATTAATGCAATCGTCAATTTTTAAATATTTTCCTTTCACAAGTTTTCTTAATAAGTTCTGCTGTTCATAATTGTCATGACAATTTTTTCACATCATGTACATTAGAGAAGATTAAGTATTTTAAATCATTAAAATGCAATAAAATGAAAGAGATTCAAATTCTGGGTAACATTCCCTTTTCAAGCTTACAAATTGGCTGCCAAGAATTAGCTGTGAAACTTCACAAAAATCTCTGCCAAAATCAAAACATTTAAGTTCCAAAGGGACAATCAAATATAATAAACTAATGAGAACTTCCAAACCATGGCAATATTATAAAAGAAACAAATGAAATTGTAATATGATCATAAATTTATATGTAATCTTGTTCAATGAAAATTTGTTAGAACCCAAAGGTTAGTGAGGCCAACATCAAGGTCTTTGTTCAGCATATTCTTAAACACATAGAAAATTATTCTCATGTGGAGATATGCATTATTGAAATTGAAGGGTTAGTTCAAGTGTGTAGGTAACATGTCCCAAGAGGAATTCAGGGGGATATTACTTCAGTAAAACCTTTTATGAGAAACAATTTATTTAAAATTTCAACTATTCAGCAATTATTTATTGATGCTTATTAAGTGTTAAGCATGACCTTAAAGTATTTTACTTTTTAATGATCAGATGTTTATAGTGTTAACAAACACAAACAAATTACTTTAAATATGGTAATTACTGTTTTAGGGAATATACTGAGGGTATAACAATAGCTTAAAGGACATATGCCTGGGGAAATCCAGAAAGGTTGTGGAATAAAGATGATACTTTGGACAAGAAATATTCAGGTAGAATAAGCTCATGTGTATATTACAAAGAGAAAAAATAACATGTTCAAAAGGATGATGTTGGAATATTATATATGTATGTTTGTGTGTGTGTGTGTGTGTATGTCTGTGTGTGTGGAATATAAATTGTATAGAGATAAGAAAGAACAAATATACAGGAGGAGATCCTTAAAGTCCTCATATTACTAAAAGTTTTAGCTTTAATTTGGTAGGCAAATAGGGCTTATTGAAGGTTTTCACAGAGGCAACATGACTGAATTTGTGTTTTCCGATTTAGTCTGTTGGTTTAGTGGTTCCAAGAGAGACACTGCATAACAAATCACCCCCAAACACAATAGCTTGAAAAACCAATAATGGTTTATTATCACTCACAGTTTCTGTAGGTCAGGAATTCCAGAGCAGCTTGACTCAGTGGACCTGACTCAGGGTCCTCACGTGGTTGCATTCAGAATGTTGATTGGTGCTGAACTCAGAAAAGACACATTCAGGTGACACTCTCACATGATTGGCAAATTCTTTCTGACTGTTGGCCAGAGACCTCAGTTGCTCCTTAAGTAGTCCTTAAGTCTCCATAAGACTGTGTGCATCCTCACAACATCATGGCTATAGGCCAAGGGACCAAGGCGGAAGCTATAATGCCTTTTATAACTCAGCCTAGGAAGTCATACACTATAATTTCCACCGTATTCTATTGGTAAACAACAAGTCTGATTCCGTATAGGAGTAGCCTTCACCAAAAAATGCCTAAAAGAGATGACAATCATCGGGAACCATCCTGGCTGCAGTTACCAGAGAAAAGGTCCAAGGCTCGAGGCAACCACACCAGATATAAAGTAATTGTGAAAATCAAGATAAGAAATTATGACTTTCTGACTCACAATCCTACTCACATGAAACGGGGGTGAAGAGAAGGGGCCCTATTTAGGAAAGGATATAATGATTGATTGACAAACATTTACCTGAGGAAATTCAGAAAGGTTGTGGAGTAAAGGTGATACTTTTGTTGAGAAGTATTCAGGTAAGAAAAGCTCATGTGGATGTTCCAAAAAGAAAAAAGAGCATATTAAAAAGAACGAAGATGGAATATTTTTTTTTGTGTGTGTGTGTGTATGTGTGAGAATCATAGAATTCACAAATATCGTGCCTGATTGGATATGGAGGATATGGGTGCAGAAAGAAACCCAAACGACTCTCAGGTTTTAGGTTTGAGTGATAAAGAAAATAGTGAGACCAGAAATAATGATAAAGGAGAAGGAGCAAGGTTAAGAGGGAAAGGCGATACATTTTTTTTTTCTAAGATGGCATTAAATTTCCCGTAGGACATTCATGTGGATATAATAATCATAATCACAGATGGCATTTATTGAGTAATTTTTATGGGAAGGTACTCTCTTAAGTTCTTTAAATAGTCAAGTTCTTTAAATGAGTCATTACCTCATTTAATTTTCACAACAAATGTGGTAGGAAATACCCATTCTCATATTACAAATGAAGCAAAGAGAGATTAATTAGTCCAAAATTCCATGAGAAGTATGTTTATTCACAGTAGAGCTATGGTCCAAACCCACCTTTAGCTCTGTCTCACTCTCCAAATTTTTATGACCCTTCATCCTCATGCTAACCATATCCTATCTCTGAACAATTTGATAAAATCACTCTTATTCAGTTATTTGTGCCTTAGTATGCTATATTTATGAAAAATCCAGTAATCTGAGTTAGACAGAAAAGCTTAATTCCAAAAACTCAGTCTCCTTGGTAAAATTTCAGTTACTGGGGAGAAAATGCATTGGGCTGAATATGTTACAGGGTATTATGTCAAATTATTTTATAATATATCTGGTTTGCCTATACCTAAGGTTAGGTTATAAAAGTGGTTTAAGAAAACCTAATTGTAAATTTCTAAATAGAAATTTTGTTAGTGCTTCTATTGGCACATCTTATAATATAATTATATTATACAAGGTATTTTGTTGTTTGGAAAGGCCATTCAATTTCATAAGCAAATGGAAGTGTGGTTGAGTTTCCAAAGCACATAAATGTCAAGCATGTCATATGTCAGAGCTGGAAAAACAGTATCAATAATTCAAGCAATGAATAAGATTCACTTATACTGATAAATGCTTACCCTTTTCATAACGATTTGAAAGTTCTTAGTATATCTGTGCAACAATTACTTTTTCTTTGTGAGCTTCATTACAATACCTATAATTTAATCTTTATCTTGATTATATCCACTTTCAATCCTCTCTCAAACAGCTGTAAAATCAAAATTATGATTCCTGTTTTACGAATAAAGAATTTATTGCTTGACAAAAACAAGCAACTTGCCCAAAGTTACATAATCATGAGGGTAGAACTAAAATTTGAAAGCATGTCTACTGGAACCTGCAATTCCGTGATGCTTCTCTGAACTAATGTGAGATGACTACTTTTGTTATACAGTCATGGAGCCTCCAGAATGGAAGAAGCAAGGAAAATCAAAACATTTTGGGGCCAAGTGTGGCGGCTCACTCCTGAATTACCAGCACTTTGGGAGGCCGAGGTGGGCAGATTGCTTGAGCCCAGGGGTTTGAGACCAGTCTGGGCAACAAGGCAAAACTCCGTCTTTACAAAAAAATTAGCCAGGTGTGGTGGTGCACATCTGCAGTCCCAGCTGCTTGGGAGGCTGAAGTGGGAGGATTACCTGAGCCTGGGGAGGTTGAGGCTGCAGTGAACCATGACTGTGCCACTGCATTCCAGCCTGGGGAACAGAGTGAGACCCCATCTCTCAAAAAAAAAAAAAAAAAAAAAAATCGTTTGGCTTTGTTGAAGAAATAAACATAATAAACATTGTAATGTTATATAAAAGATAAAACAATTTAATTTTATCTGGCTTGAGTGTTTCAAAATGGAGGATAAAGAGTGTATACATTCATTGAACATGTTATGTGTAACAAAATTCCAAAAAAAATCTCAGAAGGTATCTTGATAACCAGCATCAACTACGGGCAATAATTTAAGATAACAATGTCTCTTTGCTAATCATCTACATTATAGTTCTACTTTTTTCAGACCATAAATATGAAGCTCAGTTCTTCCCCCTCAGATTCACTCTTTTCTTCACTTATTTTTTTTGCTGTATTTGATTTTTTTGGAGCATGTCAATATTCTTAGTTATAACTCCTTCTCTAGCATTTATTCTTTTAACTGTAATCTGACCTCAAATTACTCTCTGTAGCTGCTTAGCAAAAAGGACTTGAGCATACTTTTTCTTTTGAGAGGACTATGTAATAGTTACCAAACTTAAACGAAAGATGGAAGACATAGCTTTAGTATTTAGTGTACCCAAGCCTTCATAGATAATGACTAATGATTGTTGCTTGACAGAAAATAAAGATGTCATTTACTTACTATTTTGTATTCTGCTAATGGGAGACTTGTTTTGTGAGAGAGTTTATTTACAAACATAAATGAGAGGTTAAAAAATAGATAACGGAATAATAAAGAATCCAGGGCCGCCATAAACAATTGTGCAAGAATGACCAAAAGGGTTTGTCATTGGAGCAAGTGAGGCTGAAATGCATTTTGATTTAGGTTTTAGAGTCCATGCTTCCACCTGAAAAGACGGGCATTTTTCTAAATCTCTCTAAGATACCATAAGGGTATATCCTGGTTTGTAGGAGGCAGATTGTTGTGTTTATTTTTTTCCAGAGCAAATAAATGAACCAAAACATTTTAACCATCTTCTCAATTATTTAGGCTGGTATTTTTCCCCTTTATCTCTCTTTTCTTCTTCTCTTCCGGTTTTAATCCCCTTGACTCATAACTTCCTCTGAGTTACTGAGAGTTCTGAAGTAATGAGCTACTATACTGGTCAGCAAACAATGTTGTGGGCCTAAGTCCAGCACACGTTTGTGTCTTTTGCTTTTGTATGCTCTGGAAGCTAAAAAAAAAAAAAGTTTTTTACATTTTAAATGGTTGAAACAAATTAAGTAATACTAGTTCGACATGTGGAAATTATATGGAATTCAAATTTCAGTGTCTGTAAATAAAGTTTTATTGGAACACAGTCATGTCCACTCATGTACATATTTTCTATGGGTACTTTTGTGCTACAAACACAGAGTTGAGTAGTTGTGATGAAGACTGAATTGGCCTGATAAGCAGAAAATATGCAGCATCTGGACCTTTACAAGAAAAGCTGGCCAACACAAGAACTAAGAAGTTTACACTAATTCACGGGTGTCATATCATTTTATTGTGTATAAACTTCTACTGAGATCTTAACTTGGAAGGACAAAAATCTGAACTCATCATGTGAGTAATCAGAACTCTTCAGAATCTGTTTCCAAACAATCACTCCCATCTAAAGTCAGCCTTAAGGTCACCCTTCGCAGACCCAACACTCCAATCTCTCTTAACATCTTAATTTTCCTGACCATCTTATATTCTTTCACACCTCAGAGGATTTGTAGGTGCTGTGGGTTTAGGCCAAGGCTCAAGTCTCTTCTCTGCCACTTCAAAATTGAGTAAGTTTAGGTAATTAGTTATCCATGTAGTTTTAAGTTATTTTTTTAAAGAGGATTGCTAATCCTTTCCCCAGGGAGTTGTTGTGATTAAAATAATTACAGAATATGAATCGCCTTGAAAATTACCTGATATACAATTACTCCTTTACTTTTTCTTTACTTTCCTTTAACTTGTTTATTTTTCAGAAATTCAATTCAAATTTGGAGGCAATTCAGATATTATCTTTGGGTAACCACCTTAGATTGTCTCAGGCCGAGCCAGGTACTTTTTCAACAAAGCAGGTTGCTGCCATGTGCTCCTATTGCCCTCTTAAGTGGGAATTTTGAACATTCCAATGCAAATAATATCTCAGTTATGAGGTTGTTATAAAGGCTAAATGATTTTAGTTATGAAAATGTCTTGTCAAAGAATAAGCTCACAAGAAATGTTTGCTGTTGATCATTAATCCTTATTTCTGCTCCTGCTACTCAGCTAGCACCTAGCAGATAGTAAAAGCTGAGAAATATGTGATGGATGAATGAATAAACAAACTAATGACTGGGCTAGGGCAGTGGTTCTCAAATTTCAGTTTGCATTTGCATGACCCAGAGGGTTTGTGAAAACGTGGGTTGCTGAGTTGCACCAGCAGAGTTTTAATTTAGTAGGTCTGGGATATGGCTCAATAATTTGCATTTCTAATGAGCTTTAAATCATAGTGATAATGCTGGTCTGGAGGCTGGAATTTGAGAACCACTAGGTTAGATAATATGCCCAAGCAGTTTTCCGTAGGAACTAGTCGCTTATCTGATCATCCAGCTTTCCCTGTTTTGTTTTGCATATTGCCCCATATCTGAAGCCTGTCTTCTGAGCCCCAGAATATTTTACTGATATGATAGATCGAAGTCAGAGTCAACCTTACTTGGTTAAATTAGAAAATACTTTCTGAAATGTGCATTCCAATATTACTCACAAATAGTACTTTCCACTTAAAAGGGGAAAAAGACACTAGCAAGAAGTAAAATGAAACTCAAAATGCCGTATCATTAGTTTGATTTAACACATAAAATTTTTTGAAAAAATAAAATGTTAAGTACATAAGAGATCTAAAACTATACAATAAAAAAATTGTTAAAGGTGATTAAAAAAAAAAAGAGTAACAGTCTGGGAGTGGTGACTCACACCTGTAATCCCAGCACTTTGGGAGGCCGAGGTGGGCAGATCACCTGAGGTGAGAAGTTCGAGACCAGCCTGGCCAACATGGCAAAACCCCATCTCTACTACAAATACAAAAATTAGCCAGGTGTGGTAGCAGGTGCCTGTAATCCCAGCTATTTGGGAGGCTGAGGCAGGAGAATCGCTGAACCTGGGCAGCAGTGGGTTGTGGTGAGCTGAGATTGTGCCACTGCACTCTAGCCTGGACAATAGAGTGAGACTCCATCTCAAAAAATAAATGAATAAAATAGAATAAAAATTAAAAAGAGTATTATATGTGTCAGGCCTCTGAGCCCAAGCCAAGCCATCGCATTCCCTGTGACTTGCACATATACGACCAGATGGCCTGAAATAACTGAAGAATCACAAAAGAAGTGAAAATGCCCTGCCCCGCCTTAACTGATGACATTCCATCACAAAAGAAGTGAAAATGGCTGGTCCTTACCTTAACTGATGACATTCCACCACAAAAGAAGTGAAAATGGCCGGTCCTTGCCTTAAGTGATGACATTACCTTGTGAAAGTCCTTTTCCTGGCTCATCCTGGCTCAAAAACCTCCCCCACTGAGCACCTTGCGACCCCTACTCCTGCCCGCCAGAGAATAAATCCCCTTTGACTGTAATTTTCCTTTATCTACCCAAATCCTATAAACGGCCCCCCCTTATCTCCCTTCGCTGACTCTTTTCGGACTCAGCCCGCCTGCACCCAGGTGATTAAAAAGCTTTATTGCTCACACAAAGCCTGTTTGGTGGTCTCTTCACACGGACACGCATGACAATATGTTACAAGGTACATTATTCAGGTGATGTATATCCTAAAAACCCTACTTTAGCCCTACACAATCTATTCATGTAGGAAAATTACACTTGTACCTCATACACATTTTTAAAAATATAATTATAAATTGAAAGGTAGGATTTTATTGGCACTAGTACATTGATTTACTTCATATGTTTTTATTGGTGAATGACTTTTGCAAAAATATCTACCAGTAAAAGCAATTTAAAAAAATTTATTTAGAAACATCTAAGGCCTTAGAGTATAAGGTATACATTATGCATTTCCATTGGAGATTGACACCTCATGATGATAGACTAATTTGGATCTCAAGTAGCTGTGATTTAACTTGCTACATAAGTATGATAGTTGTGAAAGAAATTAAAATGGATTTTTTCCATGTCATTTTTCTTTTTAACCTTTGCACAATAGAGGTTGTGGATGAAAACTCATATTATGGACTGATTTAACTATATAATCAAAAATAAAAAGAGGCATCTAAAATCCCTTTGCTATTTTAATAAAGAAGAAACTGAATAAACCAAGCACATCAAAATAGTTCATGCACAGTGATGTGGACAATTCTCTATAAGTGATTCTGAGTTCTACCCTCAACCCTTTAGAGTGGAGAGATGATAAGAGTCATCTTATGAATGTTTGGTTCCTTTAAATCTCAAAATTCTGTATGTTTTATTTTCTTCTGAAATGTCTAGCAGTCTTTTATGCTATTCTTGACTAGTCTATGTTTATTTTTGGCATAAGAATATTTAGAATAAAAGGACAAAAATGAAAATGATGGTCTCCTTTTAATTCCTGAACTGTACATGTTTGTGTATTTCTAACCTCATTTGGCCTTTACAAAGCTGTTCCTGTTATCAGTGAGAACCAGCCATCAGGGCAGTTAGTTACATAATCTCCCTGGGCAGCCTTAGAGGAACCAAACTGGAAAAAAAAAATAAATAAAAATAAAAAAATTAAAAAAAAGTTGTTTATGGTCTGCGTGTCATGCCTCTTCCACGAGATTTTTGTTTTGCACTCATGTCAATTGCAGCCTGCAAATATGAGTAGGACGCATGACAGAGAAACAGATGGGTACTCACATAGTTCTAGTTCATCAAAAAGTAATGCCTGTTTATTTCTCCTGGAGAGATGCTTTTGTAGAAGGGTTGAATAATACATCCTATGTGAGACGAAAGGGGAGAAGAGTGGTCACTGATTCTCGCAAGATGAACAAACAGGCCATGTATAAAGAGTCTGAATCAAAATGATCTGCCCTTAAATCTCAACTCTAGTCATTTTAGCATATGACTAAAAGAGCATACTAGTCATATACTTTTCTGTAAGCTTCTCAAACTTTTTGGAACTTTGTATTTTAATCTGCTTAATGGACCTAACATCATATATGTATGCCTTTTAGGTTTTTTGTTTGTTTGTTTTAAACTAGAGCTAATGTGTGATTTTCACAATATAGTGTTAAATATGTTAATATTTTATTAATTTTATTAACTTTCTTATACTCAAATATAACAATAATAATTCCATAGTTACTTGTCAAAAGGTCATTAATTCAACAAAAATTAATTATAGGATTAGTATCATTACTATTTGGTTATAGATTAATGAATATAACTTATTGAAATGGGAAAAAGGCAATCAGCTATTAAATTTGGATGTAAATGTAAACCAATTAATTATTTTAAATTCTATACAAATATAGTGATAGGAAATAAGGATGGGCATTATTTAGACAAGCTGGTTAGAATACTCTTAACTGAGATAGTTGAGCTGAGACAGAATCTCAGAGACAAAGTCAGCCATGTGACCAGGGAGAGGAAGAATGTTCAAGAAAGAAGAAACAGTGTGAATAAAGGCACAGATGGGGAAGATGGCATTAGATGGTTTATTGGAGAGGAAGAATGTTCAAGAAAGAAGAAACAGTGTGAATAAAGGCACAGATGGGGAAGATGGCATTAGATGGTTTATTATTAGCAATATTATTAGGATAAACTGGAAAGATTTCACCACACATGCTTCTACACCACTATTTACATACATACTTTAGAAGAAAAAAAAGTGCAAGCTTAATAATTTTGATTTATTTCAGAAAACACTAAGATAGTTTAAAATATTTAAACACACCGGCCATTTATTTAATACTGTTAAAAATTATTCCAACACTTGTTAAAATGGTAATAAAGGCTTTACTCAGGATTATTGTGATAGGTATAAATATTACAGCAATAAGAAAGAGAGATTGAGCTCAACTCTGAATACAGGAAAGACAGACAGGAATTTAGAGCTAAAAAGCAGAGTTGGCATGGGTTTCACTGAATAGAAAATGACTAAGAGAAGATATCAAGGGGAAGAGTGTTCTTGCTAAACTGACTTAGCAGGTTTCTTGCTAAAGGCAGGCCACAGTGATCACACGTCAAGGGTGGGAGGATTCACATTAAACTGACTTAGCAGGATTCTTGCTACAACTAAACTAGGCAGACCAAAAACGGGGCCCAAGGACAAGGCCTAGTTACAAAGAAAACTTAGAGAAACCTGTCTAAAGCCTGGTCAAGAAGAGTCTTTATCAGCACAGTGACCCTCTCACTAATCCCTGTTTTAGTCTTAGCAGATTTGTCATACTTGAATAGTCTTCCCATTTAAAACTTTTTGGATTTGCAAATCCAATAAAAGAACACACAGTACTGCCAATCACAAATTTCCATTGCTATAAATCCACTGGCATCTTATTTCCTTTTGATGCTAATATAGAGAAAAAAGATGATGAATCATGAAAATGATGCTATTTTCCTGCTTTACGAAGCAATCGCTAAATAAAGGCAGAGAGAAAGAAACCTTTTTCCAGCTGTCTCATTGCCTTTTTAAGCCTGTATTATAAGCATCTACAAAATGAGGCGAAGAGAGAGAAGATCATAGAATACTAAACCGGTGTCACTCCTCAGAGTTAAATGTTAGATTTTCATCAGATTCAGGGGATGTAGGGCCTGGAGATATGGAAGGTTGTAGAGGGACTCAGCAGGAATAATTGGATGAAATTAGGATCATAATTACCCAGAATAGAGCCTATAGCTAATACCAAGGAAATTTGCTTTATCATGAATATTTCAGACTAGATCATGCTTTCTAAGGTCATGTAAACTCACTTGGGAGTTTATATGCACTCTCTCAAGGGGAGGCACTTGCAGTTATTGCATATACTGTTCTGGCATATAATTAAATTTCCAGAACTTAAGAGGCCATCATACTGCAAGTTTCTTAAGGGAACACTCACACCATGACTTACTCTCTGAAATTCTGGGAGTTACAGGTGTTGTCTTTCATTAATACATATTTGTTCACTTAACATTATTGAAAACAAACAATTTCAGGCTTTGGGTCATGGATACAGACAGGAAGTACAGAAATCTTTGTTGGCAAGGAATTCACAGGCTAGTTGGAGAGACAGACAGACAATAGAATATCTACAATACAAAGCAATAAAGTATTATGTTAATATATATAAATTATTGGAAAACAAGCAAGGACTACATAGACATAAAGAAAGGGAAAGAAAGGTATTCGAAGAGGTCACCTTATTTGACAGTAGAACTAGAAAATAAAGTGTATCAGAAGTTTCTACTCAAGGGTAGAGACTCATTTTTAAAAGGAGGTCAGAATGTGCACAGTCATAGACTATATTACCTGGTGAAGTCGAGAAACAGAAAGTATCCTGGCATGGATGAACCATATATTGCATGTGAGATGAAGGGAAGAAAAGTGACCACTGATTCTGGGAAGATCAGCAAACCAGGCATGGAGACAGACTTTAAATATTAATCCGAAGCTCACGGAGAACCTTTAAATGGTTTTAAGCAGGGTGAAACTGAAAGCAGGGCGATGAGTTAAGAGATTCCTTCAGTAACCCATATGAATAATTATGGTGAGAGCTTAAACTAGAACATTGGCAGGAAACGAAAACAGAGAGGAAGGGAAAGTATTTTGAAATAAGATTTATATGGATGAAGATCATTTGATGTGAGACTGAAGGAGAGAAAGACAGATACAATGAAGGCCAGGTCAATTTACTTTGTCAATTTACATGTTTGCCAATGCTTATTACATAATAGGTGCCAAGGAGATATTTCTTTAAAATAAGCATAAATAAATTACCAGATATTGCTGATTGACTAAGATATTTCTCCCAGAACCTCTTTTGAGTTCAACTATAGCCACAGTAGCCAGCTTCTGGACACACTGTATGATTTTCATCCACAGTATTTGTCTCTTTTTTTACCCTGAGGGAGGCAGGTAGCTCTTGACCAGCCCCTACCAGGGGCAGCTAAGAAATGCCAGGGTTTAAATACCTCTATGAATATCCCTCAACCAGTGATGAACAGGAGTAATAAATAAGTGTGCCAGTTTCCTTATTCCTCAGTGGGACAACTCTGAGTCGTGTTCTACACAATATCTGAGAGTTTTCCCAGTGGGATTGACCTCCAGTTACCTCCAACAGGAATCTTTTCTTAATACAGTTTTGATTTTATCCCTTTTCCATTTCAGTTTCCCACTTATTTACTTGTGCTTTCGGGGTTCACCTCTCAAATAATCCACCTGCACCAATGTCCTTGTCAGAGTTCTTCTGGGGAATCAAAACTAATCCGGGGAGGAGGTAATTAAGTACATTTTTAAGAATAAATTAGAATCATCCTTTTATAAGAAAAACATATTAAAAATAAAACATATGCCAACAATTCTTTAAAATGATGGGATTGTACTTTTTCAGAAAGGCTAAGGCAAAAGAAAATAAATCTGAGAGTTTCCACATGAGATACAATAATTCTTCTCAAATGCTAAAGAGAGAACATAAATTACACACTGAACACAGAGTATAAAAATAATTTCACTCTCCTAATCCTTTACCCTGAACTCTCTCAGGCTTGTCTCTTCTTTCATCTGGGTGGCCCGCTGGCAGCCTTGTTCCAGGTGGAGTGCTTAAGCCTAAAGCCAGCATGCAGAGTAGAAGAAATCCAGGGTCTGTTGTATTTACTTAGCTGCTCAGAGATTTTCCATCCTACTCCAGTTTTCATCTTTCTGATGAGCAAGTGAATTTTGCTTTTGACTAGTTGGTATCCAGACATTAAATTTGATGACTTCAATAAACTCTTAAGTATTTTTGACAAAAATCATACTCACATATCTCTTGCAAAGTCAAAGAAACCAGGCCCTCACAAGACTAATAACAATGATTAAACTCATTTTATATTCCTCAAATGTTACACTTGATTCTTTGTTAGATGATATAAGGAGCAATAGATAAAGAAGATGCTAAACAGAGATTTTTTTTTTTTTTTTCAGAAGACCTGCTCCCAATCAGGACTTCATGACTTATGTAGAATCTCTGAGACATTCTTTTCTAATTTTTTTCACACACAAACCAAAGTTGGTATAAAAATAAATGATTAAAATACGTAGAAGATCTTTATAAATTGTGCATCAACATAAAGATAAAAAAGAGTATGATTTGAAACTTCTTAAATTCTAAGCTGAGGTACTTGGATTAATTCTGTCACAGTGAAGTCCTAGTAAAATGTTTAAATATGGTAGAAATGTTACTTAATTAACATTCTTTAGGAAAATAAATCATATAGCAGGTATATTAGTCCATTCTCACTCTGCTATAAAGAACTGCCTCAGACTGGGTAATTTACAAAGAAAAGAGGTTTAACTGACTCACAGTTTTGCATGGCTGGGGAGGCCTTACAATCATGGTGAAAGGTGAAGGGGGAGTAAGCGCTTCACAAGGTGGCAGGAGAGAGAGAGAGCCCAGGGCAAATTGCCACTTTTAAGCCATCATATCTCCTGAGAACTCCCTCATAATCACAAGAACAGCATGGGGGAGACCACCCCCATGATCCAATCACCTTCCACCAGGTCCCTCCCTTGACACATA
The DNA here is from genome assembly GCF_003255815.1 of Theropithecus gelada. Lineage (NCBI taxonomy): Eukaryota > Metazoa > Chordata > Mammalia > Primates > Cercopithecidae > Theropithecus > Theropithecus gelada. The sequence continues at coordinate 48,293,954 of NC_037689.1, forward strand.
GGGATTACGCTTTGAGATGAGATTTGGGTGGGGACACAGAGCCAAATCATATCAGCAGGCTACCATAAAATGAACAGCTCTTCAGAGAGATTAGAGATGACAGACATTTATGTTTTGCGATTTCTCATGTGTTAGGTAAGAAATCCTTTGACTAAGAGCCTAGCAGTGGGCATGAAAAAGAAGAGAAAGATCTACATTTTATTTTTTAATAAAAAGGAAATAATAATTTCAGAATTATTTAGCTAGAGAAGATGGAGGAAAAGGGAAATTGAAATCAGCGTTTGGCGAGTGGCTGAATAATGCTGTCTGTGATAGGAATAAGGATTTGGGATGGGACAGATTTTGTACAGCAAATTATTAATTAATCTCTACAAATCCTGAATTATTTGAATTAAAGGGCCACATTCAAATATGATGCTCTGTAAGAATTTGGACTCAAAGAAAAGTAGGTGTGAAGATTTCAATTTATAGTAAGCCATTAAAAGAGTAAGGGGATCAGCACATTTTTCTTTTTTTTTTTTTTTTTTGAGACAGAGTCTGGCTCTGTCACCCAGGCTGGAGTGCAGTGGCCGGATCTCAGCTCACTGCAAGCTCCACCTCCCGGGTTCCCGCCATTCTCCTGCCTCAGCCTCCCAAGTAGCTGGGACTACAGGCGCCCGTCACCTCGCCCGGCTAGTTTTTTTTTTTGTATTTTTAGTAGAGACGGGGTTTCACCGTGTTAGCCAGGATGGTCTCGATCTCCTGACCTCGTGATCCGCCCGTCTCGGCCTCCCAAAGTGCTGGGATTACAGGCTTGAGCCACCGCGCCCGGCCTACATTTTTCAAAGGACAATGTAAGGGGAAAAGTTTACAGAAATTTTAAAAAGAAAAGTAATTATATCTGAATAACAACCATAGTCAAGAAATGGAAGAAAGAAGGGGAATGAGAAGATCTAATTATAGAAATAGAGACACCCATATCAGAGACGGAAGAGAAGAAAGTAAAGGAAGAGAGATCTTCAAGATTTGCAGAAATATCAGAATATATTTACAATATTTACAAATAATTTTTGCAATCTTTGCAAAATGAGAAATTGAGTCAGAGGACCAAAGTTTAACCTTCAAATTAAGCTGTTCTTTCTTTTTTTGTTGGTTTTAACTAAGTATTCAAACAAATACTAATTTCACTGCATATGAACTCAATCATGATTCCAAATACCACAGTATATTAGCTGCAATGCAACCAGGGATTTAGTTTGACCTCATTTTAGACTTTGTCTTCCATGTACTTCACTTTTAATATAAGCTACTAAGATTCTTTTCTGTATTTTGAAATTTTGGTATATTTATTCATTATTTATTGAGTAATACAATTATTGAGTAACAATATTGAAAGTTATTAACAAATATGAAATAAATATTATTGCCTATTCCAAAAGAGGAACTACTGCTGTCAGTTGTTGAACTCTACCTTGTAGGTTTCCAATGTACAGAAATTTCAACTCAAAAATGTTTTACTCAAAGGCTTTTTTTGCATCTATTGAGATAATCATGTGGTTTTTGTCATTGGTTCTGTTTATGTGATGGATTATGTTTATTGATTTCCATATATTGAACTAGCCTTACAGCCCATGGATGAAGCTGACTTGATCATGGTGGATGAGCTTTTTGATGTGCTGCTAGATTTAGATTGCCAGTATTTTATCGAAGATTTTCACATCGATGTTCATCAGGGATATTGGCCTGAAATTTTCTTTTTTTGCAGTGTCTCTGCCAGGTTTTGGTATCAGGATGATGCTGGCCTCATACAATGAGTTAGGGAGGAGTCCCTCTTTTTCTATTGTTTGAAATAGTTTCAGAAGGAATGGTACCAGCTACTCTTTGTACCTCTGGTAGAATTCGGTTGTGAATCCATCTGGTCCTGAGCTTTTTTGGTTGGTAGGCTGCTGATTACTGCCTCAATTTCAGAACTTGTTACTGGTCTACTCAGGGATTCAACTTCTTCCTGGTTTAGCCTTGGGAGGGTGTATATGTCCAGGAATTTATCAATTTCTTCTAGATTTTCTAGTTTATTTGCATAGAGGTGTTTATAGCATTCTCTGATGGTAGTTTGCATTTCTGTGGGATCAGTGGTGATATCCCCTTTATCATTTTTTATTGTGTCTATTTGATTCTTCTCTCTTTTCTTCTTTATTAGTCTGGCTAGGGGTCTATCTATTTTGTTGATCTTTTCAAAAAACCAGCTCCTGGATTCATTGATTTTTTGAAGAGTTTTTTGTGTCTCTATCTCCTTCAGTTCTGCTCTGATCTTAGTTATTTCTTCTCTCTGCTAGCTTTTGATTTTGTTTGTTCTTGTTTCTCTAGCTCTTTTAATTGTGATGTTAGGGTGTCGATTTTAGATCTTTCCTGCTTTCTGCTGTGAGCATTTAGTGCTACACATTTCCCTCTAAACACCACTTTAGCTGTGTCCCAGAGATCCTGGTACATTGTGTCTTTGTTCTCATTGGTTTCAGAAAACTTCTTTATCTCTGCTTTCATTTCATTATATACCCAGTAGTCATTCAGGAGCAGGTTATACAGTTTCCATGTCGTTGTGCAGTTTTGAGTGAGTTTCTTAATCCTGAGTTCTAATTTGATTGCACGGTGGTCTGAGGGACTGTTTGTTATTTCTTTTCTTTTGCATTTTCTGAGGAGTGTTTTACTTCCAATTATGTGGTCTATTTTAGAATAAGTGCGATGTGGTGCTGAGGATAATGTATATTCTGTTGATTTGGGGTGGAGAGTTCTATAGATGCATTTTAGGTTCGGTTGGCCCAGATCTGAGTTCAAGTCCTGAATATCCTTCTTAATTTTCTGTCTCATCGATCTGTCTAATATTGACAGTGGGGTATTAAAGTCTCCTATTATTATTGTGTGAGAGTCTAAGTCTCTTTGTAGGTCTCTAAGAACTTGCTTTATGAATCTGGGTGCTCCTGTATTGGGTGCATGTATATTTAGGATAGTTAGTTCTTCTTGTTGAATTGATCCCTTTACCATTATGTAATGGCCTTCTTTGTCTCTTTTGACTTTGGTTGGTTTTAAAGTCTGTTTTGTCAGGGACTACGATTGCAACTCCTGCTTTTTTTTTTTCTTTCCATTTGCTTGGTAAATATTCCTCCATTCTTTTATTTTGAGCCTATGTGTGTCTTTGCATGTGAGATGGGTCTCCTGAATACAGCACACCGTTGAGTATTGATTCTTTATCCAATTTCCCAGTCTGTGTCTTTTAATTGGAGTATTTAGCCCATTTACATTTAAGGTTAATATTGTTATATGTGAATCTGGTCCTGTCATTATGATGCTAGCTGGTTATTTTGCCTGTTAGTTGATGCAGTTTCTTCATAGTGTTGATGGTCTTTACAATTTGGTATGTTTTTGCAGTGGCTGATACAGGTTTTTCCTTTCCATATTTAGTGCTTCCTTTGGGAGTTCTTGTAAGGTAAGCCTGGTGGTGACAAAATCTCTCAGCATTTGCTTGTCTGTGAAGGATTTTATTTCTCCTTCACTTATGAAGCTTAGTCTGGCTGGATATGAAATTCTGGGTTGAAAATTCTTTTCTTTAAGAATGTTGAATATTGGTGCCCACGCTCTCTGGCTTGTAGGGTTTCTGCAGAGAGAGCTGCTGTTAGTCTGATGGGCTTCCCTTTGTGGGTAACCTAACCTTTGTCTCTGGCTGCCCTTAACATTTTCCCCTTCCTTTCAACCTCGGTGAATCGGATGATTATGTGTCTTGGGGTTGCTCTTCTCGAGGAGTATCTTTGTTGTGTTCTCTGTATTTCCTGAATTTGAATGTTGGCCTGTCTTGCTAAGTTGGGGAAGTTCTCCTGGATAATATCCTCAAGAGTGTTTTCCAACTTGGTTTTATTCTCCTCATCACTTTCAGGTACACCAATTAAATGTAGGTTTGGTCTTTTCACATAGCCCCATATGTCTTGGAGGCTTTGTTCATTCCTTTTCATTCTTTTTTCTCTAATCTTGTCTTCACACTTTATTTCATTAAGTTGATCTTCAATCTCTGATATCCTTTCTTCCGCTTGATCAATTCGGCTATTGATACATGTATATGCTTCTCAAAGTTCTCATTCTGTGTTTTTCAGCTCAATCAGGTCATTTATGTTCTTCTCTAAACTGGTTATTCTAGTTAGCAATTCATCTTTTTTTCAAGGTTCTCAGCTTCCTTGCATTGGGTTAGAACATGCTCCTACAGCTCGGAGGAGTTTGTTATTACCCACCTTCTGAAGCCTACTTTTGTCCATTTGTCAAACTCGTTCTCCATCCAGTTTTGTTCCCTTGTTGGTGAGGAGTTGTGATCCTTTGGAGGAGAAGAGGCATTCTGGTTTTGGGAATTTTCAGCCTTTTGCCCTGGTTTTCCCTCATCTTTGTGGCTTTATCTACCTTTCATCTTTTATGTTGGTGACCTTTGGATGGGATTTTTGTGTGGATGTCCTTTTTGTTCATGTTGATGCTATTCCTTTCCATTTGTTAGTTTTTCTTCTAACAGTCAAGCTCCTCTGCTGCAGGTCTGGTGGAGTTTGCTGGAGGTCCACTCCAGACCCTGTTTACCTGGGTATCACCAGTGGAGACTGCAGAACAGCAAAGATTGCTGCCTGTTCTTTCCTCTGGAAACTTTGTCCTGGAGGGGCACCCACAAGATGTTAGTGGAGCTCTCCTGTATGAAGTTTCTATCGACCCCTGCTGGGAGGTGTCTCCCAGTCAGGAGGCACAAAGGTCAGGGACCCATTTGAGGAGGCAGTCTGTCCCTTAGCAGAGCTCAAGTGCTGTGCTGCAAGATCTGCTGCTCTCTTCAGAGCTGGCAAGCAGGACCGTTTAAGTCTGCTGAAGCTGCACCCACAGCCGCCCCTTCCCCCAGGTGCTCTGTCCCAGGGAGATGAGACTTTTATCTATAAGCCCCTGACTCGGGCTGCTGCCTTTCTTTCAGAGATTCCCTGCCCAGAGAGGAGGAATCTAGAGAGGCAGTCTGACTACAGTGGCTTGGCCAAACTGCGGTGGGCTCCACCCATTTCAAACTTCCAGGCGGTTTTGTTTACACTGTGAGGGGAAAGTCGCCTACTCAAGCCTCAGTAATGGTGGACACTCCTCCCCCCACCAAGCTCGAGCATCCCAGGTTGACTTCAGACTGCTATGCTGGCAACGAGAATTTCAGTCCAGTAGATCTTAGCTTGCTGGTCTCCGTGGGGGTGAGATCTGCTGAACTAGACCACTTGGCTCCCTGGCTTCAGCCCCCTTTCCAGGGGAGTGAACAATTCTATCTTGCTGTCATTCCAGGTGCCACTACAGTATGAAAAATGGACTCCTGCAGCTGGCTCAGAGTCTGCCCAAATGGCCGCCCAGTTTTGTGCTTGAAACCCAGGGTCCTGGTGATGTGGACACCTGAAGGAATCTTCTCATCTGTGGGTTGCGAAGACCGTAGGAAAGGCGTAGTATCTGGGCCAGAATGCACTATTCCTCATGGCATAGTTCCTCATGGTTTCCCTTGGCTAGGGGAGGGAACTCCCTGACCCCCTGTGCTTCCTGGGTGAGGCAACACCCCACCCTACTTCTGCTCACCCTTGGTGGGCTGCACCCACTGTCTAACCAGTCCCAATGAGATAAGCTGGGTACCTCAGTTGGAAATGCAGAAATCACCCACCTTCTGCACTGATCTCACTGGGAGCTGCAGACTGGAGCTGATCCTATTTGGCCATCTTGCCCTAGACCATAAAAACCATAGAAGAAACCCTAGGCAATACCATTCATGACATAGGCATGGGCAAAGACTTCATGTCTAAATCACCAAAAGCAATGGCAACAAAAGCCAAAATTGACAAATGGGATCTAATTAAACTAAAGAGCTTCTGCACAGCAAAAGAAACTATCATCAGAGTGAACAGGCAACCTACAGAATGGGAGAAAATTTCTGCAATCTGTCCATCTGACAAAGGGCTAATATCCAGAACCTACAAGGAACTTAAACAAATTTACAAGAAAAAAAAAAAAAAAACCCATTGAAAAGTGGGCAAAGGATATGAACAGACACTTCTCAAAGGAATACATTTATGCGGCCAACAAACGCATGAAAAAAAGCTCATCATCACTGTTCATTAGAGAAATGCAAACAAAACCACAATGAGATACCATCTCACGCCACATAGAATGGCAATCATTAAAAAGTCAGGAAACAACAGATGCTGTAGAGGATGTGGAGAAATAGGAACACTTTTACACTGTTGGTGGGAGTGTAAATTAGTTCAATCATTGTGGAAGACAGTGTGGTGATTCCTCAAGGATCTAGAACCAGAAATATCATTTGACCCAGCAATCCCATTACTGGGTATATACCCAAAGGATTATTAATCATGCTGCTATAAAGACACATGCACACATATGCTTATTGCAGCACTATTCACAATAGCAAAGACTTGGAACCAACCCAAATGCCCATCAATGATAGACTGCAAAAAGAAAATGTGGCACATATATAGCATGGAATACTATGCAGCCATAAAAAAGAATGAGTTCTGTCCTTTGCAGGGACATGGATGAAGCTGGAAACCATCATTCTCAGCAACCTAACACAGGAATAGAAAACCAAACACCTCATGTTCTCACTCATAAGTGGGAGTTGAACAATGAGAACACATGGACACAGGGAGGGGAACATCATACACTGGGGCTTTTTGGGGGGATGGAGGGCTAGGGGAGGGATAGCATTAGGAGAAATACCTAATGTAGATGACGGGTTGATGGGTGCAGCAAACCACCATGGAACATGTATATCTATGTAACAAACCTGCACATTCTGCACATGTATCCCAAAATTGAAAGTATAATAATAAAAAAAAAATGCTAAAGTGAGTTCATCAGGCTAAAAGAGAATGATGCTAATGAATAACACAAAAACATCTGAAAGTATAAAACTTACGGGTAAAAGAAAGTACACAGTCAAATTTAGAATAATACCGTAAAGGTGGCGTATAAAAAAAAAAGTAGTTTTAAAGAAGTATATGGAGTGTAATTATACAGCTAGATATTTTTACCACATAGATTTTGCCAAAGAAAAAAAGATTGGGATGATTCAAAAATTTAAAAAAAGGATGGCATAACTGAGATTTTAGTTAATTTTTAATTTATTATATATTCTCATCTTTGAGTGTATCTTTATTTTATTCATTTTCTATAATGAACATATATAACTTGAATAATAATTTAAAAACTTTAAAAACTAGCAAAGCAATGACATTTCTCTAACATTAGTATGGCAAAGTTTTTTATTTAAAGATATGCTTCAGAGAGAAGGATTCATGTATTCATGTTTTAAATTTTTTTCTTCCCGGTAAAGTTTTTCTTTATTATTTCAAGTTTTTATCTTTGCTAGATAGAAAATGGCTGCTGATCTTATAAAATTACATAATTTACAAACGATTTCTTTATTCAAGAAATCATATGACAGCATACACCCCAAACTCTAAAATCTCTTTATGGCCACTCTCTAATGGAATAACTGATAATGCACTATATACATATGTATCTATGTTATAGATAATTTTTAGCAATTTGATTTGTAAACATAATTTATCTATATAGCATCCTTATGAAGTAAAGATATTTGTAAAAAGAAATACTTATGTTGTTTGAATTCAGAGTCATAATTCCAACCGAAAAAACATTCAATAAAATGAAACTGTATGTTGATACTACATATTATGTATAAAATAAAATCTATTTGGAAACTAAACTTATTTTCCTATTATGACATCGATCATCTTTCTTATTATCCTGAATAAATATCCCAGTTTTCAATTCAATTTCAGTAGAGACAATATTATACTTATACTAATACTTCAAAATTTAGAACAGAAAAACCAAACATTAGTTTTCACTATCCTTCATCAATTCAGTGAAGCATGGAACTTACCAATTATTCCATTTCATTACCCTAATACAAAAACTTCACAATTCTATCTTTAGGAATATATGAGTGGGATTTACTAAAATTATTATAAATCAGTCAGCAATTGTCAGAATTCACTTAAAATGTTCCTTTAATATTCTTTTAAAATATTTGACTTTAAATATTGAAAAGTATCCATGGATAGTTAATCCAAACCTAATAAGTTAATACTTTCATTTAATTTTTGGTGATGTCATATGTATGTTGTTGGACCATCTCCACTATTATAAATATAGAAGAGATGTCAAAATTTTGAATTGATTCTTTTTAATGGAATTATGTTAATTTGGGAATTAAAACTAAAATGTTCAGTTAAATATGACTATTGTTATCTTTTTAATATATAACATCCAATTAATTGGAGGCAGCTATGTAAATTTCCCAGTGATCATCATCCTGTTCAGCATTAAAAAGACAAATTACCTATCAGACTATTTTGTTCAGGTCAAGGAGGGTTGTGAGGCATAATTTAAATAATTAGAAGATATGTAAGCATAAGTTTGATATGATTTCTTGAGAGTAGTAGATTCCTCCAGATAATGTTTTTTACCAGCACCTTGATTCAAAATGATAATCTAATAGTATACACCACTGTAACATAGTACAAGGCAATCTTTCATAAAAAATTCTTAAGTGAATTCAATATGTTTCATATACTACCACGGTTGCTAGTTTTAATGATTTAATGTTAGGCCGGGCACAATGGCTCACGCCTGCGATACCAACAGTTTGGGAGGCCAAGGCAGGTGGATCACTTGAACTCTAGAGTTCGAGACCAGCCTTGGCAATGGTGGCAAAACCCCGTCTCTACAAAAAATTATCCAGGCGTGGTGTTGTACACTCATGGTCCCAGCTACTCCGGAGGCTGAGGTGGCAGGGTTGCTTGAGTCTGGGAGGTCAAGGCTGGGTGAAAGAGTGAGATTCTTTCTCAAAAAATATTAATAATAATAACAGTTCAATGTTGTTTCAAAAATATCTATTTACAAACAAACACTCTTCCCCTTGACCCTATACCAACTGTAAATAGCCTGAATGTTAAGCTTCAGTGCACTGAAGTAATGAGAGAAATAATAAACTGTAGAAAAAATAGATTAATAATAAAATAATGAAGTAAAAATAAATTATCTCTATATTGATGTTGTCACACAAGAGGAACGCAAAGAATGCTTGGAACTTAACTGTGATAAATCCTCGAATATATTGAAAAATTAAGACATATTGTTAAATTCTATGCAGTAATTTCAAACACAGCATGAAGAGTACATTTGTTTAGAAACCACTTCCTAAATCATGCTGTAGATTTTTTTTAATGAAGTAGAGTTTTATTAAAATTATTTACTGATTAAATTATTCAGTGATGATGTAAATAAGCCAACAGTTAGTTCTACCTCAAGACTTAGCTCAAGTGGAATAAATCCAGTTTAAGACTTGCCTTCAATTCTCAATTGAATAAACATATATGTTACTAAAAATAGAACTACCTTTACATGTTCAAAGTCATTCAAGATAGATGGTATTGCATCTATTCAAAATTCAGCTTCTACTTTTAATTATCCATGATTATTTTTGTCCTAGAATTAGCAAAGAGAGTATATTATCCAAAAATGGATGATAGATCTCAGATTACATTGAATTTAGTTTGTTTTATGTTTATAATTTGATCTCCAAGCTATTTGTTACATTTAATAATTAAGGAATGTTTACTTCAATACAGGAAAATCAGTGGGGAATTTAATATTTGCTGTAGTCTGTTCTGAACAGTGAGTGTTATTCATTAGTCTTTCCATTAGCTAATTGCATATCTCCTCTTGTTGTATTTTCTTCCTGTACATGTGAATTCATAAGAAATATTCCCCGGGTAATAATGCAACAATAAGTAAAAATACCCAACATAGGCTATAATAATAAAATCAACTATAGTGAGTTGAATAGTTTCCCCCCAAAATTCATGTTCTCCCAGAACTTCAGAATGTGACCTTATTGAGGAAAAGGCTTTTGCGGATGAAATTAGTTAAGAATCTCAAGATTCAACCATCCTGTATTTAGGTGAGCAATGACTGGTGATTTTATAAGAGACAGGACAGGGAGATTTGAACACAGAGAGACATGCAGATATAAAGAACACAGACCCAGAGAAAAGAAGTCCACACAAAGTTGTAGGCAGAGACTGGAGTTATGCTTTCACACATGAAGAAATGTCATGAGCCACCAGACGTTGGGAGAGCAGAGGAAAGATTATTCCATTGTAGCCTTATGTGGCTCTGTCGACATTAGGATCAGACTTAAAGACTCTGGAACTGTGAAAGAATACATTTATGTTGTTTTAAGCCACTCAGTTTCTGGTGTTTTCTTACAGCGGCCCTAGGAAACTAATTTAGCAAGTGTACCAGTACTTTTACAGTTACAAGTAATCTAGTTGTTAGTGAATGGGATTAAAAAGCTAAATCATTTTCTTTCATATTGACCCTTGAATATATATTTTTTAAAATTCTTTTTGTTATTAATAATAAAATGGCTGAGAATACTTGCCAGGAAATTATGAGAATTAGAGTAAAAATATAAATTAGAGTAAAAATGTGAAGTGGGTAATACAGCATTACTGGTTCAGATAATCTTTGTTTAAGGGCCAGATTTTAAGATCAATTATTCTATCAATTTTCCAAAGTACATACAATCTTTTTCTTTTTTTTTTTTTTTTTGAGACGGAGTCTCGCTGTGCTCCCAGGCTGGAGTGCAGTGGCGTGATCTCGGCTCACTGCAAGCTCCGCCTCCCGGGTTCACGCCATTCTCCCGCCTCAGCCTCCCAAGTAGCTGAGACTACAGGCGCCCACCACCACGCCCGGCTAGTTTTTTGTATTTTTAGTAAAGACGGGGTTTCACCATGTTAGCCAGGATAGTCTCGATCTCCTGACCTCGTGATCCACCCGCCTCGGCCTCCCAAAGTGCTGGGATTACAGGCTTGAGCCACCGCGCCCGGCCACAATCTTTTTCTTTTTCTTCAAAGCCCATAAAATAAATCAACTCTTTGATTATAAATCCTGAATAATCAGACTTGAGAGACAGAATGAATGATTTATCTATGCCATGGTTAGATGTCTCTGCATTCTAAACTAGTTTCTGTCAACACAGATATAGGCCAGATACAAATCAAAGAATATGCTATCATTGTGGATTAAAGAAAATTTAATTACAGCTTATATCAATCATTAAAAAACAGGAGTTCCAATATCTTTTTTTTTTCTGGTTCTTTTATTAATTATTTTGTAGTCAATTCATTTAACTTGTTTGGGTCTTGTTTTGTTTCCAGGTTTCAATTCACCTCTACATCCTTTTCCAGCTTGAACAAGTTCCTATATAAAAAGCAAAAGATATTTTAAAATCTGAAATTATCACAACTCATGCTTAAATGGCAAGATAGATTTTAAACCCAAAGAAGAAATATATATTATTACAATATATAGGGATAATATTTTGAAAGTGTGAGGAATGGGAAGAGGTTGGTCAATGGGTAAGAAATTTACTGTTAGGAGGATTAAGTTCTGGTTGTACTGAACAGTAGGGTGACTATAGTTAACAATAATATATGCTACATAGTCAACTGTCTATAACTTTGGTTCTGCATCTTTCAATTCAACCAACAGAACATCAAATATATTCAGAAAATAATGGATGGTCATGTCTGTACTGAACAAGAACAGATTTTTTCTTGTCATTATTCCCTTAAAAGTACAGTATAAAAACTATGGGCCGGGCCCGGTGGCTCAAGCCTGTAATCCCAGCACTTTGGGAGGCCGAGACGGGCGGATCACGAGGTCAGCAGATCGAGACCATCCTGGCTAACACGGTGAAACCCCGTCTTTACTAAAAAATACAAAAAACTAGCCGGGCGAGGTGGCGGGCGCCTGTAGTCCCAGCTACTCAGGAGGCTGAGGCAGGAGAATGGCGTAAACCCGGGAGACGGAGCTTGCAGTGAGCTGAGATCCGGCCACTGCACTCCAGCCTGGGCCACAGAGCGAGACTCTGTCTCAAAAAAAAAAAAAAAAAAAAAAAAAAAAAACAACTATGTATATAGCATTTATATTGTATTAGGTGTTATAAGTAATCTAGGGATGTTTTAAAGTATACAGGAGAATGTGTGTAGATTATATGCAAATACTATCCCATTTCATATAAGAGACTTGAGCATTCATGGGTTTTGGCATTCTCAGGGGCTACTGGAACAAGTCCCCCATGGATACCAAGTGATGACAGTACAAGGCAATCTTTCATAAATAGCTAGGATAGAGGATTTGGAATGTTTCCATCACAAAGAAAAGATAAATGTCTGGGCCGGGTGCAGTGGCTCACACCTGTAATCCCAGCAATTTGGGAGGCCGAGGCAGGTGGATCACCTGAGGTCAGGAGTTCGAGACCAGCCTAATCAACATGGAGAAACCCCATCTCTACTAAAAATACAAAATTAGCCGGGCGTGGTGGTTCATGCCTGTAATCCCAGTTACTTGGGAGGCTGAGGCAGGAGAATTGCTTGAACCTGGGAGGCAGAGGTTGTGGTGAACCAAGATTGTGCCATTGCACTCCAGCCTTGGCAACAAGAGCGAAACTCTGTCTCAAAACAAAACAAAACAAAACAAAAAAGATAAATGTCTGAGTTGATAGATATGCTAATTACCTTAATTTTTATTATTATATAGTATATATGTATTTCAAAATATCACATTGCATACCATAAATATGTACAATTATTGTGTGTCAGTTAAAAACTAAAATAAATTTTAAAAACCAAAGTCAACTGGCATACCTAATAGACTTCTGTCTTTAAGTCCTTAGGTTAATGGAAGTTTAATTATAATTTACCAAAATTCAATATAGCACATTGCTATTCATGTGTAAGGTGGATCTCTGTACATTTTATTAGCTGATAAGCAAAAATTGTATTTCCATATAATTGAAAACTAATGGCAGTTATTTAAAAATAAGAATGAATGGCAAGAAATCCAAATTCATTCACCAAAACTAACAGTGCCAGCTAATATCCACTTTTGAATCTAAGAAATATTCAATTCTTAGAAGAGAAGCTAATCCATTGTTTAATTTTTAGGAAATTCTTGATCTACATTATCTATCATATTTAAACAAGAAAGCCATTGGATTCCACTTTGTTTTATAGAATCAATATACTTAAAAGTTAACATTCATTTTTTCTTCCCATTTTTAAATTCTAAAAATGTAAGCACTGAAAAATCTTATTCACATGAAAAGGCAGAAGTTTAAGTAGATGATACATAGATACGTAGATAGATAGACAGATTGATAGATCACACAGTTCTTTTAACTTCTTATGAGTTATTGGTGAAAAATCCCACAGTAAATTGTCATTAAGGTTTATTTTCAAAGACATACCAACTATACACTTGATTCACACTCCTATCATTCCTTTTGTAAACAAAAAAATTAAAAATCAATTTAATATTGCAAAGGAAGATAGAAGGAGAGGAAGAATGGAACAAAAGAACTATAAAACAATTGGAAAACAATTTACAAAATGCCTAACTTAACGTTGTAACATAGGATTTAGATACCTTGAATAACTTCAATATCAAGAGTGTTCTACATATGACTGAATAATGACAGCATGTTACAGTTTTTAAATAATTTAAATCTAAATATTTGTATGTGTATTAAAATTTAATTTTTTAAATGCTTTCATTTTCTGGATCTACATCATAACAATCCTGTGAAGCTGAAAAAAGCTAATCCTACCATCATTTGCTAGCCCTGAAACTTACTATCTGTGAGCTGAGAGACTGAATCATCTGACCAAAATTTTTTAGCCAGCCGTGGCAGAGTTAACAGTTAAGGCCAAATCCTCTGTTTCTTAATCCAGAATGATTTTCACTGTAACATTTACTTTACAGAAACAAAACAAAACAAAACAAAAAAACAAAACAAAAACAAAACTAAAAAATCTGTGAAAAAAATTATTCTAGATTATAAAAAAAGGCCTAACAATACCTTTGAGGATAAATCAAGACTTTGATGGTATTTAGGAAGGTTTACCAATACAAGTTTCAAATGAAAATAAGTATTGTTATTTTAGCCTAGAAGACTTACACAAAGAAAATAAAACAATAACAGCTTTTAAGAATCAAAATAAAACATGTTTTAAGTCACGTTTTACAAACTGTAATTAATGTTTTGATTTCCTTCCGTGACCCTTAACTATTGATACAGAAAATGGATATCAGTAATACCAAAAACGACTCATACTTACTGAGCACTTATATATTTTTAACAATAAGTCTTACCATAACTTTTTATAGGAGGCTCAGATATTTTCCTATTTTACAGATTAGGAAACTGAAGGAAGGAGAGATAGATTAAGTAACTTTCCTAAGCTTACAGTTCATAAATGTCATCCCCTGAATACAAATACAGTGTGACTATAGAGGTTGCTCAGGCTTTACTGCTATATGAAACCTCAATGCTTTGATATAGGACATACACTTTATAGTGAAGAGAATGGTGCAATTCTTTCATTCATTGATTCTATCATTTAATACTGGGGTGAAGAAGATGAAAAGGGGAAAGTTTTCACCACAAAGGGGTCTGTAAGCTTCAAATTACAACTTCCAATATTTATTTAATAGAACAGGCAATTTTCCCAGGTTTTTAAGTAAAAAAACCCTTTTAGATATTTCTCTTTGTTACTATTGTAGCAAGTCACTCTAGACACTATAACTAATTTTGATCCTGCCATTATTTTGAATATTACCTCATCAAAATAGGAAAAAATGATGGAACTACCATTTGGCAAAAAATAAAAATGAAATAAAAGCCCAATTTTGAAAAGTATATATTGCTCTGGACTTTGAGGAGATACTTCACTCATATTTATGGAACCTTTCTAAGGGGCTGAGAACTTAAAAGTTGTTTGTCAAAGAGCTATAAACTTCTGGAAAATAATACATACACATTTATAGGCATAAATACAAGTATGGAATTTGTACATTGTTAGCATAAATATTTTTCACATAAACCTTAACAAAGCCTTCAGCCCATTCCTGGAAACCTCTCCAATTTTTTAAAAGCTGTATTTAAATATTCTTGGCTTCTCATTTTGATTTAGGTCTGCAGGATGGCTAGGCTTCAAGTCAATAACTTCACATAATGGAGCTCAGTTTTGTATTTTGTAAACCAGGTGCATAATTAAGTCTGTACATTGGCTCAACCACTTTGATCTTTCTCCACTGTCTTGTAAGAACCCTGCAAGACTCTGTGTGTCAACATCTGCCCATTAGTCCACAAAATCTGTCCTGCCATTCAATGAACCTTTTCATCTTCTTAGTGTTGTTTCTGCACCTAACTAAAACATTCTTGATTCCTACATACGTAAACACTGTCTTATTCTGAAAACCACCACCTTCCTCTCTACACACAAATACAGTGATACACACATATATTTGAAAAAAAAAATAATTGAGGGTTTCTTTAAGCTAGAGTGCTAGTAATCTTCTGCCGGTGTGCTGTTGAAGGAAATTTTACAAAAGGAAAACTTCTTTAAAAATACATCATTTAAGGCCATCTAAAAACTAGCATCTGAAAGATAAGAAGCTCAGTCTCAGTTTTTCACGAGTAATTGTTGTAGTTGCTTATGCTAATATGCATAAAAGATAATTTAAATATAGCTTTATAAGAGCTGTTGTTTACTTAGAGAGGAACGGCTCTTTATTGTATTCAGAAGGAGAAAGCTGTTGCGGTTTAATTAAAATAAACAAGTCATGAGTTGGAGATAAATAACAGAGGTTCACTTAAAATGAACTAAAGGTATTAATTAAATAGATATCAAGCCAAAAGGTATTAAAATTTTCATGCCAATGACCATTGCATGCTACTAACACATCCAAAATATATAACTGGAAGAAACCTTTTTATTATTGTGCTGTATTTTGGTGGGAGCTGCATTTAGATTCAGGATAATAATGCCTTTTGTTAATTTATCAAAATGTATGAAATACACACTCTACATTATAGGTCCCTATTTTAATCGATGTGTTTGATTATGAATACATAATCAAAGTGTTTTAATGCTTTAACTTTATTTTTTGAATAGTCTATCTAATTTCAGACAGCTTGTAATGACCCCTCAATAAATACTGACTGACCAAAGAAGGCATCCTATAAAAGTTCTCTACTGACAGACTCACAACTACTATTATACACATACAATGATACAATTAAAAATAAAAATAAAACTGCACAAAAAACCTCTAAAGCACATCTACAAGATGATCAACAATAAAAGCAAACTGTTCTCGCTTTCTTTAAATTGAAAATTGAAGCAATTTACATTTGAACCATGGATGACTTGATACTGTAAGGGGAAGATTGCAGGAAAGAGTAAAACAAAACAAAATAAAACAAACAAATAAAAACTACAGAGCCAGGACTCAACTCAATTCATAAGGGCTTTATAAACTGAAGGCAATACCAGGAATTGTTCCTGGACACAAATATACAGTCATAGCCATTTTGGGAGTATGGATATCACATCCAACATATGGCAAATTTATTCCAGCATATGGTATACCAATCTATACTTGTGGAAACCTTCTCCCCTCCTCTCTATCTTTTCTTACAGGAGATCCTTTGGAACAGAGTGTTTTGTCAGTGGGAATCTGACACGGACTATAAGAGACTTTATTCAAACCAAACAAGCAAGTATGGACAGGGACATAGGTCTAGGCCCCAAAGGAGAACCCAAGTGGCTATAGTGTTTGGAGGCCAGAGCATTACAGATTCAAGAATATTCTAATATTTTACATTTAGTAAATAACATTTATTATGCTTCTATTGTATTATCAGGATCCTAGAAATAGCTTCCCTTTAAACCAGGGGTTAATCTGGTGTCCACAGAAGCACAAGGGCTCTGTGGATAGAATTTAGGGAATCCATGATATTGAATGGGGAAAAAACAAAAATTTTCACTGAAGTCTAAATAAAATGAATCTTTTTCTTTTATCATGACTTATTCTCATCAATAGAAGCCAGTTAGATAGTATTATAATCATATTACAGTTGTAGACCTCTTAAAATATACTTTATAGCTATAATGACTTCAAAATTGCTGTAGTTATTAAACTTGCCAATAGATATTGTTATGCAAAACATTAATGAAAACATATGCATCCTTATATCACAAATTTGATATTTTATAAATATTTAAATGTAAGTGGTTCCTTATAATCCTATTATCTATGCATTTAATAATGTTATTCTGAGATAGAATATATATGCATCACCAGACTTCCAAAGATTTGCTGACTTTTAAAAGGTTCAGAATCTCTACTTTAAACTCCTTGAAAATATATAAGGGTTTAAAAAAGACATAGGTTTGTGAGAAAGGACATCTCACAACAGACTAGATATGGCCCATAATGCAAGATTTTGCTTAGTTTAAAATGCAACATTTTGGCAGTGATTTTAAATAATAGTGTTAACAATATATCAGAAATCCAAACTTTAACTACTTTGTCTTCATTCATAAAATTTACACTTATCTAGGTATATTAGAGGCTTGGAAACTGGTCACTATGGAGAGCGACAACGATTGCAGTATTGTAATTGTGTAAGGGACTGAAGAAAGGAATGAAGTTACAGGTTTTTCTCTTAAAATTATAATTAGGGACTTTTTTTTTTTTTTTTTTTTTTTTTTTTGAGACGGAGTCTCGCTCTGTCGCCGGGGCTGGAGTGCAGTGGCCGGATCTCAGCTCACTGCAAGCTCCGCCTCCCGGGTTCCCGCCATTCTCCTGCCTCAGCCTCCCGAGTAGCTGGGACTACAGGCGCCCGCCACCTCGCCCGGCTAATTTTTTTTTATTTTTTAGTAGAGACGGGGTTTCACCATGTTAGCCAGGATGGTCTCGATCTCCTGACCTCGTGATCCACCCGTCTCGGCCTCCCAAAGTGCTGGGATTACAGGCTTGAGCCACCGCGCCCGGCCGGGACTTTTTTAAAAAAAGGTCAGCACACACCCAATGGACTTATGCATACTTACAAAAACATATACAAAACATACGCACATATACAAAAACATATACACATATTTATATCCAAGAATTTAATCCCATTACCATCCAAATGTGAATATCTGGCTACATTCACATGAATCATTTCTGAGGCAATACCTAAAACCAGCTTCATCTGCATTTAATTTTCTCATATCCTTGAAAGTTCAGACTGGAAAACTGGCATTCAAATCTTAAAACATCTACACATAAAATTCACACTTTAATTTTTTTTTTTTTTTTTTTTTTTTTTTTTTGAGATGGAGTTTTGCTCTTGTCGCCCAGGCTGGAGTGCAATGGCGCAATCTCAGCTCACTGCAACCTCCGCCTCCTGGGTTCAAAAATTCTCCCGCCTCAGCCTCTCAAGTAGCTGGGATTACAGGCATGTGCCACCACACCTGGCAATTTTTGTATTTTTAGTAGAGATGGGGTTTCACCACGTTGGTCAGGCTGGTCTCAAACTCTTGACCTCAGGTGATCTGCCTGCCTCAGCCTCCCAAAGTGCTGGGATTACAGGCTTGAGCCACTGTGCCCGGCCTCATACTTTAATTTTAAAAGTCTATATTTTAAAAATGATATTCTATTCTTCTTCACTGGAAATTTAAGTTATGAAAATGCCAATTAGCTTCAAGTGTTTTTTATTTATTTCTGTGCATATGTCATTTGAGGGTTATTCTCACTGAAGGACTTTTGCTCAATTGTTTTTCAGTAAAATTTTGCTTCAATTGTAGTGACCATGGGTATGACAGCACTCAGAGGAAATGACAGCAGTGCTTTGCTTGGCCATTAGCACTCAGAAAAATTTTCAAAAGTATCAGTAAAACCCCCAGAGAAACTGGTTAAACATGATTGTAAGTGCCCTATGCTGTGTTTACTTGAAAACAGAGCCCATGGTGAAAGATTATTGGGGAGTTTGAAAAGCAGGAATCCAAGAAAAGTGAGATGGGGAAATGGGCAGAGCAAATACTGAGGGTGCCACAGGGCATATGCCAGTGCTTAAGAAGGTAAAAGCAATGTGATTAAGCAGAAAATTGTGGCTCAAATATTTCAGGAGGCAATAAAGCTGTACAAAAGAAAACTGGAGTTAAGACTATCAAAGATGGACACTGTCTTAACTGGACTGGCTGAAACACAAGAGTCCAAGGTTTAGAGATGAGTAAACCTAAAAAAGTGAATACAATACAGCTTCAGCAAAATCTAAACCCAAAGCATGACAGGTATAAAAAAAGGCTTTAAAAAGCACATTGTCATCTAATTGCTTAAAGTCAAATATAAAGAGGAAACATTAAAGACGGCAGATGAAAAGATAAGTTACGCTTCAAACTAAAAATAATTAGACTGAAAGTTGATTTTCAGCAGAATATATGATACCCTGGAAACAATGGAATGCTGTTTTTTAAATTTTTTAATTTTACATTTTTGTGGGTACATAGTAGGTATATATATATATATATTTATAGGGTATGTGAGATTGTTGTGGCTTTTGTAGTTTGGCAAGCAGGAGGGAGTGGAACCCAGCAACCTTTTTGCTCCCATAATTTGGCAAGTGAGACGGAGGGTTACAGCTCTTTTATTCCCACTGCCTGCAGCTCAGCAAACAGGAGGGTTACAGCTCTTTTCCTCTTGCCATTGGCAGCTCAGCGTATTCAGGGTTCTTGTCCTGCGACCAAGAGGAATAAGATACGCAGACATCATAAGGCAGAAAAGAATTTTACTGACCAACAGAAGGAAAGTTCTCAGCTGTGAGATAAGACCCTGAAAGCAGGTAGCCATCTGTGAGGCTGAGTCTGGGGGTTTTAGCACTAGTATTCAAAAGTTGCAATCTTTATGGCCTAGACTGCCTTTCAAGTTTACTTAGAAACCCAGAGAATTTTAGCCCTTGGTGGTGAGGTTTGCAGGAACTCAAGTTCTGATCACTAGAATCACCAATTCCCCTCTGGCTTGGGCTGGTTTAAATGCTCCCTCCATGGGCAGGCATCAGGTGAATTTGGTCTGGTTTTCCTTTCTGCTCTAACAGGACAACACTGAGTTCAATGGCTCACAATTGTTGTGCTCTTCCTCCCCCAGCACCCAGAGATGTTCTCAGTGCACCTGACTGCTGCTATGGGTGGGGAAGAGGTGTCATCAGCAATTCAAGACTGTTCTCACTATCTTTATAGTGCCCTTTAAGTGATACAAAGTTAAAATCAGGTAACTATGAGAGTTCACCTGATTTTTGGTTCTTGTGAAAGTGGTTTTTGTGTGTCGATAGTTGTTAACTTGGTGTCTTTGTTGGGGGAATGATAGGTGGAGGCTTCTATTCCACCATCTTGCTTTGCTTCTCCTCAGGGATCTGGAATGCTATTTTAATAACAAGATATAGTTTTTAAATTTATAAAGGATTTGAGGTAAAAAGAAAAGTGCAGAGAAGTGCTTAGAGTATACCATCTTTTCTGAGAAAGAAATGTTTGTGTGTTTGTGTATAATGTGTATAGATACAGAATAAATTTTAAACATATATATATGAAACATATGTATATGTTTGAAAATTTATTTCTGTGTTTTTGGAAGGAAATATAAGGCACTGTTAATAGCATTTGCCTTTATAGAAAGGAATTGGGTGGTCAGATAATAGGAGTGGAAGGAAAACATTGTACAGCTATTGCACCTTTTAAATCTAATTCATTGTGTGTGTGTATGTGTATGTGTGTGAAGTCAGTAAAGCTTTAAAATCATGAAAAACAAAATAAAATATGAAATATTGAGAAAAAAGTGATTATAAAATCAAGCAATGGCAGGAATATGTGATATAGTAACAGTTAGATTTTAATGTGTATGTGTGTGTGTGCATGCTCAAATGGGTTTTCCAGAATCCTTCTTTAATAGTCGGTCTGAAAGTCTCTGAGAGGTGGTGTTTTGAGCAAGTTACTGCTCAATTCACATGGGAACTCCGAAGGCAAGGGTAAGTGTTGTCACAAAAAAAATCTTATCTAAGCCTAGAGACAATACGTGTAGAATGGAGCAATTTTCAAACCTAACTCTCCCATTCTTCTTGTGAATTCATTAAAAAGGTAGCTGATAACAGTTAATACACAAAAGTCAACCATTCTTATATATACAGCAATGAGAAAGTGGAATTTGAAGTTTAAAACACAAAATCATTTACATTAACACCCAAAATGAAATACTTAGGTATAAATCTGACAAAATAGGTACAACAAGGAAAACTATAAGAGAATGAAACTTATGAACAAAAGCAAAGAAGAATAATAAATAAATAAATAAATAAATAATAAATAATAAATAAATGGACAGATATTCCATGTTCACGGATAGAAAGACTCAATATTGTCAAAATATCAGTTTTTTTCCAAATTGATGTAGAGATTCAATGCAATCGCAATCAAATTCCCAGCAAGTTATTTTGTGGGTACTGGTAAACTGACTCTAAAGCTTACATAGAGAAGCAAAAGACTCAGAATTGCCAACATAATATTGAAGGAGAGGAACAAAGCTGGAGGACTGAAACTATCCAATTTCAAGAATGAGTATAGAGCTATAGTAATCAAGACAGTGTGGTATTGGAAAAAAATAGACAAATAGATTAACACAACAGAATAGAGAGCTCAGAAGTAGACTCAGAAGAATATAGTCAACTAATCTGACAAAGCAGCAAAGACAATATAATGGAGAAAAGATAGTTTTTCAATGAATGATGCTGGAGCAACTAGTTACACATCGACATGCAAAAAACTGACAGAGATGTTGCACCCTTCATAAAAACTAACTCAAAATGGATTACAGACCTAAATGCAAAACTATACAACTCCTAGAAGATAACATAAGATAAAATCTAGATTACCTAGGATTTGGCAGTAACTTTTTATATATGACCCTCAAGGCATATATAAAAACTTATTTTCATGAAAGAAATAATAATCTGGACTTCATTAAAATTAAACATGTCTGCTCTATGGAAGACACTGTCAGGTGAATAAAAAGAGAAGCCACAGAGTGGGAGAAAATACTTGCAAAAGCCATATCTGATGAAGGACTATTATCTAAAATACACAAAGAACTATTAAAACTCAACAATAAAAAAGATTAAAAAATGGGCCAAAGACATTAACAGACACCTCATCAAAGAAGATATACAGAGAGCAAGTAAGTACAGTAAAAGAGGTTCCACATCATATATCATCAGATAAATGCAAATTAAAATGACAATGATATACCACTACACACCTATTAGAATGGCCAAAGTCCACAACACTTTGCCCCAAATGACAGTCCCAAATGTTGCCAGGGAAGTGAAGCAACAGGAACTTTCATTCTTTGCCACTGGAAATGCAAAGTAGTACAGTCACTTTGAAAGACAATATGGTGGCTTCTTACGAAACTAAACAGATCCCTATGATATGATCCAGCAATCATGCTTCTTGCTATTTAGCCAAAGGAATTGAAAACTTATGTCCAACATAAAAACCTGCCCCAAGATGTTTATAGCAACTTTATTCATAATTGGTCTCATTAAGTGCTAAAAATAAGTGAGCTACCAAGCCATGAAAAGACACAGAGGAAACTTAAATGCATATTGCTAAGTGAAAGAAGGCTGTCTAAAAGGGCTACATACTGTATGATTCCAACTATATGACATTGTGGAAAAGGCAAAACTATAAAGACAATAAAAAGATCAGTGGTTTTCAGGAGTCGGCAGGAGGGTTGAATAGGAAGAGCACAGAGGATTTTTAGGGCACTGAAACTGCTCTTTATGATACTATAATAGTGGATATCTGTCATTATGTTTGTCCACACCCATAAAATGTAACCCTAATGTAAACTACGGACTCTGAGCGATTATAATGTGTCAGTATAGGTTCATCAGTTGTAACAAACATACAACTTTGAAGGATGTTCATAATGGGGGAGGCTATGCATGTGTAGGGGCAGTGGGTATATAAGAAATCTTTGTACATTCTCAATTTTGCTGTGAACCAAAAAAAAATTTTTTTTTAATAAACTCTATTTTTTTTTAAGTAGCTTATAAACTATGTCCTTCACTGTCAATTCTTCTATGTGTTCAGTGGCCTCAGGGCATCCTAAAATTTGTATTAATAGTTTGAGTTATTTTAGCAATAATTTCCAAACTCTTGCACATTTATACTAAGAATGGCATACTGAGAGATGCTGAGATTTCACGTAGCATTTCTTCATTTTCCATGCACTCTCCAACCTTCTTTCTCTTATTTTCTGTGTTAGCTGAGGTTGGTTTGGTACTTTTCTAATTGACAATTCCTTTTGCTATTCCTTTATAATTATGATCATAAAGTCTGAAGATAAATAAGAAATAGCTGAAAACAGCAAAATTATAACTGGGCCATTCTCAGTACTGAGTTTGGATGATGAATTTCTCTAGTTTGGGCAAATGGAAGAAAGAGAGTTCAGATATTAGACCTGCTGCCCATGAATGATATTACGCCTTAGTTTCCATTGTTTCCTGTGGCAACAAATTCAAGGATTCAAGACCCTAAACAGAGAACCTGGTCAAGTTGTTTCTGGTAATAGAGTCAATAGCTATGAAATAAGAGGCTTGAAAGTTTTTACAGATATCAAAAGCCACACTTCCAATTACTAAAATTCATGGATAAATAGCTCTCCCTCCATAATGGTGTATTTTCAAATATGAAAGTTCATTAAGTTTAGCCATTAGGTATTTTAAAGTTAAAGCAAAGGTTGATGTGCTGCTGCACTACAAACCAGAATCTCCTTGAACAGATTCTTGGTAAGATTATTCCTTCAGACTTTGATTTAAGTGCTAGCAAGGGGATGATGCCTGTCAGAAAAAAAATGAGCTAGAACTTGAGCAGGAAGTCCACACACTGTAGTTGCAATCAATGCTAGTTGATGTCAGCTTAACTGCACCACTGAAGTCAATGAAGAAAAAAAGTTTGACTTCAAAGTATTCCTAAATATAATTATTACTATGACAGTAAAACATTTTCAGAAATTATTTAATATCAAACATTCCTTGTGAAAGATTTTTGAGGTAAAGACATTTTACTTGTTTTTAATTTAAACCACAATACAAATATCTGCATGTTACTGACTGCTTGCTCCATGTCAGACACTTTTCTGAATATTCTATGTGCACTTCTTCATTTATTTTTAATAATCCACAGGAGACACTATCATTAGCATAATTTTGCAGGTGACAAAACTAATCACTGGCAAAGTTAAGTAGTTTGTCCAAAGCTACAGAATTAGCAGTAAACCAGAAATTGAACACCAGACTACATACATAACCCCCAAATAATGCTTTTTCTATAACAGCAAACCACTTTGCCAAATACTTCTTCACCACCATATATTATCTATTTCATTTAATTACGTGAATTTCAATTGACAGCAAGATGAAAATAGATGAGAAGCATTGAGATATACTATTTAAAATATTGAGAATACTTTATGAAACATGTCCTAATCCCTAACTATACATTTTGGCTTGTACTTTGTTTATGTGCCTATTTTTTTATTGGTTTTCTATTTTCTTCACAAATGTGTAAGCCTTATGAAGAGAAATAACTCTATCTGCTCGCTCTCCAGAGTATCTTCATCACTTAGAACAGAGCCTGGAACATGGTAAGTGTGAAATAAATATTATATAAATGAATGACTTAATATGATATAAAACATATTTCTGATTTTTTCCTTAATTTGTATTTTAATTAACACTGATATAACATTTAATACTGTTTCCCTCTTTCTACCACAGATATTAATATTCCATGAAAGTGTTCAAAAAATGGCACATGATGCTATAAAAATGCTCAAATTGCACATGTTCCTCAAAATTCTTCCTTTCATCTGTATCGTCTGCCTTTACATGATCTTCAATGATCATATAATTGAAGATAATATTTATTTGATCTTTGCATTTATATGATCTTTGCAGTTTTTAGAGTGAAAATTTGGAGATTGAGAAATTAATGAAAGGTAAGAGAGAACAAAAGACACTTGAAAATTTGCCATGATACTGGTTCTTAAGAAACTGTTAAAAACAAGCAGTAAAACAAAAAAGTTGAATGCCTATAGCAGGAGGTGTAGAAGTTTTTAGTGAGTGTCAAATTTATGCTGTCCAGGAAACTATAGACAGATTTTAAGGAGATCACCAGAAATTTTCACTCAAAACCAGTAACCCATGTCTGGCTACATATATTAGTCAGCTCAACTGGACAGATGTTACTATTGTAGCAGAAGAAGCCTATGTCTATCTGATACTCCACAGCTATTTTAAGATAATGGGGATTCTTGCCTTGTGGCCTCTGAGGTTTTCCAGTGAGTGTATTTCTCATCCTACTTTTGTTATCAAATAGCTAGGAGGTTGGAAGGGTAAACGAATGGCTCTCCCAGGCATTTAGCTGAAAGTCATAAGGGAATTTTCCCCAGGCTGCCAGTCCCTGATAATACAGATTTGGAGAATTAATTCTGATAATTTCTGGTGTCTGTGAAGCCTCCATTCTGGAAAACAAAACAAAACAAAACAAAAAAACAAAAAAACTTGTCAAGTGTCAGTAATGAGAGAAAGCTATTCCTGCAGAGTTTGTGATGGCCATCTGGAGTTTCTCTGACCTTTCTCTTCAAGTTAAGGGTCAGTAGAGGCAGAGCCATTAGGCAGTTAAAAAACATATTTTCACCATACATTGTTGACCACACACCTGCAGGCTGTTAAAAAATCATAAGGATTGCAAAATGTTTTCCTACCTTGCCTAGCAAGAACAGAAGTGTAAACTGAAATACCTGATAGTTTTCAAAGTGACATGCCGTTTTCCAATCTTGATGCCCTGTTTGTGCTTAGGTAGTAGCCAAAGCGATGTAATTAAAGTATCATTTTATCACTTCACCTTTTAGGATCCAATTTATCCAGTACACTTTTGAAATCAGTTGTTTGAAGCTCAAATCTTTTACAACTCTCAGAACAGATGGCACAGCCATATTAGCAGTGACACTATATATACACACCAAGTGAACTGGCGCTATTATCTGGTTAAGTGGCTGTCAGCACTTCCATTACAAACCCAGCTTTCAAGGGTCTATAATTCAGATACTTTAAATAACATCTGGCTGAAACTTGGTGTATAGAAATGATGAGTGTTGAGTAAAAATTAGTATAATTTTGTGAATGTGTGAATACTTCTGGAAGACTCAGCTTGATCAATCGGGTCCTTTTTTAGCGATGACTTCCACTAATTAGTATATTTTGAGGTTCTAAGCACATGCCATTCATTTATTCAGTCAGTCAGTTAGTCACTCATCAAATATTTATTTCACATTTACCATGTGCCAGGCCCTGTTCTAAATGGTGGAGATACTCTGGAGAACAAGCAGACAGAGTTTCCTCTCTTTGTAGGGTTTATGTATTCATGAAGAAAATTTTAAAATCTGCAAATAAATACACAAACAAATAAATAAATCTCAAGCCAGTATGTACAGTTAAAGATTATGGTATGTTTCATAAAATATTCTCCATATTTTAAATAGTACACCTTGATCTTTATAATCTTATTTTCATTCCACTGTCAAAAAGGTGGCAATATATGCTTTAATATTTACATCATGTCAATCATAGTTAGAAAGAATGTTATTTTTAACTGCCACAGTAGGACAAAAATTTTCTCATTTGACATCACAACTTTAAAATGGACAAAAATATACAAAAAACATGGAAACTGAGCTTTCAAAATGAATCATGCCGGTACTAAGGTAACCACTGCTTTATTCCTAGTAGAGGAAGGGATACTTGGGTTTTGTAGGTCTTGAGTCTTGTACAATTTTGGGAGCCCTCCTTTAAGAAAATGTATCTTTAATAACAAAACAAACTTAAATATAAAAGTTAATATTTAAAATGAAAAAGAGAATAACGATTAAAAATTTAGAAAATCTTCCATATATTGCAACATCAAGAACCCATCCCCTAGGGAAAAGCCCATGGAAATGACAGTCTCTGAACCCATATTTACTTTTCTGGCCTTCATGGTAAATTTATTTGCCTCTTTGTAGAGGAAACATGTTGAGCCAAAACAGTTAATTACCATTAATTGTAAAACCATGGAATCTCAAAAAGTTAGACACAAATTTGAAAGAAAGTAGATCTGCCAAATACTGACTGAATTTTAATAAATTAGAAACAAACACTTGAGTAACATAATAGAGACCAGAAGAAATAATATTCTAAATTCTGTTTGGTGCCTAAGATTAAAGGAAAATTTTAAAAGTTCACATCATTGTCTAAAGCTTCTATATTTAAGGGTGTTTACTCTCTACTTGATACATTAATTTCATGTAGCAAAAAACTATCAATTTTAGCAGAGGTGACTGACTGGCACACTCAAAAGAGGAACATAGGGCCATATTTTGACTTGGTTAAAAAAAGCATTGTAATCAGGTGAAAGTCATGTGCACATGAGCGATGAGTAAACATGATTAGCCCACAAATTTTACTTGTTAAGGATCAGGATATAAAAGAAAGAGGAGAGACTTGAGAGAGTTCAAATCCATGTTTTCACACTTATTAGATGAGGATTCTGAGGTAAGTTATAATCTCTCTTTAAATCTCAGTTGTTCTGTCTACAAAATTTCAGTAATAATATTCCACTGTAAGGAGATTTTCAGGCTTAAATGAGATTTTCATATCTAGAAAACCTACTACTTAGTAAACAGTCAATAAATACCAACTTCATCCCTATCCACATTTGGAAGTAGTTGTGAACTTTGAACATCTGTGGTAAAGCAAACTATGTTGTACATAACCCACAAGCTTATTTCTAGTAACATGCAAGCTTCTTTCTGATCACAATCTTCTTTCTAGTAGAGTCCAGCCACCACAGAGTGAGGTCTGCTATGACATCTTCTCTCAGCACTGAATGGTAACGTCCTCTATTATAAGAGCTAGTAGGCACTTATTCCATTCTCCTCTTCTAAAACAGGAACAGGCATCTTTGTGCATTATAGAATTCTTTATCATGCATAACATCCTGCAGGTATAATGATCACAGTTCCTATGTTCAAAGATACCCCATTAGCCAGCCAATTATGTTGGTGATCTGTTAGCCTCCTTTACAGCCCAAATGCTCTCTGCTCTCTAATTCATATGAACCTTTAAGAATGCCATATGTTCAAATCGTTTCACTCCATACTTATTTCCTTTCCCACTATTATCCCCATCTGTGTAACTGCGGGCTTGGGGGAATGGATACTTAGGTTTTCATTGGTTTTAAATCCAAGTTACTGCCCGGTTTATTTACATGTGTTTTATTTAATTGCTTTCTTCGGGTATTTAATTTGTTGCATGTTTACTTGACTAAAAATCTTGGTTAAAAACAGTCTGTTCTGAGAGAATGTGAAAAGTTTCCAAGTTGTCCATCTTACTCTAAGTTTGCAATTCTAAGGATATGGCCATTTATATCTCAATGTGGTTGAAGAAAACCATCCTCCCTTTCTTGCTGCAGAAGAGTTCTCAGAGTCTTCATTTCCTCCAATTATATCACCTTTCTTTTATTTGTGCCATTTAGCTTAGTTGAGGAACAGACTTAAAGCACCCAAATAATGGCTATGTGACTGGTGATGGAGTGTTAGCAAAGTGATCAAAGGTTATAATAAACCTTGGGAATATCTGATTAACTTGATACTTTCATTAATATCAGCACTCTCAGTATTTTCTTTAAGATTGATTTTGACTGTCTCTTCCAATGCTGAAACATCCACATTATCTGTATATGCTCCTGAAGAATGGGCTGGTGTACATGGTGAAGATAGAATTATCTAAATGGTCACATTGCTTTGGACCAACGTGATATTCTTGGTTAAGAGATTTCTGAAAAGGTCTGTCAGGAGAACTTTTTGTCATTGTTTTTCCACAGAAGAGACAGTTTAATAGAATACTTTATCCCCTGTCCCTACTTTTGGAAAACTAGTAAATGATTCCATGAATAATATAGGATGATCCTTCTGCAGTACATAGCAAGTAAAACGAAATTGTGAATCATATTGTAAGCTACTTGGGTCAAGTTTCTTCCTATTTAGAGGCATAAGCTTTACTATATATTTCAGAATATACAATTTCTAAGAGCAGAATATGGAGGACTTCAGAAAGGCATTCTAAAAGTTGAACACAGGCTTTAACCTACTTTATGAGTCCCCTTATTAGGGGATAGATGTGAGGTTTATAAAAGAATTCTTATTTTGGCTATCCTTCTCAGATTGGAGCTCTGAAGGTATATCTCAGGGAGTACCAAATGGACAAAAAGTTCAAGATAAGTATGACACATCTTGTGTCAATTCCATTCTACTTAAAGCTATGAAGAGAAGAAAATCAAGTAACTTAATTGCAAATAATTTTATATTTATTTTAAATTAAAACATGTTAAATATCAATGTATTATTGAATAAAAGTCTTTTGGATGAGACATGTGACTTCAAAATTATTCCATTCTGCTGGTGAGCCCCTATGTATAATAACACTTTGCTGCCAGGGGAACATGGCCATTCCCTTCTGTCACTAGTGTTACCTTGGCAGAAATGTTTTATACAGCATAACCTGGTATAATTTGAAGAGTTATTTTATTGTTTCTCATAGAAAAGCCTATTCAGAAGGGTTTTTGAGATATCAACATGTTTGACCAAAAGAAATATTTGTTAATCCATATCCATACACACAAACACATTTAAGAGAAATTGGGTAAACAACCATACAGATGATACACTTTCTCTTCATATCTTATCACTGCCATGAATGTTTGCAAATATTGGGCAGCAAATGCTCATGACACAGGCTTATCAAGGCAAAATGACATTGATTCATGCATATTACATTTTTATACATACTGTATTCGAACCACATACTCAAACTGGGGTGAGACTAACTCATCATCTCTTTACTTCTTAAGATAATGAGAGAATGAGTAATTAGTATCTGAATTGAGGTAATTCTAAATGATATCATGCATGGGTATTCGTAAAGTACTTAGGTTGGATTAAGAAGCTGAATACATAATTCAGGCTACTAGTACTATTTTATAAAATACTTTGATTTTCTGGTAATGTAAACTTACTGTGAGTACCAGAGCATATTATTATTATAGCAAAATCCCAATTCATTTGAGCCTCAGTCATTGGAAATTAATGATAATTTGAATTATGCTGCACCGAATTGAGCTGGGCTTCTGCACTATTTATCAAGATAGTAAAATCACCATGCAAGAATTTGGAATAACTGACTTCTATAAAGGAAGAACCATATTATATTGGCACAGTGTCAAATAAGAAACACACGCTAATTAGTCTGTTAATTGTGTCCAATAATATTATAACTGAGCAGTAATATCAAAGTTTGTTTCTTAAATGTGTAAGCTGGGGATGTAATATTATATTTCTAACAGTAGTTATTTATGTTAATTTAAACTTTCCTCTAATCCACAATTTCATTTTTTAATTAATTTAAGATATGTACGTCACATTTACCAAAATATTCTGACATCTAAATCCATTCATAAGAGATTTGTAGTCATTGGTATCTACCATTACTGTATAGCCTTTTGAACCGAACATATATGTACATGAAATTGTAGCTTGCCTGTTGTCAGTGTACATTTGCATATAATTTTGACTAACAAAAGAAAACTAGAAAGGCAAAAATTACATTTCACAGACACTACTTTTTATTTAGATTTCTCTTTTAGGGGTGACAGATATGAATGTTTTTTCTTAAAAGCTCTGCCATTGGTGCACACACACTATTCATTCTCTTTTTCTATTTCTTTCTCCCTCCCTCCCTTCTTCTATTTTAAAAGGAAAATTACTTTAAAGATATATTGGTGAAAAATAAATCAACAGATAGCTGAATAAAATGATCACTTAAGATGCTTAGGAAAAAAGGAAAATCCTAACAACCTGCTTTGCTACTCTGGATCAGCACAGCAACACACAGTTCCAAGTCTCCTATAGAGGGAGCTGCTGCACTACTAAACATTGAAGACCTGGCCTTCAGTTAGATGTGGACAATTTTAAGTCTATTTTACATAAATATAAAATAAATACTAAGGGCTTATTAACATGTCATTGCGGAACAAAATTTTGTTTTCTTTCTCTGCAATGTCACAGATATCAACTGAATGTGTCTAATGAAATTGATACTACAATCTGTTGGTAAAGCACAGTATTTTGTTTTGTTTTTGGAAGAACATAGGCCAGGTGTCAAGGCAATGTATTAAATGTGGGTTGCATCATACACAAAAATATAGATAACTTTACAAAAGAAGAAAACGACATAATTTCAAAGGAATGAGGTACAAAGGAGTGCCTAGCCCCCACTCATTCTCCTGCACCAATAACAGAAAATATTACAATACAATACGCATTTTAATAAATTTATGTCAAAATTAATGACTGATACTTGGTAATGAGGCTTTGTAACAAATTATTGAACCATCATGGAGGAGAGAGAGGAAGTAATTAAGATGATATTTGTCAACTCTTCTTTATATGCTGAGAAGCACCAAGATATAACTTGCTAAATTTAATTAAATTCTGATGGAAACCTCAGTGTCTTTATTGCCTCACTCTTAGCTGAGGGTTATGAATACTAATTATTTGCAGTCATTGTTTCAAGATAATCGAACACGATAAGTTGAAGTATAAATCAGTTATTGGGAAAGAAATAGTTTAAAATATTAAATAACAATAATAATGCTATTGATGAACTAAAATAAAATAATTTTAAAATGTAAGGCAAAGTTTCTAGTGTTAAAAAAGTATTAGTCAATGAGGACATTTAAAATCCAGCAAAGTTGTGCTTAAGCAATAAAATTCTATCTTGTGTAAAAGTAAGCATTTAAATTGAAAATATGGTATCTTTTAATGGTGAAATTTATAGAAATTGCTTTGTTATTTGTTTTCTTAATTTACCCAAAAAATTATAAATATTTTAGTGGATTTTATATTTGAGTTCAAGAAATGTATTCAATTTTATGATCATGTTTTTAGATAACAGAGCCAGTTACATTATACAAGTTTAAATTTTTATAATGCTTTACACCTGGCTGATTTATACAGCCCATGAACAGACCATTTACAATATTTCTCTGAAGCTTTATTTTCCCTTTATAGTCACTAAATTCAATGCTGAATCAAGCTCATAAATTACATAAATTAATGGTTAGTACAGTTACTAGAGCTCTTTCCACATGCTAAAATCTTAATCATAACTTTTGTAATGTGTAAATTGACAGAGTGAAAGGCTAACAGTTTTTTTAATCCTCATCCAATTTTTAATTATTCTGAAATTTACTACATTGATGATAAAGAACAATAAATTTGCAAGTTTATAGCAATGGCACAGAATGATTTCTGTTGAGGATCTGAAAGAATGTAATGTGTACACAAAACTGAGTTTGTAACAAAAATATTTTCGTAGAAATGAAACAAAAATGAATATCCTTTACAGGTTCAGATTTTTACTGATATCACAAAAATTTACTGATATTATTTTTCTGAAACTGGGATGTATCAAAAGAACTAGTGGAAGTTTGTAGGATAAAGGATTATTCTCATCTACAAGGATGTTTTATACTACCTTTCATCTTAGGACTTTTAGCATATGAATCAACTTACTGAATAAATAATGTTCTCATTATTAAAACATAATAAATAATAGCTTCGAGCATATGGATCAACTTACTGAATAGTTTTTAGCATATGAATTGACTTACTGAATAAATAATGTATGCACTCAACCAGATTTTAAAACAAAAGAAAGTGAAATCTGGGGTTAAAAAATTAGTTAATTTGAAAAGTAATATTATTATTTTATTTAACAAGCAATCCTACAAAATTAGCTGGGTGTGGTGGCATGCGCCTATAATCCCAGCTACTCTGGAGGCTGAGGCAGGAGAATCACTTGAACCCAGGAGGCAGAGGTTGCAGTGAGCCAAGATTGCGCCATTGCACTCCAGCCTGGGCAACAAGAGTGAAACTCCATCTCAAAAATAAATAAATAAATAAATAAATAAATAAATAAATTTAACAAGTATTCCTTGAGCATTATGCTAGACAAGGTAATAATCCTTGGAAATAAATAATCCAGTGAGACACTGTGCTTGCTCCCCAGTGGGTAGATCCAAATATGTATAAAACCTAAGGATTTGAATAGGTAGAGAAGAGATTTGCAAAACTCGGTGATCTTTATTCCTGTAACCACATAAACTCAGGGACCCAGGTAAAGAGATAAGGAAAATGAGGACAGGAGTTAAGAGAGAGCTTCACAATGGTAGTGAATATTGAAGTATACTATATAAGTACAAATATAAGTCAGTCCTCCATTATCTCAATGAGAAAAACACACACACATGCATACATTCAGGTATAAGTATTTCAGTCAATTTAAATACAAAACCTTAGATAAAGATAGAAAAGTCAAATATTTATGTTTTAATTTTATTAAGTTGCATGTATTTAAGTATCATAAATAATATTATAATTTTGAGGTATTTTTGTATTCCACTCACACTTAATGACATGATTATCTTAAAATGCTTCAACTCTAACTCCAACATCAGTGTCCTCTCATCTCCTTGATCCCTTTTCTGTATCCTCCAACACAATTTTCTAAAGCATACATTCACCATTTCAGTCTAAGTTATTTGAGACGCAACAAGTTTTTGAGATTTACTGAAAATAAACATCTTTATTGAAGGTGTTCTATTTGAATATTACAGAGAAAAACCATTTTTCATTGGTATACATTTGTGATTTGTACAAAATAACTTCTTCCAACAATTCTTTCTAAAGTAATCTTGGAAAGATTTGTTTTCAGCGACATTTTCCAATTTAAATATTGATGCGTGAGAACTGGTTTCTAATTTTTTTGCGGTGGAGAGGGGTGAGGGGACTGCTAAGTCAGCATTTTCTAAAGTTAAAGAGTGCTGTAAAATGTTCATAGTCTAAAAATTTTGCGTCATGTTAATTTAAGCTTTTTGGAAACTTTATTTGCTGATATGCAGTGTGAGTTTTCAGGAAGAAGATATAATAAGTAATATTTCTTTTTTTTTAATTACATAACCTTTTTTTGGTTTTCTTGTGGAGCATTTTTTAAGAGTGAGGTTCTGTGACACGTGTTGCAAAAAAACAAGCTGCACTTTACTACTGGGAATACAAGTAAAGGACTGCAAGCACTGTAAAGTATAAAGTGTGCAGTGACAGGACATAAAACTGGAAAGGTCCTTGGGGCTTTTGTACACCATGTTAAGGATTTGCAACTGTGTAGAGTTGGCATTTAGGTACAGGGGGCAGTGGGAGTAGGGCTGACAAGAGGTATGTGATATATTCCAGAAATCGTAGCCTGTAGTCACATTCAAATGCTATTTAGGAGTTAGATTAAATAGGGTTAGGTTGAATAATCCATCAGAAACATACACCTAAATCTATCAAGTTTGAATGCATTCAACATTTTATCAAAAAATGATTTATATATTTTGGCATGAACTAGCAGAATGCCTTACTTTTAAATATTCACACAATGCAACTGCCATTCTGGAATCACAGATGAAGCCATTTGCTATACAGTGGCATTCTGTGATTCTTTAAATAAGTATATATGCATTCTAATATTGATGGCTGACCTTTGAAAAACATTTTTTTCCCTTGAATTTTGGGAGGACTTAAAGTGAATTTGAAAAGAGTTCTCCAGCTAAATTTGCTTAAGAAGATTAAGTAAATGCTCTGCTTATAAATGCAAAGTTGAAGTATGGAGTATTTAGTGCTTGAGAGGCGTGAAAGCAAAAGTTAGGGCTAGTGTTTCTACTTTGGGGAGAGTGGCTTCTCATCTGCTCAAGTTCTGAGAATGCATAAACTATTAGCAGTACCTTTCCCCATTTATTTTGCTCTTCTGTTTTCCTCTCACATGTTTTTAAGTTCCTCTTTTTACTCATTTTCAAATCCAAACTACAAGTGTGAGGGAAATGAGATGTCACAGTAATGAAAGCCATTTCTACATTTCTAATCTAACTGCCCCAGAACTCAAATGGTTCTTTGTTCAGTTGTCTATATTACAGTCACTAATTTTGTGCCATTAATTCCATTCTGTCTTATAGCCTCATCACTCTATTGAAATTGCTCTTGCAAAGGTCAAGTTGACAAAATCAAGTAGACACTTCTCTGACCTCAACACTGAAGCAGTATTAAGTTGTTTATATATACTGGTTTCCATGACATCATGCAACAGTACTTTTCTTTGAACCTATCTGGCCAATTCATCTCAATTTCTTTGGCTGATTCCACCTTTTTGGAATATTATTCAAAATCTTTACAACTCCTAGTAGCTTTACCTTCCCAAGATTTATACTTATGGATCTCTTTTGATATATCTCTCTCTTTGATGGGTCCTTAACAATCATGAGCTGCAACTAAGGTTTGAGTCCTCTACCTGACTGACTTCCTGCCTACTGACATATCCCTATTTTGATGTTTAGTACAGGTATGCACAGTTTGTACATAATTTTGTATAAGCTATTTTTGGTAAGTGCAGTTTTGTACAGTTTGATGTCTAGTACAGTTCCTACATTTATGTTCCTAGGGGAGAAAAAACCTCTCATTATTTGTTTTGGCCAATTTTGCCATGGTTTACAAATATTGACTGAAACAATCTTTGTCACATAGTATGGCAAATATTGAGGATATCATTTGGGTGGGAAATAGTGAGAAACGGTTTGTAGGAAGGCATATTCCGGTTCCTTCCTCTTAATTTCCCTATGAGTTTCCCACATAACGGGCTGAGGGGCCTTTTTTTCAATATTTATATATTCTGTGAGGGTCATTAGCTTTACAAAGTGGTCTTGTGGCTTTGTCTTTAAGATGCAAACAATAAATTAACGTGTCTGAAGTTCAAGAGTTTTTCCAATTATCAACTGGTGTATATCTGACCACTCCAGCACATAGTTGCTTAAAACAACAACATTTAGTTTGCTCACAAATCCATAGTGTAGGTAGGGCTTGACAGGAACAACTTATTTCTGTTTCATGAAGCATCAGCTGTAGCAACTCAAAGGCTGGGAGCTAGAATCATCTGAAGGCTTATTCCCTCATATTGTCTGGTGCCTGGCCTTAGAAAAATAGAATATTTAAGGGCTGAAACAGATGAAGCTCCTTTGGCTTCTTTCTTTATCCCTAAGTGGACTCTCCACAAGATCTCTCCAGCATGGTAGCCTCAGGGTAGCTAGATTTGTTTCATGTCAGTTCAGGGTTCCCAAGACTTGTGTCCCAAGGGAAAGAGAGCCTGGCAGAAGCCATATCTCTTTTTACGACCTAGCTTTAGAAGTGACACAGCATTACTTTCATTTCATTCTATTCATGGAGGCAGACACAAAGCCTCTTTACCATGCACCAAGTTCAAGGGGAGGGAAATAGACTTCATCTCTTGATGGGGAAGGAGCAAGATTCTAGTCATTTTAGCAAAATGCAATTTGCCATATATTCGTAGCTGAATAACTTTTTCCACTTGTTCCAAATAAAGTAATAACCACGTGTATTCACATAATATTTGATACAGTAAGTGAATGCTTAGTGTATTATAAATGATCATTTTGCTTTGGAAAACTAAATAAATATTGCAATGTAGTTTAGAATACAGGCATTTTTAGGAACCCAAATTAATATCTTGGAAGTAGAGTTATCTAAAGCAATTTAAGAGAGATAAAATGGATATTAACAAAGTTTGAAAAGAAAATTGAAAATGCTGCCTACCCTTTTAGCCCTCCAAATGGATATATTCTTTTCAGCAATTACAGAAGCAGACAGAACACTAAAAGCTCTCTTCAAATATAAAGTACAAGATCTAGAAAATGTATCACTTTTATGTCATTTATATTTCATTTTTAATTTAAGCCTCAATCAGTCTTCCTTTCCTAATTCAATCCATCCATTTACCCCCTCTTCATTATAGTCCTCATTTAAAATACAATCCCTATTTATAATAGATGGTTTTTCTAAGAGTAAAATAACTTCAATTATAAGACTGAAGAAGGAAAGGTTGAAGTTAAACACTTCAAATAATTCCATATTAAGTACCTAAGAACAAGAAATCAAGGGTGCTGGCATGGCAAAGCAAAGGAAAAAAATATCAAAGGAGAAGAATTTTCTTTAAAATTTACTAACCCCTGATGATTTTTGCATTAAGTTGTAACTTTTTGGCTGTGACTCAACACTATCAAAACAACCAACCGAAAAATGAGTTATTTTATCATGTGCATCATCTCAGCAGATTCATTTTTAAAAAGGTAGCAAAAGAGTTGCCTTGAATTACCTCCTTCAAATAATTGACCCACATGAAAGTTGCAGAAGCCCTTTTCCTCACTTCACTGATCACACACTCATATGCACATATATTTCTCACTATTCGCTGACTTACTTACTCTACTACTCACATGGCTAAAACCATTTGGGCTTCTTTCTCCATAATGCCTATTTTAATCCTGAGAAAGCCCCTGTTGGTATCCACTAGAACATAGAATGGAATGCATATGGTATTTTAATCCCTTAAAATCATATTCTCTTAAAGGCTTATATCTGCTTGGAGCACAAAATGGAGAAATGTTTAAAAAGAGACATAAATATGAAAAGACATATGTAGAGAAAATTACTGTCTTTTATAACTCAAACCATAAAATCAGACCACAGTCTGTAATATATTAGAAGGAACATTTTCGCATTCTCTGCATCCCAGATACTCCCTTCTCCTGAAGGGGGGAGGGTGACAAATGAGAAAGTTTGTTCTCTTTTGGATCCAATTAATGCATCAGGAGCCTCCATCTTTGAAGCTGTCTGCACTAACCAGAGTTGAACAGAGACATTGCTCCTCCAGGTAACAGGTTAGTTGTCTGCTCAGAGCACTAATCTCATTCTGTATGTGGGTTCCCAGGGGAATGGGTAGATTTTTAGGAGGAGAGGGTATGAGAAAGATTCTTTGACCTCAGAATTTTTGACAACTTAGTTCTAGTTGATATAAAATGATATTGTATGATATTTTAAGCTCTGTAATGCAATTGAGCACATTGCTTTCATTTTTATTTTTGTTAAAATACCTTTTTTATAGATCTTATAGATTACAGTTTATAATATCTTGTATAGATTTTACAGATTTAGCCATTTTCTAATACTGTGAATTTTACTTATTTATATGAAGAGAAAAACAGAGAGACATATTGATTTTACTATTTTTGTTAATCAAAGTATTTTAAATATTGAAGCCTCCATTTATCTTTTTACTTTACTTATGATATATTCTAAGAAACGTAAGTTCCTAATTCCAGTATATTAGATTTTATCTCTTCTGTTGTAGTGTTTTTTTGAGTATGGTTCAGAAAATTTTTCTTCACCTTTGAATTATATAATTCTCCTATATTTTCTTCTAAATATTTTAAGTTTCACTTTAACATTTAAAAAAAAGTAATCCATCTAAATATTTTTTGTGTGTACTGTAAGGTGAAAATTATTTTTGTTTCTCACATGGAGCATCAATTGTCTCATTACTTTAAAAGACTATTCTCCACAGATCTTTCTTGGTACCTATGCTTCTCTCTCTCTCTCTCTGTGTCTCTGTCTCTCTCTCTCTCTCTCTCTCTTTTTCTCTCTCTCTGTCTCTCTCTCTGTCTCTTTTTCTCTCTCTCTCCCTCTCTCTTTCTCCCTTTGAGAGTCACACACACATACTTGGATACACACTTGCTAGTATCTTTGGTATCTACATTCTGCTTCACACAACAATATGATGTAACTTTAAAATTACCACACTGTCTTATTGCCAAAAGCATATACCAATGCCAACGAGTCTTTGTTTTCAATAATATGTTGCCAATTCTTTGGCCTTTGCTTCTGCTTATAAATTTGGCAAGCTTCTTCATGAAATACATTAAAAGTATTTTGAGGAGTTCAAGATTTCAGTGGAGGAAGTCACTGCAGATGTGGTAGAAAGAGCAAGAGAACTAGAATTAGAAGTGGAGCCTGAAGGCGTGACTGAATTGATAGAATCTCATGATAAAACTAGAATGGATACGGAGTTATTTATCACGGATTAGCAAATAATATAGTTGCTTGAGTTGGAATCTACTCTTAGTAAAGATGCTGTGAACATTGTTGAAATGAGAGCGAAGAATTTAGAATATGATGTAAACTTAGTTAATTAACCATGGCAAGGTTTGAAAGGATTAACTCCAATTTTTAAAGAACTTCTACTGTGGGTAAAATGGTATCAAACAGCAGCACGTGCCATTGCACTCCAGCCTGGGTGACAGAGCGAGACTCCATCTCAAAAAGAAAAAGAAAGAAAGTTATGTTTAAACTATACTGTAGTCTATTAAATGTGTAATAGTATTATGTCTAAAAAAAAGTATGAATACCTTAATTAAAAATATTTTTATTGCTAAAAATGAGAATGATCATCTGAGCCTTCAGTGAGTTACAATTTTTTGCTTATTGTAGAGTCTTACCTCAATGTGGATATCTGTTTCCTGATCAAGGTGGTGGTTGCTGAAGATTGGGGTGGCTGTGGCAATTTCTTAAAAATAAGACAACAATGAAGTTTGCTACATTGATTGCCTGTTCCTTTCATGAAAGATTTCTCTGTAGCATGTGTGGTTGGTTTAATCTGCTATCCAGACCATTCAAACTTCCTTCATAGCAGTAATAAGGCTGTTTCACATTTTTATCATTTGTGTATTCACCAGAGTAGCACTTTTATTTCAAGAACTTTTCCTTTGCATTCACAATTTGGCTACCTATTTGGCACAAGAGGCCTAGCATTTGGCCACCGTCAGCTTTTGACATGCCATCCTCATTAAACTTAATAATTTATAGCTTTCTATTTAAAGGGAGAGACTTGCAACTCTTCCTTTCATTTGAATACTTAGAGGCCATTGTAGGATTATTAACTGGCCTAAGTTCAATACTGTTGTGTCTCAGAGAATATAGAG
Organism: Theropithecus gelada; assembly: GCF_003255815.1. Taxonomy (NCBI): domain Eukaryota; kingdom Metazoa; phylum Chordata; class Mammalia; order Primates; family Cercopithecidae; genus Theropithecus; species Theropithecus gelada. The sequence continues at coordinate 48,333,973 of NC_037689.1, forward strand.
GCCACAGGTAAAGGAAAGAGATGGGAGAACGGCTGGTCAGTGGAGCAGTCAGAACATACAAAACATTTATCGATTAATTCCACCATCTTATTATGGGTACAGTTCCAATAATAACATCAAAGGTCACTGATCACAGATTGCCAAAACAGATATAACAATAATAAATAGTTTGAAATATTGTGACACTTAACGAAACGGGACACAGAGATACAAAGTGAGCACATGCAGTTAACTGTTGTGTTACCGGTATTAACTCAAAAGGAACATTGAGTATTTTTTAATAGATAACTAGATTGTATATATTTTTATTATCTTTATGCAATATAAGTCTTATAGAATCAGTGCATTAGTGGATCTTATTTATCTTCTGTATAATTTATAGAAAACTGCAACTATCTTTTAATTGAAAGTCGAATAATTTGCCTATACATCTGGGATTGATGATTTCTTTAAGAAAAAAAAAACTATTTAATTTCCCTAATGACTATATTTGAGTTATTTTATGTCTTCTTGAGCTGATAACTTAATGGCTTTTTAATTTAGAATAAGTTACATTTTATTATTATAAAAATTGGTATTATTTGACATTCTCTTAGTGCTCATTCATTTTTTTAGTGTTTAGTTTTTTAAATATTTAATACAAAGCTATTTAAAGTTCTCCATTTGATCATCAAAAATTCTTCATTTGGTGATCCCAATATATTAAGTCCTTTGGGAGGTCTAAATCTGTTATGTATTGTTTCTGCTGATTCTATCTCATTACAGCTTTTTACTCGCGTTTTGGGTGATATTTGTGTATGAGATTATACCTAGTGTTTGGAACAAAAGAAATATCAACGACCAAAATGTGGATTCAGAGGCCAAAACCAAACTGGAACATCTTCTCCTCCTTTAAAGATGCTTTGCTACTGTGGAGTGTCGGGTTCCACTCCTCCACTTTATGGAGGGCACATATATCTTACTTTCTTATTTTCAGCTCACAACCCCCTCTTCACACTTTTCCCTGTTGGAAACCCCTTTACTTTTCTTCAAGTCAGTAATATGTTCAATAATATGTTTGTTGTAAAATGTTATAGACAATTGTAAAAGGGAAAAAAATCTATGAATACATGATAAATTCATTAATGACCTTATTTCCCATTTTTGTATTAGAAGCAAATGATAGCAAAGGAGGAACATCTATAATATAGTATAATATGTATATTATACTATAATGTACACCTTTCATGGCTACTATAATATGCTGATTGCTTCTGATATCACTGACACTCTAGTTTTCACCTCTTGACCGCTACAGGTCTTTCTACCATTCAAATATTTGCAGTAGACTCACAGATACAACTGAATGGTGAAAATTAATAAAGGCCTTTCCCTTCTACTTCATCTTATCACCAATTTATCCTTTCCCTTCCCCTTACTTTCCTGATCAATTTAGTTCTGAAGCCATTGGGTGGCTTTTGAGAAAGCTAGGTTAGTAATGAGGGATATTCTGGCCTGAGGAGTCAGAACCCAAGCAAATTGATAAGGGTATCCATGTAGGGGGAAGTGGCATGGGGGACTATTTCCTGAGCAGAGTGAGAATGCATCCATGCCTGTGAGCAGTCTGGAGTGGGGTATCAGAGCTTATGTGGGCTAAGAAGTGCTTCCATGTGCAGGAAAGTGGGCCAGTGTGGGGTAAAGAGGGCCTTCATGAGTGGGAGCTGCCCAGCACAGGTGTCAGAATAGAAGTAGGGTGAGGAGATAATCCACATGGAAAACATCACTGTGAGGAGTTTGAGAGCAAGAACAGGATGCGGAGGGTATCCACATGAAGGTCACGTTTGTTGTGTGTGTGTATACATGCATATATATACACATACACACACATCCCGCATATATATCATCATATATATAATATATTGTATGTGCATGTGGTGTATATATCTTACACAAACATGCACACACACACACACACTTTGGAGCAACAACCCACCCAATCGCATCAAGCTATTGGCACCCACATAATGCCTTTTAAATACCAATCTCCACCGAAAGAAACCAAGTCTTTTGCAAAGTGGATTATTTGAAAGCTAAGGCAGAGAAAACACAAGAGGAACCTGGAATATCCTCTTGTGTCAGGAAGCAAGAAAGTGCTTAAAGCATGGTGGGGACATTTCAAAAGGACACAAGTTGAAGAGGCTCCCATCAGCCAAATCTGGGATATATGGGGAGTATGAGTCCAAACTAATATAAATGAATAAATAAATTTAACATTTAATGCTGAACAAGACATTTACATAGTCTCTAAGTACCTACTCCACAAAATACTTATTAGCTAAAAAGGGGAAAGAGTAATTATCTAGTGCCTGGCAGATGACATTTTACTCAAGTGAAGTAAATCAGCATCATCAGTAATGAGTCAAATCAAAACTGTGCACCTCCTGTTAGGAAGCATTGAGAATAACACTTGATAACTTAAATCCAATTGTAAGGAAACACCAAACAAACCCAAATTGAGAGAAATTCTACAAATTCAGTGGCCCATAATTATCAAAAATATCAAGATGATGTAAGTCAATGATTAAGGAGCTACTTCAGACTAAAGAAGACTAAAGAGATATGATAAATTAGTACAATACCTGATTACCAACTGGATCCTTTTATTACAAAGAACATGATTGAAACAATTATCATTTAAATAGGACCTGAAAATTATATAGTGACTATTTAATAATGTTAATTTTCTGACTTCAATGCTACAAAAAAAGGCATTCCTCTATGTCATTTATGTAGAAATAGAAACATTTTGGGAGTGTTAAGGGAATTGATTTAACAACCTACTGTCTCATAGTTAAGGATTAAAAAGTTAGTTGTACTTGTAATTTTCCTGCAAGTTTAGGGTTATTTTAAAATATTTATACAAAGAAGATCAGTATGTCGTTGGCAGACATACTATGTGCCTGAAATGCAGAATATAATCAAGAAATATTTGTGAAGTGATTTGATGACTGAATTGAAAGAGAATGAAACTGCCTCCCAGGTTCACGCCATTCTCCTGCCTCAGCCTCCTGAGTAGCTGGGACTACAGGCGCCCGCCACCACGCCTGGCTAATTTTTTGTACTTTTAGTAGAGATGGGGTTTCACCATGTTAGCCAGGATGGTCTCGATCTCCTGACCTCGTGATCCGCCCGTCTTGGCCTCCCAAAGTGCTGGGATTACAGGCATGAGCCACAGCGCCCGGCCCCTTTTTTTTTTGAGACGATGTCTCCTTCTATCGCACAGGCTGGACTGCAGTGGGGTGATCTTGGCTCATTGCAACCTCCGCCTCCCGAGTTCAAGCAATTCTTCTGCCTCAGCCTCCTGAGTAGCTGGGATTACAGGTGTGTGCCACCACACCAGGCTAATTTTTGTATTTTTAGTAGAGATGGGGTTTCACCATGTTGGTCAGGCTGGTCTTGAACTCCTGACCTCATGATCCACCTGCCTTGGCCTCCCAAAGTGCTGAGATTACAGGCGTGAACCACCATGCCCAGCCAAAATAAAGTATTTCTAATTAAAAATTAAAAAAATAAAAAATTTTATGCTTGGAAAACAAATAAATAGCTATTATTGCTTTTTTTTAAAGAATGGAAATAATATATTCAATATATAGCACACTTTTTAAGAATGCACATATTGAGTATATTTAAGACTATGTAACCTTTTTTTTTAGATTACAAAACCCTGAGAAGAAAAATATTATCAAAATAGCAGGCACGAATTAGTGTTTGTCAGCCTCTACCCCCATCCATTTGTGGGAAATCCATAACATTGAAAAGTACTTCAAAATGATTCCAAGAATACCTAGAGAGTGACTTCTGTCTCTTTGACCAAAGGGTGGCAGCAATGATTATCTTACTATTAATTTTAATTCCCTATATTGAAGTTTCCTCTTTCTGTTGACACTAATAGGCAGCAACAATTTTGTCATTTCCCCCAGAAGTTACTGCTGTTGTTCATGCCTGCCAAAGGCAATGTTTTGATGCTTCTCTTATGTTGGCTAACACCTGGTATTGAGAGTGACTAATGTCTGAGATGAGAATGTATTTTCCTGTCATTGGCAAAGCTACAGACATGCCAATATCATGTTTTGGAAACCACCACTTGCTTCATTTCTTCAGAAGAACAAAAAACTGCTGTAATAATGCATCTGATTTTTGTGCAAATTTGACTTTAGTATTTTATTTGTTCTCTGATTGCAGTTTGTTAAACTATGCTAGGACTTATCAAGTATCTAAGGGGTTGGAAAGGAACACAATCTAAACAGCATATTAGCCCTGCCTTATTCTATCTCTCCTGGCCTTGAGCTCAATATGTATACCTCAGTTTTTCCTTCTTAATCTTTCCTAGAAGGATAATTGATAAGCCTACCTCTAGCTATTCTTTTCTGTGTTTGTTTGTTTATTTAAAGATGGGGTCTCACTATGTTGACCAGGCTGGTCTTGAACTCCTGGCCTCAAGTGATCCCCCCATCTTGGCCTCCCAAAGTTCTGAGATTACAGGTGTGAGTCACCACGTCCAGCCCTACCTATTCTTTAGATACGCACAGATAAGAGTAAACCCAAAAGCCACGAAAGCTTTGACTTGAGCATTACCCTATCTATATATGAATGCCCTCCTAGTTCATACACAAATATAAGTACATGTGCAATATGATACACAGTTTTTCAGAAAGTTATATCAAACTCCACCAGATTATAATGCATTGTAAGTTTGTTATTTCCCTTCATAATGTTAAAAGCATTAGTGTCTTCAAACAAAATTCCTACTAAATTCCCAGGACATATCTGTAATGTGATAATACACGCACCGTTATTTCAAACTTTCTTCTAAAATCTCATTTCTGCTTTTTAAAATAGTCATGAACATATATACAGAAAGCATGGTATCATGTGATATTATGCCATAGAACTATGATGTGTACCTGTATATTTACAGCCAATAAAGTTGTAGTAAAAAATGAATTATATTAAAAACTGTGAATTATTGAGCATTCTAGTTGTTTTTAGTTAAAACAGTTTAATTGGTCTTTAAAATTATTTCATTTGTTGAGAAAAGTAAATTTAGATCCTTTATTTTAATGAGAATAAGCATCAAATGTATATATAAAATAGTTTTAAATTGGGGTTTTAAAATACACAAATTTTAGTATTCTTCAACATATTGAGCTGATGTAGATTAGACAAATAAAAAGTGGTTTCTATTGCTTCAGTAAATAGCACGATCATGGAAGAAGATATATTTTTTAAGGAATCAAGTTAATAGTAATTAAAAATGCACATCAGATGAATAATACAGTTTCTTTTAAGAGAGGGACTTGCTTAGATGCCAATATATAATTTAAATTCCTTTGGGATTTTCAAAAAAGACAGGATAAATAGTACACACATATATAACTCTCACCCTAAAATTAAAATAATAAAAAAAAACTCATAAAGCTTCATGAAGGGAAACCATTTCAAAGCAGAAAATTAACATTAAACATGGGGAAAGACAAATGATAATTTCAAGATTTTCAATAGAGAATATACAATAACAGCTATTCCAAAAGATGACAAAAGAATTAAAACAGTAATTATTTTTGTGATATCATTTTTTAAATAAAATTTTTTTGTTAATTTTAGTTTTTAAAAATGTGCTTTTAACCTTTGGTTTACATTCCTATTAGTTTATTTTTGACCTTAATGCAGCAGATGGGTTATAAATAATAATTAGTATGCATACACGTTATTTCTTTAAAAATTAGTCGTGTTTGTTTAATGGAGGAAAATCTAAAGATATTGAAAATATATTAAAATCAAGAGAATTAAGAGGTTTTTTTTAATGAGCTTTTAAATTTTCTCTTGTATTATATGACACTAGACTATGGCCTGTTCCTTGGGATAGAGGGTAGATGAACATCCAATAAACACTTATCTATTCCTTAGGCATTGCCTCTTTGTCCATTAAGGCATTTATGCCCTCACTCATTTCTTTTCCAAATTGGATTTATGGTCCATTGAATTGTATATTAATAGTCATGCAGTTAGAAACTTCTCATGTATAGAGTTTTTTTTTTCTCTCTACCTATAAAAGCTATTCGAGTCAAACAGGTTTTGAATATTCAGGCGTCTGCATATGAGTTATTATTTCTTCTTCTCATTCCCAGCTAATTCCGTGGCACCCTCGTATTAAGATATGAGGAGATGTCCTAGGAACTCTGTGTGTGTGTTTGTGTAAGGTGTATACACCACATGTACATATAATATATGATATATATGTGGGGGGTGTGTGTGTGTATACACGTATACACACACAACAAACATTACCTTCATGTGGATACCCTCCCTACTTGTAAATAGAATAAAAGTTGGAAAGTCTATGAAGTATATTTTTGATTACTAAAGCCTACCATGGGACACCAGTTAATCTGATTATGACCTATAAAGAATTGCAAAGAATGAGATAAATACATTGGACTAGTTATTATAATAAAGCTCTCAGGACAAAAGGTAAATGGTTGCAACATTGAAATAGTTTTTCCCTGTCATGTCTAACAAAATGCGTTATAAACCCTACCACACTTCTTGTGAATGGGAATGTTTTGTTGAAAGGGAAAATGAATTGGTGGAAAAGAAAAGATTTAATTCCAGCTTTAAAAATCGTTTTCAAGCCTGTAATCCCAGCACTTTGGGAGGCCAAGGCAGATGGATCACGAGGTCAGGAGTTTGAGACCAGCCTGACCAAAATGGTGAAACCCCGTCTCTACTAAAAAAAGAAAAATTAGCTGGGCATGGTGGCACACACCTGTAATCCCAGCTACTCAGGAGGCTGAGGCAGGAGAATCGCTTGAACCCAGGAGGTGGAGGTTACAGTGAGCAGAGATCGCACCATTGCACTCCAGCCTGGGCAACAGAGCAAGACTCCATCTCAAAAAAAAAAAATCATTTTGAAAGCTTCTTCTCTGAGATTTACTTGCTCTGGGAAGTAGCTTCTTCAATGTACAACGGAGGCTACCTGTCAATAAGACATCTTAATATCTTGTTTACCAAATGGTTTCTGTTTTTAATATATCTGATTCCTGGAATTTAGGATTTAAGGCTGGGGGTGGGGTACAATGGACATGCATCAAATGTGGTACCAGTGTCACAAAGCTCCTCGCTGGCCATTTTTCTACGTGATTTTACTGTTGCTAATAAGTGGTGAGAGAAAGCTGCTCTTAATTTGTTATCACTATAACTCTGTGGTAAGAGGGCTTATTCTCTGTGCCTAACAGTTATCCCCAGAAGTGCTGGGAATGGGAGAATATGCCATTTTGAACAATATTTCCTGAAAATGATCCTCTGACTTTATTAAAGTTTTATATGAGGAAGCACATTAGTTCCTGTGCACACAAGTTTTCATTTCCTCCTTGACCATAATGTAGTTAACATAAAATTTGCCATTTAAGCCATTTTTAATTGTCATATTCAGTGACATTAAGTACATTCGCAATGTTTTACAACTATCACCACTATCTCCAGAATGTTCTATTTTTTAATTAAAAAAAGGTTTTAAATTTTTTATTCATCCACAATAATTATACATATTTGTACATATTGTACACCATTTGTACATATGAAGTACAGGTGATATTTTGATACATGCATACAATGTGTAATAATCAAATCAGAATATTTAGAGTATCCATAACCTCAAACATTTATCATTTCTTTCTGTTGGAAACATTTCAAGTCTTCTAGCAATTTTAAAATATAAAACATGTTGCTTTAAAAACATTTTTTCAATTATATTTTAAATGCTGGGATACATGCACAGAACGTGCAGGTTTGTTACATAGGTATACACGTGCCAGGGTGGTTTGCTGCACCCATCAACCCGTCATCTACATTAGATATTTCTCCTAATGTTATCACTCTCCTAGCCCACCAAACCCTGACAGGCCCCAGTGTGTGATGTTCCCCTCCCTGTGTCTATGTGTTCTCATTGTTCAACACCCACTTATGAGTGAGAACATGCAGTGTTTGGTTTTCTGTTCCTGTCTTAGTTTGCTGAGAATGATGGTTTCCAGCTTCATCCATGTCCCTGCAAAGGACATGAACTCATGATTTTTTATGGCTGCATAGTATTCCATGCTGTATATGTGCCACATTTTCTTTACGCAGTCTATCATTGATCATGGGCATTTGGGTTGGTTCCAAGTCTTTGCTATTGTGAACAGTGCTGCAACAAACATACATGTGCATGTGTCTTTATAGCAGAATGATTTATAATCCTTTGGATATGTGCCCAGTAATGGGATTGCTGGGTCAAATGGTATTTCTGGTACTAGATCCTTGAGGAATCGCCACACTGTTTTCCACAATGATTGAACTAATTTACACTCCCACCAACAGTGTAAAAGTGTTCCTATTTCTCCACATCCTCTCTAGCATCTGTTGTTTCCTGACTTTTTAATGATCACCATTCTAACTCGCTCCAGAATATTCTTATCCAATTCTGTTTCATATCTAAGACAGAAACTTTGTACACATTAAACAAGAACTCCCATTTTCCCCTTCTGCCATCCCTTGGCAACCATCCTTCTACTTTATGCCTCTATGAATTTGATTACTTTAGATATTTCATATAAGTGGAATGATGTAATATTTGTCCCTTTTTTGTCTGGCTTATTTTACTTAGCAGAATGTTTGAACATTGACATACAAATATCTGCATCTCTACTTTCAATACTTTTGGATATAAACCTAAAAGTTCAGTTTTGAATCATATGGTAATTCTACATTTAACTTGCTGAGCAGTGGCCAAACTCTTTTCCCCAGGGGCACACTGTTTTACATTTCCATTAGCAATCCACAAAGGTTTCAGTTTTTCCACACCCTCAACAACACTTGCTAATTTTCTTTATTTTTTTGTTTTATCAATAGCCATCCTAATGGGTATGAAGTGATGTGCCCACAGTTTTTGACCTTTATCACATTTTACAGTGTTAAAGTAGAGTTTTAATGCTAAGGTATGGGTTTTTTTTTTTCTTCTATTTCCTTTTTCAAATTTCCTCACGTAAAAAATCTAATATTTCTTGAATACCCACTGTACTAATATTTGATAAGTGAACATTAGCTGATTTTGGGTCACATTTCTTTTACATTCCCTTGAAGATAGCAACATAACTCAAGATAATTATCAAGCATATTACTTTAATTGGAATTTATATTCTGTTCCAACATCCAGGTAAGAAAAATTTTAGAACTATGAGAAAAATCATGGAGAGACATGCATAAGAATAAGAAGAAGCCTTAAGAAAATAAGGTAAATAAGAAGCCTTAAGAAAAACATATAGCTAAAACTATGCCTTTATACCTACAGAAATGAAATATTAACTTTATGCTTGATACTATAACAATAAAAAATAGTTAAAGTTTTTCCTTTCATTAGAGCAACACAGCATTCCTCATTTTACATGTATTTGGTCCCCTATTCATTGTGTTGAGGACTTAACTGAAGATAAGATACCTGTTTTATAACTAGGCTAAAGGGGTGGGGCATGGTGGCTCACGCCCGTAATCCCAGCACTTTGGGAGGGTGAAGTGGGTGGATCACCTGAGATCAGGAGTTTGAGACCAGCCTGGCCAACATGGTGAAACCCAAACTTTACTGAAAATGCAAAAATTAGCCGGGAGTGGTGGCATGCACCTGTAATCCCGGGAGTTACTCCAGAGCATAAGGCACGAGAATCACTTGAACCTGGGAGAAGGATGCTGCAGTGAGTTGAGAGCAAGCCACTGCACTCCAGCCGGGACAACAGAGCAAGACTCTGTCTCAAAAGAACAAAAAAAAAGTGGATAATAGTGTGTTACCATGGAATAAACAGAACGAGTAGAGCATATTCTCCCCAATTCCCCACAAACTGGGGTTCTAAGAAACAGAATCTTAGCAACTGTATTAAAACCCTTTTTCTTGTATGTAAAAAGAAAGGGGTTGTATTTTAAATGTTAAATATTTTGTGCGAATATAAGAAATTAGTATGTTTCAGAAGATGTTTTTTTATATATAAGATATTTTTAGAAAAATACAAAGCTTTGTTAAGTGTTACGGAAGTATGATTTATAAGAAGAAGGTATGATCATATTTTTTAGGAAATTAAGAAAACTGCTTCAGGATAAGTCCTCCACTTTAAAAACAAGGTAGGATGTAACTTAAAAATAGACATACAGCATTAATTGATATGAAGCCATTTTTCTATCTTTAGAAATAAATTTACATACATATTCATTAACAATGGACATATATTCCAATTATAAAGTATTAATTTCTACCGTTAAAATAATTTTACCTGGTATTTTAATCACTTCTTTATTCATGTATGCAGTAATATCTATACTGCTAAAAGTGAAATAAAGCCTACATTGATTAGACATCCTTTCTCAAATCTAACCTTACTCAAATTTTTCAGGTAATTGAAACAAATGTTAGTTTAGAAATAGTATGTTGCCATAAAATGCTGATCTCAATTGGATACTGGTGACTGTTTCTCAAACTATCTTTTCCTGTGGTATAGAAAAATGAAGTGATTGATTTTCTGTTTGTTTTGCTGTTTGATAACGATTTGAAAATAGATGGGGAGCTAATGAAGTTCAGATGCTTTAAACTTGTCATTCTGAGCATTAACTGAAGGAGACTGAAGAGCTCAGAGGAGCAAATCTTGCATGTGTAATGGCTAGTCTCTTGAAAAGTGTATACACAAACACTTAATTAGTTAAGAACCACCAACTGACCTTTCTTTATACTACTCGAACTATAAGAATATTAATTATAAAAGCTTCTGGAAAGCAGCTGTTTTGTATATTTCTTCTCTCGTTATATATCCAGAAACTATGATAATTGAGTCTGATAAAATATCTAGAAAAATAAATACATAACATTAGCAGGAGAGTGGAAAGTAGATTGGTGAATCAGAACTGAGAGGCAAGGAAGAGCAAGTCACATCTTATGTGGATGGCGGCAGGCAAAGAGACAGCATGTGCAGAGAAACTCCCGTTTTTAAAACCATCAGATCTCGTGAGATTCATTCACTATAATGAGAACAGCACAGGAAAGACCCAGCCCCATAATTCAATCACCTCCCACCAGGTTCTTCCCAGGATATGTGGGAATTGTGGGAGTTACAATTCTAGATGATATTTAGGTGGGGACACAGCCAAACCAAATCAGCCAGGACCATGAGAAAGCACTATGAGGAGATTGGATTGTGGGTGGAGAGGATATCCCTCCCACCATCCAATCTCCTAACAGTGGAGGACAGGGATATTCATGCTTTTCTTCTCCATTCTGTTTCTACTTCAGGCTATTGTTCTGTCAATGTCTGCTCCCCTTCATCACTTTAGAGCCTCACTATTCTCTTCTGTCCAGCATTTACTAAGCTTTATGAACACTCTTTCTTTTCATTGTCCTTATAAAGGCTTGGTTTCTTTTGGTTGTTTGTCTCTTGGTACATTGAAACCTGGTGTTAGTTCCCTTAGGTCTCCCTAGATCTCTGTAAATTACCCCTTCATGATATCTCTTTAGTTGAACCATCTGAATGGAATTCTGTTTCATGGTAAGTTCCCTCACTAATTCCCTCACTATGGTATGGGGTCAGAACAGAGCTGTACGTAGAGTCTAATTACCAGGATGACCAAGGATTCCTATCATGACTTCCAAGAGAAGGATCAATGATATAAAGAGATCATTGTTGACTTTCTCAAGTCAGAAGATATCTGATCTGTCAAGGGGAAAAAAAGTGGGAGATTCTCGCCAGGGGTCTGCAAAATTCTACATCTCTAACTTGACTCCTGCTGGTGGAGACATATGATCTTGTAGAGGATGGACTTAATACAAGTGTGTCGGTTTTAATTAACTTGTTTATTAACATTAAGAAGATGAAAAATTAAAATAGTATACAGCCTAAGACCATAAAAATAAAATGCATGAAAACAGAAGAAGATATTAAGCCATTGAATGAATAGACTTAAAGGGGCTTAGTGTACTATACACATACCAATGGGAATACATAATTTCGAATTTGAAGATAAATACAGAGCTTCACTGGAGAAAAAGTATAGCTACGAGACATGTTTTGGTACAATAAGAATGTTCTAAATAGCTTTTCTAAACATTATTAAAGGTAAAATTCTTCTAATTATTGATTTTTTTTTTTTTTTTGAGATGGAATCTCGCTCTGTCGCCCAGGCTGGAGTGCAGTGGCACGATCTCGGCTCACTGCAAGCTCCACCTCCTGGGTTCACGCCATTCTCCTGCCTGAGCCTCCCGAGTAGCTGGGACTACAGGCGCCCGCCACCACGCCCGGCTAATTTTTTGTATTTTTAGTAGAGATAGGGTTGCACCATGTTAGCCAGGATGATCTTGATCTCTTGACCTCATGATCCGCCTGCCTTGGCTTCCCAAAGTGCTGGGATTACAGGCGTGAGCCACCACGCCCGGCCTGACTTATTTTTAAGTAATATTTGAAATGATAAAATTCTAAATGTAAATGTATTTAAAGATGAATTTAAAGCCTGTTATAGTAGTATCTGAGTTAGAGATCAAGGACCATAAACATAGCAGTTTCAAATCCAAACTAGAAGAGATGAAGGTAGAGTTGTAGTTGTTTCAACCCATGGGCTCAGGATAATTTATCCTTTGGGACTGATTCTAACTCTGGTCAGAAATTTTAATGTAATGAGACTAATTTCCACTTAAAACTTATAAAAATTGTGGGGCACGGTGGCTCACACCTGTAATGCCAGCAGTTTGGGAGGCCGAGGTGGGCGGATCATGAGGTCAAGAGATCAAGACCATCCTGGCCAACATGGTGAAACCCCGTCTCTACTAAAAATACAAAAAATTAGCTGGGCTTGGTGGTGTGCGCCTGCCCAGAGGCTGAGGCAGGAGAATCACTTGAACCCAGGAAGTGGAGGTTGCAGTGAGCCAAGATCACACCACTGCACTCCAGCCTGGCAACAGAGCAAGACCGTGTCTCAAAAAAACAACAACAACAACAACAAAAAAAAAACTTATAAAAATTAATTTTTTTAACAGCCACAAAATCTAGTGTATTTCTCGCAGCTGGTGTATAATGATTGTGACTCAAAACTGGTTTCTAGACTCTGCCTATTTATCCAGAGTTTCCATTTCTACCTTTGTTACAAAACAATGTGCCTGAAATCTAGCTCACTTGTCTCTTACTTTCTTATCCTGATGTCCCTATGTCCTGCTACTCTGTCTCTTTTATTTTAGATGTAATGACATTAGGCTATTTCTTCACCGCTCTAGTAATATTTTTTATTTGTCCAATGATCCTCCTACTGTACAGTACACATGGGAAACACTATATCTGTCTCCTCTTTTCTCTTTCCACACATTTTAACACAACTCATTGCCTTGAGCTCTCCTGGTGAGCTCTTATTGTCTTACTTGTTTCCAAATAATAGTAAAAAAGAAAATTTTCTGTGGTTTTCAATGATACATTGATATCTCCCAATTGAGAACATATAGAATTTAGTTTTCCAAAATGAGGTTATTTAATCTAATAGGTTTAAATTGTTTATGGATACATCAGCCACCACAAAGAACAAAGTAGAAATCCACGTGGATAACTGCTGCAGTGGAAAAAGTTACAGGAAAAATGTCCCTGAACATGACATCAATTATTTGTATTACTGAAAAAAGTCTTATTCCACTCTCTAGATATGCTTCTAGAAATATAACATGTGTTTGAGAAAAGAAGTACATGCCAAAGGATCATATTTTTAATTTTTAGTTTTCGTGGGTACATAGTAGGTGTATATATTTTGGGGGTACATGAAATGTTTTGATACAGACATGCAATGATGCATAATAATCACAACATGGAAGATGGAGTATCCATCCTCTCAAATACTTAGACAGGATCATTTTGAAAGTTATTTCATATTGTGTCTCAAGCTACACTTAGTAGAATCTCACATAATTTTGATTGGAAATCGTATTGAGTTCCCTTGAAGTGGGCAATGAGTACAAGGGGAAAATGCAGTACTACAAAAAGAATAGATGAAGTTGATACAAGAAAAAAACAGAATTTTGGGGGGGAGAAAATCAATTTCCCTAAATTGAAAGTGAAAAAAAACCCTCCCAAGTTAATTTTCTCCATTCATAACAATCTGAATTGAATGGAATCTATTGCTACCCTATGACTTTGATTCATTCTTCCTTTCACTAATCTTTTTCTGCCTCATTTAAAATATTCCCCACCTGCTCCTTTTTAGCTGATTCTTGCAGAACTAATAAAAAAAATCATTCTGAAAAACAAATTCAATATTTTTATATAAAGAAAATAGTGTGTATATAAATGCTCACATGCATATCTACTTGTAAATTTTCTTCAGCAGCCTTTCCACTCACTTTCAGAAAGCCAAAATTTATCAATAAGTATACCCATCATTACTGATGGGAGATCTAGCCTAGATCTCCCGCTGAGGCTAGATCTCCCGCTGACCCTAAAGATATTCCCATTTACCATGTTTACTTCACATAAATATCTGTCCACCATATTCAGAATAGCGCTCTGTCTTCTTTAGTCGTCATCATTCTATTCGTTTAATTATTTCTTGAGGTATTCATGAATTTTAATTATGGAATCTATAAGACTGCCTGCAACTCCATTGTATTTAAATATGTATTTATTCTTGTTTGATTTCAGGTGATATCCTGGTAGGATGGCTATTCCACTCAAAGCCCATCCCATAGAGAGTGAGAGAAGAAAAGCAACTCAAGCTAGATTAAGTAAGAAATGAATTTTTTATAGGAAATTCAATGCCTCACAGTATTTGGGGGAGGTTCGTAAAAACAGAATACAATCTGAGTGAAGTATATTGTTTTATTGTTGCCAACTCTTTGCTCCCTCCAACTTATGGGATTGTGTATCTAAGCTCTATGTCTGTGATATTGAAGTGTCTCCCAATAGAACAGGCAGAGAATATGTCTCCAACTCTTTTACTTTGACCAAATGAAGGTGACACTATGCCAGTTTTGAGTAGTTGCTTTAAGACGAATCTTGCATTTTGACTCATTCTCTTGCGTTCCTGCCATCCATCAGGAGGAGAATATGCCCTAGGGTGTTGCTGCTGCTTCAGCCTGGATCTCAGAATGATAGCTCTGTGAAGTATAATTGAACCTGATATGCTGCCTGAAAAAGAGGTGCCACAACCAACTCACAAACCCATGAGGAACAAAGTAAGCTACACAACTGAAATTTTGAGCAAAAGTTGACTAATAAGTTGCAGTTTCAAGAATGGATCTGAAAATCACATGACAGAACTGAGTCACCAAGAGAAGGTTCCAAGAGTCTACCACACAGTGTTTTCACTATACCTTGCTGATCAGAAATTAGTTACATTTCTGTGATCAGCTGCAAGAGACAAGTTTTCTTTATTCTGAAAGGTTATTTGCCCTGTTAATTTTATAATACTGTGAAAGGGCAAAATGATCCTTAACATCAATTAATTTTAATTCAACAAGAGTTTGTTTTTAAAATCAGTTAAAAAAAGATAAATACATTATTATAGAAAAAGCAAAGCATACAAACAGAAAATGTAAAAAAGGAACTACAGTCAACAAATTTTAAGTGATGAAAGACATATAATGTAAATAACAGGCTATCATTGGTTTGGACCAATGATATATATATCCCCAGTGTTGTGGATGATAGAATTATGAATATTCATCTGTATATAGATCACCTTAAAAGAGTTTAAAGTGACATTTGCAAAAAAAATAAAACATTGCCAGTGGAATGGTATTTATTTTTAAAAAATATTTACTTAGTACATTTTGACAATATACATTAAAAGTCTGAAAACCATTCACAGGTGTAACTTTGTATTTACATGTCTATGAATTTATCTCAATGAGATAACCAGAATTGTGAATACGGGTTCTTATAAATAATGCTCAATACAAGGCAAATTGCAACATTGAAAACTTTGAAACAGCACTAAATAGCCATCACAAGAAGACTGGTAAAACACATTCTTCTTTATTCATCTAATTTAATGTTAGCAGAAGGCTTTAAAAGAGAGTTATGAAAAATGCATATTTTATAAACCATAATTTCAGTATTTGAGTCAGTTCTCTACCACATTTTATCTGCGTGGCCAGGACCAAGTTACTTATTCTCTTAAAGATTTAATTTTCTATCTTTAAAATGAAGATAATATTACTGGTCTCAAGGTATTAGTGTGCAGATTATTGAAATGTGCTTGCAAATTATTTAAATTAGAACTTGGCACTCAGAATATTGTGGCTATTGTTATCATGGTGAAACTAACATTATAATATTAGAAGCATAATCTGTGACATGTAAAGTCAGAAAAACCTATGTTATGAGTAAGTACATGTGATACCATTCCAATTTGTGGGGAAATATGCAGAAAAAAGGCATAAAACATCACGTAATGGAAATTAAATTATTTCTATTTTTACACTTACTTCTTTTTACAAATATATATATAGATTTTTGTTAGTTTTCCAAAATAACCATGTTTCTTTCATTGCCAGAAAACTAATATATTTTATTAATCTCAGCAAACATTACACAGCAGTGACCGAGGCAATCAATTTTCCATATTATTTAGAAATCTACTTTGTCATCGAACAGATCAAAATAATGTATGTTTAAGAACCTTTAAAACAATAGAGTAAACATTCATTAATAGGAGATTTTTAAAGCAAGGATTTTTATATGTGTCTTTAGAAATTCTACATTTACAACTCTACATACCTTGTTAATATATTGAAAAATGGGTAAAGCAAACACTAATATTCCAAAGGGACTTCAGAAAGACAAAGTAAAATCTGCAGAAAGGAAATTACAATCAGAAAAGTTTGGAGGAAAATATACCTTGGTACACCATAATGCCAACCTTATTTGAAGAGAGCTAACTGATCATTATGGTCCATCTACTGAAACAAAGTAAGGTGAAGAATGCTGCAATCATGCTGAGGCTGTCCTAAGATGTGAAGCAAACTCTACGTAATATTCATGGCAATAAATCAGTTCATGAATGGCTAGCTCATGAAATCAGTGGCAAACACACACACACACACGTGCACGCACGCATGTATGTATATACTTAAATTTTTATTATTTGCCTAAATTTTTCACATATGAACTTTACATCTTTTCTTTTTTTACCCCCATCTTGAGTAGAATAGGCATTCTCTTCACAATGCAGAAGACAATACATCCTCAGTGCTTCTGCTATTTCATGGAACTTCTAATTCAGGAAAACTAGGTAAAGATCAGAACAAATTGTATGTTGCTTTGGGGAATGCCAAATCTATGGAATGGGAGATAGATGTAATGGAGTATTGTATAATTCTACCATGATTCTTCCTCTTAAAATAGCCAACATAAAAATTTTCAATATATATCCACTTTTATTTTTCTGTAATATCTTTTTTTTTTTCTTTTTTTCCCCTGGACCCTTCTTAATTGGCAGAAGTAGTTACTTTCTATTTTCTTGTTGTTAGGTTACAGTCTGTGAACAAGTCAAACACACATAATCACTGGCTAGCATTGTGAGTGAGGTAAAATATTTCTTCCAGGAGGCAGATTTTAATTATGATTCTATTTAAATAATATCAGTAACATGGAAAAATTTACATTCACTATTCCTCTCTAAAATAATAGGGACTTTCATTTTTTTTTCTTAAATCAGTTATTATTTCCCTTGAAAGATATGTTAAAAATATTAAAATGCTACTGATACTCCTACCAAAAATAATTTTATTTTGTTCAAAATTACTATTAATATTTAGTCCACAATAGATGAGTTACTATGATTAAGACTACATTTTATTAGTTAAAATTCATAACTTTCACTAACCAGGCACACATGAACAAATTGTGCCATGTGCAGTCTCTGAGATAGGCTTATCAAGTATTGAATCAAAGTCTTTCCTCCTCCTAAATTAACTCAATTTACCACTACCAGAGATCTGAAATACTAGATTTCAACTAAAGCTAAAATGTCAGTTTATCTGTAAATAATTATTTGCATGCTATTGAAAGCAGTACCCATGGTACTTAAAGTAGCACCATCTTCAAATTTGCCCATACTCTATCAATACAGAGACTTGACCAAAACTAATAGCAGTTTTGATAATATTTAATAGATATAGACCCAGGAACTCTTCTAAGCACACTTCACCTCATTTACTTCCCCCATAGTGCTGTGAGTAGGTACTATCATTATCACCAAGATACAGACAAGGAAACTGAGACCCTATGTTTAACTTAATTGCCCAAGATTATCCAGATGATGATGGAGAGGGTATATCAAAGGCTCTGTCCTAGATGTCTACATTTAAGTTTCTATGTACATTGCATGCAACACAGTAGATTGAAGTCATAAGAAGATGAGAGATGGCTAAATATAGGGTTACCAACTGTTTCAGTTTGTCCAAGACTGAGGGGTTTCTTGGGATATGTAGCTTTCATCCCTAAAACCAGTTTCTGAACAAACTAGGATAAATTGGTCACCTTTGAACAAGCTAATCAATGTAGTCAAAATGATGCTTAACTCATAGTAAGTATTATATTATATTGATTAATAATCAATCTGGGAAACAAATCTCAAAACTTTAAACCAGTAAACATTCTTTTTAGCTTATGATTTTGTGGGTCAGTGATTTGGGTTGAACTCAGGTGAACAGTTCTGCTGGTCTTGGAAGGGCTCACTCGTGTGAATTTAGTTGGCCTCACATATCTTGTAGCAGGCGCTGGCTGTTGCTCGAGATGATAGGGGTAAGAGAATATAGCCAGCTTGCTTGGGCCAATTCACATGGCAATAGTCACAAGATTTCTCAAAGTGGTAACAGTGTATTCTTAATAATACTCTCATATGCCTTTAGTCAATTCATTCTTCACTCCCTGAAGACCATTTCATAAATTCTTTCCATTCCTTGTTCTATCTCTCATGTGATGACCTTGTTACTAATCTATCTGAGAAAAATGAAAGGGATCAGAACAAAATCTTCTCGTTCTTCTTCTATCAAACTGCTCACTATAATGGGCCTTAATGTTGGTAGAAGGGATGGACTGTCTATAAATCTAATGCCAATCATTTCTCTTCTTGTATTGAGTATACTCACTCTTCCTTATGAGAAAGTTTGCTGTAGTCATGTATTGGAAAATACCACATTATTATGGTGGTGATTCTCCCTAAATTTATCTATAAATTCAACATAATCCTTATGCTAGGAGGCCTTTTGTTTTGGTAGAAATTGACAAGCAAGCTGACCCTCAAATGTATATGAAAATTTAAAGATCTAGAATAGGCTAAAAAATCTTGAAAGAAGAACAAAATTGGAAGACTTAAACTTCCCATTTTCAAACTTATTATAAAGACACAGTGATTGAGGCAATGTGGCATTGGCATAAGGGTGGGCATATAGATTTGTGAAACAGAATTAAAAATTCAGAAACGAATCATTATACTTCAACATAAACAATTGACCATTTATCAAAGTGCCAAGGCAATTCAATTGAGAAAGGGCAATCTTTTCAGCAAATGATTATAAGACAATTTGATATACACATACAAATGATGAATTTAGACCCTTACATCACATCAAAAATGAACTCAAAATGGATTGTAAGGTTGGGCGCTATGGCTCATGCCCATAATCCCAGCACTTTGGGAGGCCAAGGTGGGCAGATCACTTGAGGCCAGGAGATCGAGACCAGCCTGGCCAACATGGTAAAACCCCGAGTCTACTAAAAACACAAAAATTACCTGGGTATGGTGGCATGCGCCTATCATCCCAGGTACTGGGGAGGCTGAGGTAGGAGAATTGCTTGAACCCAGGAGGAGAAGGTTGCAGTGAGCTGAGATTGTACCACTACACTCCAGCCTGGGCAACAGAGCAAGACTCCATCTCAAAAAAAAAAGGATTGTGGATCTGAATATAAGAGCCAGAAATGAGACAGGCTCTTATATTTATGTTTATATAAATGTTTGTATGTTTATATGATGATTCATACTGAACCATGTTAGAAATAACAAAATAAAAAATAATAAAAATAATAAGAGCTTATTATATGCTGGGGGCTGTGTGATTTAGTATATTAATATATATAGTATAGTATATATAATATAGTATATATATAAAATATATAATATAGTATAGTATATATAATATAGTATATATAATATACTATATTAGTATAATATTAATATACTATATATATTAATATACTAAATCACACAGTCACCAACACCATGACAGTTCTAGGAACACTCATATTTGGTGCAAACATGGGTGGCACCACAGTTCTGAGAAATCTCCACCTTCTTCCAGGAATCTTCATGAATATTTTACCCCTTGGATAAAGCAATTCATAAAGGTAGCAACCCCTAAACCCTCTGCACATGACTCTTTCAAGTATGCCCATGCTCCTTTCTTAAGTGTGTAATTTTACTTTGCAATAAATCTCCATATCATCACTATTTTATGACTCATCCTTGAATTCCTTCTGTGATGGTGTCACGAACCTGGATACCAGCTGGAGTCAATGTCCCACTGGCATTTTGGGACCTCCTCCATTATCAAAACTATAAAATTTCTAGGTGAGAACATAGAAAAAACAAAATCTTTATGAACTTGAGCTAGCCCAAGATTTCTTAGACAAGACACCAGAAGCAAAATTCATAAAATAAAAAAAATGATGGCCGGGTTCAGTGGCTCATGCCTGTAACCCCAGCCCTTTGGGAGGCCAAGGAGGGTGGACCACCTGAGGTCAGGAGTTCAAGACCAGCCTGGCCAACATGGTGAAACCCCATCTCTACTAATAATACAAAAATTAGCTAGGCATGGTAGTGCATGCCTGTAATCCCAGCTACTCGGTGTTTGGGTGAGGGAGAAAGGACAAGATGGAGGAAGGTGAACAAGAAGGCACAATCCATGTTGCTTCTGGGTTCTTCCTCACCAACTTTCCCGCGCACGGGAAAATGCAGCCTGCCCCGGGAAGATGCAGATCAACCGAGCATGCACCAGGTGATGTCAATCTGAAGAGATCGAAACTTACCCGGCCACGCCTATGGAGATGCCTCTCTCACGCCCTTATCCCGCCCACTGCCCTCCCCCTTCCAGTACCAATGCATAAAAGTCTGCTGCCGGTAAGCGCCGGTGTGACTTCTTCGGCCCCTGCATTTGTGGACCGGAGAACATCACCCGAGAGCGCCGGCGCGACTTCCCTGGCCCCCCACACCTGAGGACCAGAGAACCTCGCCCGAGAGTGTGTGCATATTTGCAATAAAAGACTGCCACTTTCTTACGTACTTTGGCCTCATGTTTAATTACTTAGCTCTCCTAAATTAAGTTACATTAAATTAAATTAAATTAAACACTCGGGAGGCTGACGCAGGAGAATCGCTTGAACCTGGAGGCGGACATTGCAGTAAGCCGAGATCATGCCATTGCACTCCAGCCTTGGTGACTGAGTGAGACTCTACTTCAAAAATAAATAAATAAATGATAATTTAGACAGAATATTTAAAACTTTTGGGCTTCAGATCACACTACTAAAAAAACTCAAAGTTTTGGCAAGGATTTGGAAAAACTATAACCCTAACACATTGCAATTGGAACACAAAATGGTGCAAATGTTAGAGTAGATAGTTAGACAGATATAAGCAGGGCAGGAAAGGACCTCCAGAAATGGTAGGTGCTCTTCAGGTGACAGTCAAGCAGTCATAAAACTGTCCGTCTGAAATGATAAGTGGC
Organism: Theropithecus gelada; assembly: GCF_003255815.1. Lineage (NCBI taxonomy): Eukaryota > Metazoa > Chordata > Mammalia > Primates > Cercopithecidae > Theropithecus > Theropithecus gelada. The sequence continues at coordinate 48,355,775 of NC_037689.1, forward strand.
CATGACTGGTATCAATAGGAAGGGGAGCTTCCCAACAGATTGTAGACATCTGGAGCCAGCAAACTGCAATTCCCGATAAGGTCTTAAGCATGTGAAGTAAGGGGCAAAATGGTGGAGTTTGACAAGTATACGACCTTCCTTTGGGGGCACTTGACACAAGTGAGCATGTGTACAACATCAGCTAACCCACAGCACATGCATATAACCCCCAGATACTGGCAATTATTGTACATGCAGCAATTAAGCAACAGCCTGACCCAAGGGAGGGACCAGGGGAGGATAAAAGAAAACCCTAGAACTAAGCCTAATGCATAGAAATCTCAAGTCAAGAACTGAGTGGGGCACTTGATCTTTCAAGTTGCCTTCTTGGCCCTCTTCCAAGTGTACTTTGCTTCTTTCAGTAAACCTTTACCTGTCCCTTAAAACCCATCTCTGCCTTCTCAGCTGAATTATTTCCTCTGGGGAGGCAAGGACCAAAATTGCTGTGGATCCACCATAATTTTAAAACTAGCTTTATTTACCAAGTATTATCTCATATGCATAACACATATAGACATAACAAACATAAGCAAGTCTTATAGCTTCCATAATGAATTCTCAATTGTCATCTTTCAGATAGTTTTTCTTTTCCACATTTAGTCTATCAGTCTTGCAACTACTTGTTTTATTACTGTAAGTAATTGTTAACTATGCCACAATCTGTCTTCTAAAGGGATGCCTCTTAGGTGGAACAAGGTGGAAAATTTATATCTCAAAAGCACAGAGTTGAGACTTTTGACCTAAATATTGTACCATCATGTGCTCAGACCAAGGAGAAAAATTGTACATAAAGGCTCATAAAGGCCCAATTAAGACAAAATGGCCACAGAAATTACCTTAAACAAGGGAAGCCTTGTTATGTAAATTTAAAACAATAGTAAAGGTTTCTAGTTACCCAGTTCTCCCACTCAGACAACATTACAAATGGAAATTTCCTGTACAGATGTAAATTTATTTTACAAAAGTGTTTTAAGATAGCTAGTGAAATACCAAAAAGGTATATTTAGTGGACTTTTAATAGGGGGACATTTTAAACTTAGCTACTGTTTCTTAGTTACAAATCATCAGATGGATTATTCCTGCCTGCTGCATAGACAAAACCAATTCACTGAGGTCAAGCTATTGTCGTAAAGAAAGAGTTTAATTAATGGAAGGCAGCCATGTAGAAGATGGAGTTTATTACTAAAATTAGTCTCTGTGAGAACTCAGAGGCCAGGGTTTTTATAGTTAATTTGGTGGTCAAGGGGCTAGAGAATGGATGCTACTGATTGGTGGGGGGTAAAATCAAAAGGGTGTGAAAAATGCTTCTCATGCTCTAAGTCTGCCTCTGGGTGGGGGCCACAGGACTGGTTGAATCATCAGTCATGAGTTTGGGTGGGGTCAGCTGGTTGTGAGAATGCAAAAGGCTGAAAAATATCTCAAAAGACCAATCTTAGGTTCTAAAATAGCCATGTTATCTATAGGAGCAATTGGAGAAGTTACAAATCTTGTGATCTCTGGCCACATAACTGCCTCCTGAGCAGTAAGGGATTATAAGAAGCTATGCCTACACCTTAGCAGAATGCAGGTACCTCCCATAATCCTCATCTAATAGACTTTAATTAGTTTCAGCAGTTTGACATTTCTTAAAATGTTAATGTTAAACTTACTATACAACTCAGTAATTCTACTCCTATGTATCCACCAAAAAGAAATAAAAATTTATATCCTCATAAAGATTTCCACACAAATGGCCATAGCAACATTATTCATAACGTTACAGGAAAGGGGTCCAGATCCAGACCCCAACAAAGGATTCTTGGATCTCATGCAAAAAAGAATTCAGGGTGAGTCCAGAGAGTAAAGTCAAAGCAAGTTTATTAGGGAAGTAAAGGAATAAAAGAATGGCTACTCCATAGACAGAGCAACCCCAAGGGCCGCTAGCTGCCCATTTTTATGGTTATTTCTTGATTACATGCTAAACAAGGGGTGGATTACTCATGCCTCCCTTTTTTAGACCATATAGGGTAACTTTCTGACATGTCATGGCATTTGTAAATTGTTGTGGTGCTAATGAAAGTGTAGCAATGAGGATGACCAGAGGTCCCCATCTTGGTTTTGTGGGTTTTAGCTGGCTTCTTTACTACAATCTTTTTTATCAGCAAGGTCTTTATGACCTGTATTTTGTGCCAATCTCTTATCTTATCCTGTGACTTAGAATGCCTTAACCATCTGGGAATGCAGCCCAGTAGGTTTCAGCCTCATTTTACCTAGCTCCTATTGAAGATGGAATTGTTCTGGTTCACATACCTCTGACATTTCCCCCCTCTCTTTTATAAGAGAACTCTTAATCCTAAGGGTTGCAGAGGGATGAAGATCCATCTTCTGTAACTTCTTCAGGCTGAATGGGGCCAATGATATTCCCACCTAACTATGAGGGTCTCTTGTATTCAGGGTAGAGAGAAGCTCAGTCAGAAAGCATCAGTATGGGCCCAGCACAGTGGCTCACACCTGTAATCCCAGCAATTTGGGAATCTGTGGTGGGTGGATCACGAGGTCAAGAGATTGAGACTATCCTGGCCAACGTGGTGAAACCATCTCTACTAAAAATACAAAAAGTAGCTGGGTGTGATGGCGCGCACTTGTAGTCCCAGCTACTTGGGAGGTTGAGGCAGGAGAATCGCTTGAACCTGGGAGGTGGAGGTTGCAGTGAGCCAAGATCGCACCACTGCACTCCAGCAGCGTGGTGACAGAGCAAGATTCCGTCTCAAAAAAAAAAAAGAAAAGAAAAGAAAAAAAGAAAGAAAGAAAGCATCAGTATGGTGAGGGCCATTCATAACAATGAGTTTCAGCAAGAGGTGCTATCTGAAAGATTAATAAGTGTTCAAGTTAAGAAAACATGCAGTAAGCTTATTCTGCCTTCCTATACAAAGAGTACAGCTGCAATATATTCTACAACAGCAAAGCAAAAGAAGTAAAATTATCCCAAGTAAACTAAATTAGAAGGCTTTCTATGAACTGGACAACTGTTGGAACCAATCTGACATGGGGTTGCTACCTGATTCTAATGTGCCCAGAATTATAATATTAGTTCAGATTTTTACATTACCCTTCCCTCTTTTTTCTTCTGAGTAGTAGCCAGAGATCACTAGTTGGTTCACAGGAATAAGCAGTCAGACTAAATTGCAGAAACAAACTTAAAAACAACCAAAGATACTAGAATCTAATAAGTGTACCATAGTTTTTGAAACATAATATTTCTCCCTCCAATTTCCCATTTTTACTGAAAACAAATCATGGTAAGACTGATTTGCTTTATTATGTTTGGCCTGATTATTTGTATAAAGTGCAGCAAGAATAATTATTTTTTACATAAGCTCTTTATAAATTGGCTTTGATGGAACTCTGTTCCATAGAAGGAATCTTAGATAAGACCTTTTTAGAGCCAAGTCCTACCATGGGTTTGTACCCTCAAATACCTATGAGTTGAGTAAATTCCTCTCCTTTTGATGCCCCAAGATAAGTTGGGGCTCCTGGACCTGTGAGAAAGTGACATCCTTTACTTATCACAGGTCCTAAACCCTATAAAGAGACTGTGTAGGCAAGGTATGAGGCCAGTTCCCCAAGGGGATTTTATTGGCTCTGTAAGTCAAGTTTAATTCCTTAAAGGAAAACACACCATTGCAGTCAAAGCCTTGATAAAATAACCAATTTCTCTAATTGTGTCCTGTTGTAAAATAAAACAGATTCTTATTGCACTTATGCAAATAACTGTATTGCCATAATTTAAGAATACTCACAAATAGTTTCCAAATTCTGGAGAAATCAGGTAGAAATAAACAAATATGCTTCAGTACTAAAGTCACATGAACTAAATAAAAGGCATTACACTTTTACTTTTCTGACAAAATATCTGATTTCATCTCTTATTATTATTAAACCAATTAAAGCTCTTTCATATATAAACATCACACACATAATACATATAAATACACAGACAGAAGATAAAGGACTCATCCCCTAAGCAGGGAATTGAATCCTGAACCCAGGCTGCCATTGTGAAAAGAGAAAGCATGGCCACATGATTCAAGGTTGAGCTCCCAAGGACATACAAGACAAGAGGGAAACCTCATCCAGTTTTTTCAGGGACTTGCAGCAAAGTTTGTAACTGACCAGTTTGCTGGGCAATCTTGAAAAGCAGGATTACAGGTGCCCTAGGCCTGTGTTCTGTCCTAAGGTACACCTATTTTATGACAGAATAATACAGAAAGACACACAAAGCACACCAAATTTGCTACAGTTTAAGATTAACCTCACAAGTCCTTTCTTCCATTAATTAAACTTTACAGGAGATAAACAGTGATTTTTACCATTCAACCAGTTTGCACAGAGAGAGAGAGAGAGAGAGAGAGAGAGAAAGCATTGCCTGTGGCAGGGTAGGGAAGGCAAGGCACTCAGGGAGGCTAGAGAAAGACCCACCCATTGCAGTGACACTGAAAAGTTCAGGCAACTGCTTGTCAGTCGTGAAGGGATCTTTTCCAGCAGCCCCATCAGCTCTCAAGTTTCCCCTTTTAGGAAAGAAATAGCTCCCCATGTCTGATGATCTTGTACATGCCTAATCCTGTCACCCACAGCTGTCAGCAAAGAGTACAAGGCAGATTAATCGAAGGAGAATAGCAGTTAACATCCTGTAGTGCCAAACCCATTCTTAACCAAGAGGGAATTTACTGAGAGGGACTTTACTGAGAGGAGCCCTTAAGCCCTCTAAATCCCTAACTCTTAGAAGGGACTCTAGCCCTCCTAAGTCAGGCCTATAACCCAAGTTCAGTCAAGCATCCTTGCTCTTTATTGAGAGGAGGCTTTAACCCTCTCTGTCTTAGGAGAGACTCTAACTCCCCTAAGCTGGGCCTCTAACTCAATCCCATTCTTTACTCGATTACCCCACCACTTACTCAAAGTCGTCCAATCAGTGCTGCAGTCTATTTCCTTTGGATGTGGGTGAGTTCCTCAGTATCGTCCCTTCAGTATTCACCAAAAAGATCTTACCAGACCCCATCACTTACCCAAAGTTAGCTTTTGGGCCAGGGGTTTCCACACTATAGTCGATTACGTGGTTGCCAGAAAGATGCTACAAGACCCCACCACTTACCCAAAGTTAGCCTTTGGGTCAGAGGTTTCTGCATTATGACTAATCAGGTGACTAATCAGAGTCAAAATGTCCCCAGCTTCTTCCCTTAACAATTTCATTGATATATGATTTACATTGTACAAAATTCACTCATTGTAAGCATACAATTTAATGATTTGTAGTAAATTTATGGACTCGTGCAACACACAACCCAGTTTCAGAGCATTTACATCACCCTCCAGAAAATCCCTCATGTTCATGTATAGTCAACTCTCATTTCAATCACTAGCTCCAGATAATTACTAATTTGCTTTCCATCCCTATATATTTGCCTTTTATGGTAATTTCTTGTGATGGATTTTATGAGAGATAGTCTTTCTATCTATCTCTTTCTATAGTCCCTTCTGTGGTCTCCAGAAAGGTGTTACAGGAAAGGGGTCTGGATCCAGACCCCAAGAGAGGGTTCTTGGATCTTGCACAAGAAAGAATGCAGGGCGAGTCTGTGCAGTAAAGTGAAAGCAAGTTTATTAGGAAAGTAAAGGAATAAAAGAATAGCTAGTCCATAGACAGAGCAGCTCTGAGGGTTGCTGACTGCCCATTTTTATGGTTATTTCTTGATTACATGCTAAACAAGGGGTGGATTATTCATGCCTCTCCTTTTAGACCATATAGGGTAGCTTCCAGAAGTTGCCATGGCATTTGTAAACTGTCATGGCACTAATGAGAGTGTAGCAGTGAGGACGACCAGAGGTTACTCTCATCATCATCTTGATTTTGGTGGGTTTTAGCTGACTTCTATACTACAACCTGTTTTATCAGCAAGGTCTTTATGACCTGTATTTTGTGCAGACCTCCTATCTCATCCTGTGACTTTGAATGCCTTAACCCTCTGGGAATGCAGCCCAGTAGGTTTCAGCTTCATTTTACCTCTTCCTATTCAAGATGGAGTTGCTCTGGTTAACATGTCTCTGACAATAATGGCTGCAAACTGGAAATAATCCAAATGCTCATTGATTGGTGAATGGGTAAACAACATGTGACATTCTATACAATGGAACACTGTCAAAAGTTACAGAGCACTAATGCATGCTACAACATGGAAGAATCTCAAAAATAATTTGCCAAGTGAAATAAAACATATTCAAAAGACTATCCATCATATAAATCCATCACAAGAAATGACCATAAAAGGCAAATATATAGGGATGGAAAGCAAATTAGTAGTTATCTGGTGCTAGCGATTGAAATGGGAGTTGACTATACATGAACATGAGGGATTTTCTGGAGGGTGATGTAAATGCTCTGAAACTGGGTTGTGTGTTGCACGAGTCCATAAATTTACTACAAATCATTAAATTGTATGCTTACAATGAGTGAATTTTGTACAGTGTAAATCATATATCCATGAAATTGTTAAGAGAAGAAGCTGGGGACATTTTGACTCTGATTAGTCACCTATTAAGAACCCCAGAGTAGCCAAGGGGAAAAAAGACACAGACAAGGAAGGACAAATTCTAGGATTATGGCTGGATTCTGAGGCCAAAGGATAAAACATAGCAAGTGAAAAATTCCTAATACAAAATTAGCAAAGGAATTTTAAGAATGTTTAAGCGAGGTACAATTTTAAGTTTGCTACTTTATTATGAAAATATAGATAATGTAGCATGAAATATTTTCTTTCTTATATCAATACATTACTTCTACAACTAGCCATTTCTTTCTTTTTTCTCGTGGATAATGAATATCTCACTTTTTCTTTGTAACTTAGCACTGGAAGTAATGTCACTATGACATACTCTTGTCAGGATGTGTGCTTCTAAAATTGATATGTTGAAAACAAATCCCCAATGAGACAGTATTAAGAAGCGGAGCCTTTTGAGAAGTGATTGATTTATGGGGATGGCGCCCTTATGAATGGGATTAATGCCTTTATAAAAGAGACCCTGGTATGATAACTAGCCCTTTTCACCATGTGAGGATGCAGGGAGAAGGCACTGTATGAGGAACGGGCCAGATGCCAAAACTGCTGGTGCCTTGATGTTGGACTTCTCAGTCTTTAAAACTGTGGGAAATAAATTTTATTTAGAAACTACCCAGTCTATGGTATTTTGTTATAGCAGCACAAAGGGAAAAAGATTCATTCCTTGATAAAAAAGTTGCACACATTTAACCAAGTCTCTCTTCCTTAGAGGTAACAATTTTGTACTCTGGCTCTGTGAAATTCAGGTAATGGTTTTGATTTACCAGCTGGAGTGTGGAAGAACCTCCATCCTGTGGCTTATTACCTTGTATGGGGAATTAGTCTCTGACTTTTCTGCCATGTTCCCGAATACATGGAAACTAACACAAATGTGACGAATACCCTGAGAGGTCATAAACTGCTTTGGTAAGAGCAGTTATGAATTTTTTTTTCTGGATCCATCACTGCTAGTCTGGTTTCTTTCCTTATTTCCCAATTCATGTTCTTACAGATTACATCTATAGACGGGAGTGAAAGTACACCATGCTTTCCCTAACATAACATCAGCAGAACAATACAAGGTGATTCCCTCCAAAAAGATAAATTTCTTTTCTCATAAAACGACACAGACGCAATGGCATAGTATCATATACATATGGTTTATACAGACCTGTGTTTATATCTCAGCTGGTTTGTTGTATGTCTTTGGAAAAGTACCTTAATCTCGTTGAATCTCATTTTGTCCATATACAAAATGGGAATAATTACATTTAATTTATAGGGAGCTATCATGAGTCTTAAATTAAAAGAATTTAAGATTAAATTAAATTCAGTGCGTTGCATAGAGTGAACAAATGAATTTATAAAGATAATTTTATCGGTTACCATTCCATTCACCAATTTTCCATGTTGGCATAGTCAACATTTGTGCTACATGTATGCTGTAAAATGCAGGGATTTTTTGTTCATCAGCAATTCATGAGTGCTCTTTCTCTCTCTCTCTGTCTCTCCCATTTAGCTAGCTAGCTAGTTTTACCTATTAATTGACTCTTTCTAACTAAAATAACTTAAAAAGTTATTTTAATATATTTTAAATGTAAATATTTCCACTGGATGTTCCAATGTACATAGAGATTCTCTTGTATAAAATGTTACTATCAAGTAATAAGACAGATTTTAAATAATAAAACTGATTTTCACATGTAGTTGGAGAATCGATCTTATCATTTTAGGGACATAGTTTGTATAACATGGAAAGATAATTCTTCTACTCTAAGTCCTACTGGGGAACTACAAAGTAATTCTAATGTATTTTTTATAGTCTAAATATGCGAAGTTCTACTTTCATAAATGCCTCAATTTTAAAATCTCTCATTTAACCAGCTCAGGGAGTTATGCGATAAAATTATATCAGCTATATTTCATAAACCATAGCACTATAGGTTTGGAATTTATTTTAACAATTATCTATTCCAAACTGAGGAATCTTTAGGGAATGAATTTGTCTAAAAGTTATACATGTTAAGAAAGTAAGCTGACATTTATTTGCTGCCTGAAGACTCATTGGTAGGCTCTATTTTGCAAGCAGTGAACTATTTATATGCTCTTTTCCCAGGTCTCTCTATTGCAAGATCCTCAGTTCTGGGCTATCCAGAAAACACTGATTACTTGACAAGAGCCCACTCTTTTGTATTAGGCAGTATATTACAGAAGCAGATCCTGAGGCAAGGACTCACGTAAAAGTTATTTGCTAGAAACTATACCTGGGAAAAAATGTTAGGAGAGTGGGAAAGAGGGGCCAGTATGAGGAGGGGCTTAAGCAAGGGTGCAATATCAAGCAAAGGCCCATGGAGGGTGACTTTGGCTTTAATGATAATGTGGATCACAGTTGACAGCTGTCTCCATCATGGCACAAGGGGCTGGAATATTAATACTCCCCATACCAGTCAGTGATTGATTAAACCTCTCCTGGCAGGGTATAGAGAAGGAAACAATAAATTCTTAGGCACTTCTGGCTATTCATGCATATGAGCAAAGCAGGTTCTGCCAGTTTGAGGACAGTTCTCAAAACAAAAAGACACAGGTACTGGTGATTGGGCGTGAAAGCACATAAGCATGTGGTATACATAAAAATGATAAAGGACACAAAAATGATAAAATAATTATAGGGGATATGCCCAAAGCACTGACAATTCTGCGACTACATCGTGATTATTTGCTTAAAAATTCTAAGTTGGTGGGGGCATGAAGTGGCAACATCTCTAGCCCCAGATAATCAGGGGCTAGATCACGATTGGTCTGTTATATTTACAAGAATACTATTTCCTTTGCCTTTGATTGATCTTAATTTGAGCATGATAACTTCATCTTGTATGGTAAATAGAAAATCTGCTTGAAGCCTCTGGGAATGATTTTTCTCCCTAAAAAGGTGGAATCCTTCTTTCCTTATTCTCCGCTTTTTTTTTGTCACCACTTAAGACTATGGTGCTTGGAACTACCTTAGCCATCAAAATACTATTAGTGAAGGGTGGAAAGACTGTGGGTACCAGAAGACACTGTAAAACCACATAACCAACCCAGAAACTCCTAATCTTAGGACTTCTGGTCAAATAAACAATGAATGTCATTTTGACTTAAGTCAGAAGTCTTCAATATAGAATATGTGTAACCTTGGCTCTGGCAAAGACTTCCCTACAATAGAAATAAATGCATTGCACAAAATCTTGATTTCTAGATCTTAAACTTCCATAGCTTTTCTGAAAATGAATCTACCTATGAAGGGCACACATCTGATGGAGATGCTGGTTCTTCTTTCCCTCCTTTCCTTTCACAACTCCCTTCGACCCATGTAAAAGAAAGAATATCTCCACCCTATTCCAAAACATTGCCCCAGGTGGAAAAAGCCTCCAGGATATGGAACAAAGGGACAATTTCCTATAATTATATTGGTTTGGAAAAAGTTAATGACTCTAATTATTGGATAACAAATTGTCTTGTGAGGCAAGTGGTTTCCACTTCATTGCTTTCCAGGAAGTTTAAGGTGAATCTAATGAAGTTGTCAGCTAATAGGCCATTAAAATAATATATGACGGTGGATCATTAGTTTATTTTTGTATACAAATTACAATGAATTAAATACTTGAATGGCTAAAATATTTCTTTACATATGTATGTGAACATGGTTGTCAACACTAGTATAAAATGCTATTTAATTAAATTAATCATTTATTTATTTTGTGAGACTGGGTCTCACTCTGTCACTCAGGCTGTAGTGCAGTGGCTCGATCTCCGCTCACTGCAGCCTCGACTTCCCATGCTCAGATCATTGAGGGTATATGGTATATATACACAGTGGAATACTATTAGGCCTTAGAAAATAAGAAAATTCTGTCATTTGTGATAACATGAATAAACCTGGGGGACATTACGTTAATTCCAATAAGCCAGGCACAGAAAGACAAATACTACATGTGGAATCTATAAAAGCTGATTTCAATGGAAACAGAGAGTAAAATGTACTTAAACCAGTGGCTAGGGATCACATTGGGGAGATGTTTGTCAAGAGATTGAAAATTTTAGGTAGATAGTAGAAATAAGTTCAAGAGTTTTATTGTACAATATGATGACTATAATAAATAACAATGTATTATATTACTGAAAACCAGTAAAAGAGTAGATTTTAAGGGTTCTCATAAAAAAAAGTATGTAAAGAAATACATATGTTAATTAGCTTGATTTAGCCATTCCACTATGTATACATATTTCAAAATTACATGTTGTACAGGATGAATATATGTAATTCTCGTTTGTCAGTTGAATAAATATGAGTTAAAATGTCTAATAAAAAGACTGTGTATATGTGTAAAAGTCCAAAGCAATTTTATTATTAAGAAAAATCATCAGTGTATTAAAGACTTAAATGTAAAACACCAAACTGTAAAACTCTGGAAGATAACTGATGCAATAGCCTTCTGGACATAGGAATGGCCAATGATTTCATGATGAAGATGGCAAAAGCAATTGCAAGAAAAGCAAAAACTCACAAATGGGATCTAATTAAACAAAAGAGCTTCTGCACACAAAACAAACTGTCAGCAAGTGAACAGACAATGTACAGAATGGGGGAAATATTTGCAAACTATGCATCTGACGAAGGTCTAATATCTAGCATCTGTAAGGAACTTAAACAAATTTACAAGAAAATAAACTACCCAATTAAAAAGTGGGCAAAGGACATGAGTAGACACTGTTGATAAGAAGACATACATGCAGCCACAAGCATATGCAAAAAAGCTCAATATCACTGATCATTAGAGAAATGCAAATCAAATCTACAATGAGACTATCTCATACCAGTCAGAATGGCTATTATTAAAATGTCAAAAAATAACAGTTGCTGGCAAGGTTGCAGAGAAAGGAGAACACTTATATACTGTTGGTGGGATTGTAAATTAGTTCAACCATTGTGGAAAGCAGTGTGGCAATTCCTCAAAGAGCTAAAAACAGAACTACCACTCAACCCAGCAATCCCATTACTGGGTATATGCCCAAAGGAATATAAATTGTTCTATCATAAAGACATGCACGCGTATGTTCATTGCCGCAGTATTTTCAATAGCAAAGACATAGAATCAACCTAAATGCCCATCAATGGAAGACTGGATAAAGAAAATGTGATACATAGACACCATGGATCACTATGTAACCATAAAAAGGAACAAGATCATGCCTTTTGCAGGAACATAGATGGAGCTGGAGGCCATTATCCTTAGCAAACTAATGCAAGAACAGACAATCAAATACCACATGTTCTCACTTGTAAGTCGGAGCTAAATGATGAGAAGACATGGATAGAAAGAGGGAGACAATAGACACTGGGGCCTACCTGAAGGTGAAGGGTGGGAGGAGGGAGAGGATCAGAAAAAAATAACTAATGGGTACTAGGCTTAGTACCTGGGTCTTGAAACAATCTGTACAACAAACTCCCATGACACAAGTTTACCTATATAACAAACTTGCACATGTACCTCTGAACCCAAAATAAAAGTTTTTTTTTTTTTTAAAAAGAAAATGCTTGAAGTAAAAAAAAAAAAAAGAAAAAAAATCAGTACTTAAATTAAGGTGCATGATAACTTTTTATTTGATTCAGTCAATAGGCACTCTTGATGACTGAAATATATGAAAATCAGAAATAGATGCTGTGAAGATCCAAAAACTAATTATGCATCTCTGTGCTCAAGGGAGCTTGTTCTTTAATAGAATTATATCCTAAATATGTCCAATTCATCTACTCTTTCCTACAATGTGTAGGAAAGCACGAAATACAGACCAGGTCACTATCAGAATGAATGCATTCTTACTGATAGAAAGTCACATTTGGATTTCAATATCCAACAATTTTTGACATTCTCACTCCAAATAAGCTTTACTGTTTTTCCACATCAGTGACTCCCTTCAAAGGTTATGACACTGAAAAAAAAATGCTGCATTTAGAAAGCATTAAGTGATACTGATTATTTCCATATCTCTCAGATCGTCAGATGTAAACACCCAAATACCTCTCTGGAGGAAGCAAGTCGTTCACCACTCACTCTAGAGGCAGCATCATATTCTTATATTGAGAAATGCTTCTGGGCCAAGACTGTGACATTTCTTCATTTTCTCCAGACCCATCAAAAGTTACCTCTGAAAAAAAAAGGTCAAAATAAATTTTAAGGAAGTCACCAAAAACTAGTAAAATTTATAAATGAGTTCAGCAATGTTGTGAGATTCATGTAAAACATAAATTGTATTTCTGGGCCAGGCGCGGTGGCTCAAGCCTGTAATCCTAGCACTTTGGGAGGCCGAGACGGGCGGATCAGGAGGTCAGGAGATCGAGACCATCCTGGCTAGCATGGTGAAACCCCGTCTCTACTAAAAAATACAAAAAACTAGCCGGGCGAGGTGGCGGGCGCCTGTAGTCCCAGCTACTCGGGAGGCTGAGGCAGGAGAATGGCGTAAACCTGGGAGGTGGAGCTTGCAGTGAGCTGAGATCCGGCCACTGCACTCCAGCCTGGGCGACAGAGGGAGACTCCGTCTCAAAAAAAAAAAAAATTGTATTTCTGTATACTAGCAATTAATCCCAAACTGAAATCAAAGAAACACTTTTATATAACATCAAAGAGAATTGAATGCTTAGAAAAGATTTTAAAAAGTAGTGCAAGACTGGTACACTTAAAACTTTTTTAAAAAAGTTGTTGAAAGAAATTAAAGATCTAAACAAATTGAAAAAATTTCATGCACATGGATCATAAGAGGTAAATTTTTTAAATATGAAAATGTTTCCCAGATTGATCTACGGTTTCAACACAATCTCCATCAAAATCTCAGCAGGCTTTTTTTGTAAACACTGAAGACTTGATTATAAAATTCATGTGGAATCGGCCGGGCGCGGTGGCTCAAACCTGTAATCCCAGCACTTTGGGAGGCCAAGACGGGCGGATCACAAGGTCAGGAGATCGAGACCATCCTGGCTAACCCAGTGAAACCCTGTCTCTACTAAAAAAATACAAAAAACTAGCCGGGCGAGGTGGCGGGTGCCTGTAGTCCCAGCTACTTGGGAGGCTGAGGCAGGAGAATGGCATAGACTCGGGAGGCGGAGCTTGCAGTGAGCTGAGATCCGGCCACTGCACTCCAGCCTGGGCCACAGAGCGAGACTCCATCTCAAAAAAATAAATAAATAAATAAAATAAAATAAAATAAAATTCATGTGGAAATGCCAAGGTCCCTGAATACCCAGAACAATCATGCAAAAGAAGTTGGAGGACTCACACTCCTCCATTTCAAAACTTACTGCAGAGCTACAGTAATCAAAGCAATGTAGTATTGGCATAAGGACAGACAAACAAATAGATAAATGGAATAGAATTGAGGTCAGAAATAAATTCATACATATATGGCCACCTGATTTTCTACAGGAGTGCCAAGACCATTCACTAGAGAAAAAACAATCTCTTCAACAAATGGTGCAAAGACAACTAGATATCAACATGCGAACAAATGAAGTTGGGTTCTTACCTCAGACCATACACAAAAATTAACTCAAAATGGATTATAGGTATAAATGTAATAAAATCCTTAGAAAATATGTGAGAAAACTTTGTAACCTTGGTTTAAGCAATTGTTTCTTAGTTATGACACCAAAAGCACCAGCAATGAAAAAGGAATAAATTGGAGTTCATCAAAATTTTAAAACTGTTGTGCTTCAAAGAATACCACCAAGAAAGTCAAAAGATAACCCAAAGTATGGGAGAAAATATTTGCAAATGTTATCTGTGATAAGGATCTGTATCCAGAATATATAAAGAATGCTCACAACTCAATAATAAATGGACAGAAAATATTAAAAAGGGCAAAAGATTTCAATAGATGCTTTTGCAAACAATATATACAGAATGACCAATAAGAACATGAAAAGACAGTAAGTGCCATTGGTCATTAGGGAAATGCACATCAAACAAAAATGAGATACCACTTCACAACCATTAGGATGGCCATAACCAAAAAGACTGACAATATCGTGTGGTAGAGAGGATATAGAGCCCTGTACATGGCTGGTGGGAATGTAAAGTGGTACAGCATCTTTGGAAAACAGTCTGGCAGTTCTTCAAAGGGTAAAACAAAATAACCAAACTGTACTTCATATATATGAAGTTATATATGTATATGAAGTATAGTTCTCAAGGGTTGGGGGATTTGGAGTTAAGGGGAATGGGATGAAGAGTGATTGCTTATATATAGAATTTCTTTTGTGAGTGATAAAAATACTCGAAACTTATGGGGATAATTGTGCAACTCTAAATTTACCAAAAGCCATCAAATTACGCCTGTTAATTGGTGAATTTTATGACACATTAATGAATTATTTCTCAATAAAGATGTTACAAAAGGAAAAATTTCCAGTTGTCTATTACCTTCCAGAAGGATCAAAATGAATTACTTATAGTATATGCTTACAGAAAATACTGAGTTCAAGAACTATCAAACCAATTACTTTTTATTAATCATGAATTCAAAAGTCTGACATGAATAGATCACTTAGATTCTGGCTATTCAAAATGTGGTCCATGGAACCAGACCATCACCTGGGAGCTTGCTAGAATTGCAAATACTTCTGCTCAATCCCCCATCTAGTGAATTGGAATCTGCATTTTAACTTGATCCCCATGTAATTCATATGCTCATTAAGTTTGAGAAGAACTGGCATAATGTACAGCCTTTGCCTGTAATTCCTTATTCCTCTAGTTTTCTCATAGTTTAATCTCACCGTACTTACTTTTTTTTCTCTGTTGTGTCTAGTCTATTAACTCATTACATTAATCTATCACCCAACTTCTGGCTTCATATCATTCTTTTGTAGGTTCAGATTCCATGGTGAATGATAAACCACATCTTACTAGCATCATCAACACCGTTATCTCTTTGTCTAACACCTATATATACCTTGCAAACACTAATTTCAGATAAATTCAGAATCCTGCTTTCTCTGTTACTACTCTTGGATTCCTCAGCTTTACTGAAGAAAAGCAATTGGTGTGTCCTGGTGCCTTTAAGAAATTTGCAATCTCTAATGTCAAGTGATGTTTCAGAGCCATTCAGAAATATACTGTATGCTTTTTGCTATTATAATTTCCAAAAATGTTAATTCTAAACCTCACTTATGCCTCTGTCTTTATCAGATAATTCACCTTTGTACCTTATGCAGAAACCTGAGTTTTTCAGACTTGAATTTACCAGTCATTTCTCCACCCAAACTATCTGCATTTGCAACCATTGTAAAATGTACCCCAGCCATCTAAGAGAAGGGGATTTTCTTCTCCTTTCTTAAGGTATTGCTACTAATCAATAGCTATACTCTTGCTCTCACCTCTTCAAAAATCTCAAAGTAACCATCTCCACATTTCTTCAACCTGATCCTCTTCCTGGCTTTTTTCCTGAGGTCTCAGGAAAGGATTTGTGCTCAAAACTTTCTTGTCTTAAAACCAACCAAACCCAACAGAACCCTAAGAACAACAAATATAATTGCTCTCTTGAGCAGATCTATTTACCTTTCCCAAACATTTGTTTCATAATACAGACTTATTTCTTGAAATTGCAATATATTCTACCTTGATTCACATTCATCTCTTCATACCCTGCGATCTGACTTTATTCTTGCTCTACTTTTATTGATCTTGCTATAGTAGCCACAGGCCTCCCAATTTTTAGCTTCCTTGAAGCCTTTTCTGTCTTTACCTTTCTTGACTTTTCAACAGATATTGACATTGCTGACCAGATATTTTTTTAAATCTTTAGTCTCCTCTTTGTTCTTTGATCACTTTTACCCCTCTATACCTTCCAAGGATCATGTTCTTCTTTCAACTTTTTAAAAGTTGTTTCTTATGGTTTCATCTTTTAGCCTTATTCTAGTCTCTCAGTACTTACCCTTTACATAAAATTTCAACTGCACACATGGTCTCATCATGATGACTTCCAATTTCATGTCTCCATCTCTGACTTCTATCATGTTTGAGGGGAGAACGTGACCACAAAATTAAAACTCATAAAAGTTTTATAATCTCAGGTAGGAAAAAGACCAGAAAACATAATACCATCAAAAATTTCTCTTGAGAAAAACAAAACCATTTCTAAGAGATAAGTCAGTATAAAAACAATAAAAAAGAAAGTGAATTTTAAAAGAAAGTTTGGCTGGTTTTAAAACCATTCATAAATAGAATTAAGTTTAGATATATGTTGAAAATGTGTTCACTAAATATGACAAAAAATGTAATTTCCCAGGGAAAATGTTCATAATGTACAAGAATAAAATTCAATAGTAACAAATTGAATTAAGCCATCATATACTTTGAAGAAAAACAGTCTGAAAGAAGTAACCAAATAATACTTTGGAAAATTAGGAAAAATGTAAAATGTTAAGACTCCTTGGTGAGTAAAGACAATGACAGTGTTACATGTCTGAAGTAATGTCATAGAGCTACATGTATAATAAACTTTAAATAATACTTAATGTATCTAAATGTTTTCATTATTGAACAGTAAAATGGTAATAATTTAATAATGCATTTAACTCTAAAAATTAATAAAAAATATTTCAGATATACAAAAGAATCTCAGAAACGAAATTAACAAAGACAGAAGCAGGAAACCATAAGATGAATTTTGAATTAGTAGTAGAATGCATTCTTTGCCAGTCTACTCGAGGGTAAAATGAGAGAAACCAAAGATGTGCAAAAGTATCAAGTATATATTTATAAATAAGAAGAACCTTTTTTTACTGCAAGAGACTTTCTATTTAAGATGGTGGACAATTGCATGCATTTGCTTCACCTCCTTGTCAAAACTAAACAAAACAAAAAAACAAAGTACACAACCTGGTACAGTAGACATTACAAAAAATGACAGAAAATACATACAGATAGAAGATATTCATAAGTTGTAGATTCTGAAATTTTATTGTGTTCTCTTGTGGTATGTGCATGTGTGTGTGATATGATTTGGCTGTGTGTCCCTACCCAAATTTCATGTTGAATTGTAATATTCCCCATGTGTCATGGGAGGGACCCAGTGGGAGGTAATTGAATCATGGGGGTAGTCTTTTCCTGTGATGTTCTTGTGATAGTAAATCGGTCTCATGAAATCTGATGGTTTTATAAAGGGGAGTGTCCTGCACATGTTCTTGCCTGTCACCATGTAAGATGTGCCTTTGCTCCTCCTGCACTTTCTACCATGATTGTGACGCCTCCCCAGCCATGTGAAACTGTGAGTCCATTAAACCTCTTTTTCTTTATAAATTACCCAGCTTTGGGTATGTCTTTAATAGCAGCATGAGAACGGACGAATACAGTAAATTGGTACTAGTTAGCGGGTTGCTGCTATAAATGTGGAAGTAACTTTGGAACTGGGTAACAGGCAGAGGTTGAAACAGTTTGGAGAACTTAGAAGAAGATAGGAAAATGTGAGAAACTTTGGGACTTCCTAGAGACTTGGAGGGCTCAGAAGAAAACAGGAAGATTTGGGAAAGTTTGGAACTTCTTAGAGACTTGTTGAATGGCTTTGACCAAAATGCTGACAGTGATATGGACGATAAGGTCCAGACTGAGTTGGTCTCAGATGGAGATGAGGAACTTGTTGGAAACTGGAGTAAAGGTCACTCTTGCTATGCAGAGACTGGTGGCATTTTGCCCCTATCCCAGAGATGTGTGGAACTTTGAACTTAAGACATATGATTTAGGGTATCTGGGGGAAGAAATTTCTAAGTGGCAAAGCATTCAAGAGAAAGCAGAGCATAAGAAAATTGGGAACCTAAGGATGCAATAGAAAAGAAAGTTTTCTGGAAAGTTTCCTGGGCTGATTTTCTGGAAAGTTTCCTGGGCTGATTCCAGGACTTCCTTGTTGTGTGCAGCCTAGGGGCTTGGTGCCCTGCATCCCAGCAGTTCCAGCCATGGCTAAATGGGGCCAGGTACACCTCGGGCTGTAGCTTCAGAGGGTGGAAGCCCCAAGCCTTGGCAGCTTCCACATGGTGTTGGGTCTGTAGGCACACAGAAGTCAAGAACTGGGGTTTGGGAACCTCTACCTAGATCTCAGGAGATGTTTGAAAATGCCTGGATATTCAGGTTGAATGTTGCTGCCAGGGCAGGGCCCTCATGGAGAACCTCTGCTAGGGCAGTACAGAAGGGAAATGTGGGGTTGGAGCCCCCCACACAGAGCCCCCACCGGTGCACTGCCTAGTGGAACTGTGGGAAGAGGGCCACCATCCTCCAGACCCCAGAATGGTAGATCCATGGACAGCTTGCACCATGCACCTGGAAAAGCCACAGCCACTCAATGCCAGCCCATGAAAGCAGCCAGGAGGGAGGCTGTACCCTGCAAAGCCACAGGGCAGAGCTTCCCAAGGCCATGGGAGCCCACCTCTTCCATCAGTATGACTTGGATATAAGACATGGAGTTAAAGGAGATCATTTTGTAACTTTAAGGTTTAATGACTGCCCTATTGGATTTTGTACTTGCATGGGCCTGGTAATGCCTTCATTTTGGCCATTTTCTCCCATTTGTAACTGGTGTATTTACCCAATGCCTGTACTTCCATTGTATCTAGGAAGTAACTAACTTGCTTTTGACTTTACAGGTTCATAGGCAGAAGGGACTTGCCTTATCTCAGACGACACTTTGGCTTGTGGATTTTTGAGTTAATGCTGAAATGAGTTAAGACTTTGGGGGACTGTTGGGAAGATGTGTCTGGTTTTGAAATGTGAGGACATGAGATTTGGGAGAGGCCAGGGTTGGAATAATATGGTTTGGCTGTGTGTCCCCACCCAAATCTCACCTTGAATTGTAATAATCCCTATGTGTCATGGGAGGGACCCAGTGGGAGGTAATCGAATCATGGGGGTGGGTTTTTTCCATGCTGTTCTCATGACAGTGAACAAGTCTCATGAGATCTGATCGTTTTATAAATGGGAGTGCCCTGCAAATGCACTTGCCTGCCACCATGTAAGATGTGTCTTTGTTCCTCCTTCACTTTCTGCCATGATTGTGAGGCCTCCCCAGCCATGTGAAACTGTGTGTCTATTAAATTTCTTTTTCTTTATAAATTACCCAGTCTCAGGTATGTCTTTATTAGCAGCATGAGGTGTGTGTGTGTGTCTGTGTAAGAACACAACATAAAATCTGTCCTCTTAACATATTTTAGTGTATTTTTTATATAAAATATACTTCGAAAAAGCTAAAAATTGTTATAGATTTATAAAAGTGACAAATGGGAAGGAAAATAGGGATCTGATAAATTTCTGGAGGGGAGGAAGCATATGGGATCATATTAATTAATAAGCATTTCTGGGGAGCACAAAGGTTCAGAGTCCACAGAAATTGCCAATCGTGGAAGGGGATTCATACAGCAGGGCTTGGATGAAGGGTACAAATTGAGTGATAGGAAAAATTGTCTGTGAAAGATACACAGGTCAGCCTTCCCTGACTTTGTACCAAGCAGAGGTTCCTACCCCCTTATACCATAGCAGGGATGCCTCCATCCCATTTGAAGGCAAAAGGTACTCTACACATAAACTTAAATGTATAGTCTAGACAGCTTCTAGAAGAGAATCTGGTACCCTAAATCTGGATCCTTTTTATTTTAGCTTGGAGGTAGGAATGGGATATTGGCACTTAAAAATCCCTCAACAAAGGCTAAATAAAGTGCATGGGACCTCCTGTGGAGATTAATCACTGGATTAGAGAGGACCTAGAATGATTTTATTGCCTGCTTTTTTTGTTTCTCAGAAGAGAGCTGCCATCCCTCCCTCTCCAGGAGCCAGATTAAGCACTGCATCCTGGAGACTGCAAACCAGTAGGAAAGACGAAGAATATACAAATTAATAAACATGCAATAGCCAAGTGCTATTGAGATCCTAAAGATAAAGCATGGGAAATAAATTGAGGGGAAGTGCAATAGAAATGAGAAGGCCAGAAAAAGCCACTTTCTGAAAGATTCTGTGAGCAGCAACCGGAGGGAAAAATAAAAGTTAATCATGGATTCTATAGAATTAGATCATCTATATTTAATAAAAGAGAGCAAATAAAAAACATCCATTTACTTTAAAAAAATTTTTAAACGGTGTGTTAAAAGTTTTTATTATTATTTAATCAAATATTAAGGTCTGACTATTAATTCATTTTATTAAGGCATCTGGGCAAGCTATCAAGTTCTTCCTATCTAATTCCCAGACCTCATTCTTTAACCCAGGGTCTCAGTAAGGATATTTTGGGTGAAAGGAACATGAAAGAAAGCAAAACAGTCTGATAATACTGTTATTCTTTTATTTATCTACATGCTTATTGTTATTTCTGCCCCCCATATTTCTTATTTATTTATAATAAAAAACACATTCTTGTTTTTCCTCTATTTTTGGCCTTCCACTGTATCATTTTAGTTTTCTACATTCTTTACTGTCATTAGACTTTTTTCATTGCTATTCTATTTCTAGTCTTTCCATAAGTTACATATAACTTTTGCAAATGAATACTTTTAAATATATCAAGAAGATACAACAGATACTATTATGTATTATAGAATGTACTTATAAATAATTATATATAAACATATAAAGAATATATGTGTGTATTTGTGTTTGTGTAGTATACATATACTATACAAACAGTTTGTGTAATATATAGTATACTTGTACACTATACTTGTATAATATACTTGTAGTAGAATATATTTGTTTTGTGTAGTGTATAGTGTGTGTTTGTATGTGTGTGTATATTCAGAGGAAAGAAAATTTCCTTCTGAAAGTTTCAGATTTTTATTTCTTTCATAGATCCATCCTGTAGAGATGAGAACAACCGAGTATCAGGAGGTACAAGGCATCAGGGTTTTTGTGCACAGGCTGGAAGACATCAGGCTCTTCTTACCCAGTGTCTCAGGTATCAGCCTTTAAGCCAGGGGCTAAATAGGGGTATTTTGGGTGAAAGAAACATGAAAGGAAGCAAAACAGTAAGTACCATTAGTCAATATGTAATGTTAGGATTCCTAGTATTGTTAGAAAAATGGAACAAAATTTTAGGTCTGGTTTGCATGTATACTTAAGTTCTCATGTTTGCTTTTATATGAAACACACACATTCAGTTAACAACCAATATCTACAAACATCTGATTTTCTACTTGATACCAAGAAGTCATTTTATTACATTTTCTGCCATTTTTTGTAGTTCTCTGTATGTTTGCATTTCTGTGTATTATCTGTGTGTGTGATATTATTTCTTTGGTGGGATATGATATTTAGTAAATATTTTTGATTAAACAAGTGTGGGAACCAGCTGGCTGCTTTGCCATCTTTACCTTCTGCCATGATTGTAAATTTCCTGAGGCCTCCCCAGCCATGCAAAACTGTGAGTCAATTAAACCTCTTTTGCTTATAAATTACCCAGTCTCAGATATTCTTTACAGCAGTTTGAAAATGGACTAATACAGTAAATTAGTTCAGCCCCTGTGGAAAGTGGCTTGGAGAGTTCTCAAGGAACTAAAAATAGAACTACCATTAAACCCAGCAATCCAATTACTAGGTATCTACCCAAAGGAAAATAAATCATTCTACCAAAAAGACACCTGCATGTGTATATTTATTGCAACACTATTCACAATACCAAAGACATGGAATCAACTTAAGTGCCCATAAGTGGTGGATTGGATAAAGAAAATATGACACTTATACATCATAGAATACTACACAGCCACAAAAAATAATGAATTATGTCCTTTGCAGCAACATGAATAGAGCTGCAGGCCATTATCCTAGGTGAATTAACACAGGAACAGAACACCAACTAGTGTATATGCTCACTTATAAGTGGGAGCTAAGGCCAGACACGATCGCTCATGCCTGTAATACCAGCACTTTGGGAGGCCAAGGCAGGTGGATCACCTGAGGTCGGGAGTTTGAGGCCACCCTGACCAACATGGAGAAACCCTGTCTCTACTAAAAATACAAAATTCGCTGGGTGTGGTGGCACATGCCTGTAATCCCGGCTACTTGGCAGGCTGAGGCAGGAGAATCACTTGAACCCAGGAGGCAGAGGTTGCTGTGAGACGGAGATTGTGCCATTGCACTCCAGCCTGGGCAACAAGAGTGAAACTCTGTCTCAAAAAAAAAAAAAAGTGGGAGCTAAACACCACAAACACAAATATGGGAACAATAAACATGGGATTTCAAAAGGAGGGAGAGAGAGATGGGGACAAGGATTGAAAAACTACTTATTGGGTACTATGCTCACTACTTCAGTGATAGGATCATGTATACCCCATGAATCTGAAATGTTTAAAAAATAAGCCTCCCCTTTTTGCAAAAACAAAAATATTAATCTTGGTGAGACTTTTCCATAATAATCTTGGTATCTTTAATTGAAATTATATTAAAATCATAGATGATTTTAGAGACAATGTACATCTGTATAAACTTTATACATTTTCTTAAACAATTATAAATTTCAAAACTATCAACATGATAGAAAAGATACAACCAACAGACTAGATAAGTCTTTCAGATTTTTCTCAATTATATACATTGCTAATTTCTACCTCCTGTCATGGCCATTGAAGCTGAAAGCAACATGGATGATTTAGGGTAAGCTTATGTTGGAACTGACCTTACTACAGCTTAAGTAACAAAACAAAACAAAACCAAACCAGGAAATCCATGGGAACATTCCTGAAAGTAAAATTATGTAAGCTGTTGAAGCTGTTGACTTTAGCCAGGGAAACTTCATGCTGGAGTCAAATAAAATTTTATAGGACCTTCTAAACTATCTTCTTTGAATAAGCATTCTTGACATTTGAATGCAGCCCTATGTCAGTGATTTTAAGTCCTTCTCTTTTGATTCTCTTTAACTCCCATTGCCCAAAGCTCCCTTTTTCTCTCTGCCAAATACAAGATAATTTTTTTCTCCTATATTTTAAGTAAATTTTTTTTTTTGAGACAATTTTACAGTCACATGTAGTTGTAAGACAAAATACAGAAAGAGCCTGTGCATTCTTCACCCAGTTTCCCCCAATGGTAAGTAACGTCTTGAAAGCAACCACACAATATCACAATCAGAAAACTGGCAGTGATACAATACGATGATCTTCAGTTTTCCCCAGTTTTACTTGCACTCATATATATGTGAGCATATGTGTGTGTGTATCCTCTCCATCTTCTTTTTTCTACTTCAGATTTAAATACTGTACATCAAGTAGATGAGCATTTTATCTGAATTATAGAATCACAATTTGTTTAACAGTTTTGATGTGGATGTGATGTACTCTATGGCCTAGCATGTTTGTAACAGAGTTTAAATGCATTTAATACATATTACTAATATTAATGTATTATGGAAATTAAATGCTAGACTGTGGATTTGTGATATGTGAACTCAATTGAACCAAGAAAGATATTTTTATTTGTGTGAAAGGTGTTAGTTTCTCATCTGTTGGTTTTAATTTATTAGTATGCAGTCTAGGTGATCAGCTTTCCAAATGAGTTTCTGCTTTCACATTATTCCAGCAAGACATTTATAATTAATGCTACAGGAAAATTACACTGGGGCAATATTTAGTCAATCTTTTCCAATAGGAAACAAAAGCATAAATCTAGCACTAGATGGAAAAAAACAGAATACAAGATTGCTTTAGAATAAATAAGGTAAATGTTGATTAATTTACCTACGGCTACATTTTTCTTCAATGAAATTCTATTTGGATGCTGTGCCATCTTTGTTTAAACTCATTGTTTCATCTTGTCATAACTATTATTTATTTACACCCTGCCATTTGTGCTTAAAAATAAAGTCATTGCTTAAAAGGACAAGCTCTGGGCCGGGCGCGGTGGCTCAAGCCTGTAATCCCAGCACTTTGGGAGGCCGAGACGGGCGGATCATGAGGTCAGGAGATCGAGACCATCCTGGCTAATACGGTGAAACCCCGTCTCTACTAAAAAATACAAAAAACTAGCCGGGCGAAGTGGCGGGTGCCTGTAGTCCCAGCTACTCGGGAGGCTGAGGCAGGAGAATGGCGTGAACCCGAGAGGAGGAGCTTGCAGTGAGCTGAGATCCGGCCACTGCACTCCAGCCTGGGTGACAGAGCAAGACTCCGTCTCAAAAAAAAAAAAAAAAAAAAAAAAAAAGGACAAGCTCTAATTTCTCTTCTTTATTTTGAAGTCATTATGTGGGTTTTACTTTTTCTAATTATGCTTGGTTCATCGTGATAAGAAAAGATGTTCTCCCCAAAATGTACAAATAGAATTCAAAGAGAGTTTTCTTCAAGAAAAAATACAAATGGGAAGAATGAAAACATTATAACTAGGAAAAACATGTTCTGCCTTCACTTTAGTATTTTTTATTGTTTATCATTGTTATTGTTAGTATCATTACTATTGTCATTATCGTGTATGGTTGTCAATTTGCTTTTATTTGGATTTTTTCCCCAGGAGTTCTGGACTACATGAAATGCTTGGGCATGCTTGAGTTGTAGCACATTTCTGAGCACAATTTATTCTGATTTTTGGTAGCTATTTGACAGATAAAATAGGACAATGGACAAAGAGCAGAGAATAATATAGGTAGGTGGGTTAGCATGGTTGATAAGCTAAAGGCAAAACAGAGGATTCCAGACAGGTTATATAGGGCTCAGAGTATGTCTTCTGAAATGAGTTTTTCTAAGCCCCAAGAGCTGATAATTTTTCCTATTGTTATTTAACAATTAACAAAAGGAAAGATAATCACCAGTGTCCTCATCATTCTTTTTATGTTCACCACAAAATCTGATGTTGAGCAAAGTTAAGCGAAAGAGGGATCCATAAATAAATTATAATTAACATTTCCTTGACCATAGCTTCTCTATCCAGAAATATGTTTAAGTCAAATATGCTATTTTATGCCAGTGTAGACTTAGTGTCAATTGCTATTAAATTGGTAAATTAAATCAAATTAAACTTTATTAACTTTTGTTTTCGTATCTATACATGAGACGATACCATACACTTTATATAAGCTGAAGATATTAAGATGATTTTACTAGATGGAGAAAGGAGAGAAAAGAATTCAAGGTAGAGGGAACATTATTAGCAAATGCATGTAAGCATACATATGCATATTAAGCATGATTCAATGTATAGCCAGAACAATGAGTACATTACTAAAAAATTATCATTATAATTTGATTTAAGATAATGAAGGGCTTTGGATGTTGAAATTATTTATAATAGTAACATCATCAAGGACATTATGAAGATTTTCTTTTCCTATTTAGTACTCTTTCCTGTGCCTTTACTTCTTCCTTTTTCTAGATTATGAAATGCAATCTCGTGCTCACTTTTCACTTCAGGTTCCTTTCTATCAAAAGCCCTAACACTGATTGTGAAAGAAACAGTTTAGATCCATTTCTTTGGAATTCTTACATTAGGAATTTTTACAAAGGCACAGGTAGTTATTTATGAAACTCAAGTTGGGTAAATACATAACTAGGTGTAATTCTAAGTGAGGCAGTGTTGGAAATCAGAAGAGCTTGATTCATTTATTGGAGAAAATCCAGAGTTTAAAGTCTAGAAGCATTTTTATCTCTTACTTTGGAGGACGGAACTTCTAAAGGGAGTTTTCTCTCTTTTACAATTTGAATTACCTCCCTCTGTAGTTCACATCTTAGACCATATCTACTACTGCTGACTAAATTGCTAGGATGAATTACCTGCTAGTTAGAAATAACAGGACTATAGAAGATACCCAATTATGAATAGGTTGAGGGCTATAATAATGGAAATAAACTGAATTCTATACAAACCTTTCAGCAGGATACTCAGCAGAAAAAATATTTTTTTCAATTGGCCTATAAAAATGACTTGCATTTCTCATGGAGTAAGCCATCTCTCGATCCAAGCAAATGTTGAGTGCTACAAAGTGGAAATCCAATGCTCTTTCCTCCCCATAGATACACAGAAGAGCAAAATAACAATGAAGAATAATAGAGAAGGGAAGCCAAAACTGTTATATTTCAGTTCATTTACAAAATTGAAGTTTGAGGTTAAGAATGTAGAGCAAGAGGTAAGATGCTCATAATAAAGACAGAGAATTCAGTTACCATGGCAAATATCTCACTTTATCCACAATTCATCATCCACCCCCATAAAGAAGCCCCAAATAAATCTTTGTTGCCTTTTTCTGTGAGGAGAACATTGTACTCTGCTTCAGGTAAATGGATGGAGTAAAGAACAGGACAGAGTCCATATGCTTTTTAGCCCATAAATCAGGTAAACAGCAGTGTTTCATTCAACAATAACCATCTACTTTACACCAGGCTAAATTTCCTGGGGTTGGTGACACAATTGTATACAAGATAAAGTTCTTGCCTTCATGGAACTTGTATTCTAATGGAAGATGAGACTAATCATTAAATTATCAAACGAATGTAATTGTTTAAAATATAATTAATCATTCAGGTAATGATGAGTGCTATGAAATAATTTCAGTCAATAAGATACAATAGCTATGAGTGGATATTGCTCCTAAATTAAATTGGATCCTTATCAAGAAACCACTCATAGGATTACAGGTAAGGAAGAAACATGATGTGAGCTCCTAATTTTTTTTTTAACAAAAACAAGACAGCAACCTAGATTGACAGCAGCAACAGTAGCATAAGCTTTCTTTTCTCCTTCCCTACAGGAGCATCTGGGATGATGTCTGGATAATTACGGTCTTACTGAGGTTAAAAAAAGGCCTAATTCTCTCAAAATGCTTTTTAATATTTTTATATAAAGAGTTTCCTCATTGTTTTAGAAGAACTTACTCTGATAATCCAAGTGATTATGTCCAGGAGAACGACTATAAACTCTAGGCTTTCTGGATTTCTACACCAAATTCAGACTCAGCAGGGATACATCTTCAGTCAAGGGAAGAAAACCAAATCAGGACAGCAGTGTCCATGAAAAATATCTCTGGCTTCAGAACTTCAGTATTTTGTAAACGCTGTTTCCCCACAGCAAAACCCTAATTTTGAATTGGTATACTTAATCTGTATGACTACGGTACTCTTTAAGTTAGATGCTCACAATAATGAGTTATTTCTCACTTAGCCTTTACCTTGACTCCTTCTCTTTTTCCTTGAATGAAAGTCTTGTATAGCTTTTCTACATCTCCCACCATATCTGTTGGATTACCTATTTTAGCTTACCTAGGGTAAGGTTTTATAACAAAGGAATGAAGGATTGAGGTTTGGCTACCAGTAAAGGTCAGCCAAGAACATAAGGTACACCTTTATTAGACACTATCACACACTGTTCCATCTTCTTCCCTTTCTTAAATTCTCCATCTGTTTCCTTACACAAATATTTATTGAATATCTATCTATTAGTGTTACATATGGACCTGGAACTAAGAAAATCACGTATTTTCTTGCAAAAGTCATACTCAGATGACAAAATAATTTTATGTAGCTAAGACCAAGGGGTAAACATTAATTTTAAATAATTATACAAAATACCAGGAAACGAATACTCAAAATCACTAGCATTTACTCTTAACACAGAAATGGTGAAATAGCTAACTTCAGTAGTCACAGAAAATCAAGGATTAAACATACACTACTGCACACAGCAGCAATTTTAAATAAGCTTTCTGCCTGATAGATGCTGTGTCCTGTTTCTCAGCTATGAATGATATGGCCAATCAAATAATAATAATAATATACTTTACATCAAGGATAACAAATTGTTAAGACTTTACTGAGTATTGCTTTATCAGCAACTATGTAGAATGATAAATCATCATTACCCATCACACACCATTCAAGAACATTAGTAACCTTCCTGAGAGCTCTGTGAAAAATTTCCTCTTTATAATTAACTCTCATTAGAAAGTTGCAGTTTTTTTTTCAGAATGACCACCAATGACATGAATGCAGCTGAGACACAGGTGTTTGATGTTTGGTTTGTTGGTAATAGCTCATCATGCATGAAGTGACTAAATCATTTTTTTACACTACTCATTTTGTTGCATTAAATGGAGAAATTATGATTAGATTTATTATTTCTAAGTTTTTATCGGAAATATCAAAGGAACAGACATTTTTCTGCTGGAATAATAAAATCTGTTATAATGTTTCAATAAATAATGTTTTACATTGATATTTAAAATACCCATATTAGGACACACCAAAGGGGAACAAGAGTTGCCTTGACAGGGCTCCCACTAGTCAAACTGGGACAATTTGAACATCAGAAAGAATAATAATGGTAATGGTTTATATTATATTGAATATAAAAAAGAATTCCTGAGGATCCTCAGCCAGTGTCTTCTTCTTATGCCTCTCTTGCCTTTTTTTTTAAGGTAAATAAATAATTTTTTTAAAAGGTCCTTAAGTCCGGACCTATGCTAGAGTTACATTTCTAAGGAGCATCTAAGAGAAATGTGAATTTTTATCCCTTTTCTGAGTGACTTTTTATTTTGGCTGGCCAGCTGTCCTCACTTCATGTGGGTTGGTGCCTTTGCCTGCCTCTTTGTCTCTTCATTCTCTGTCCCCTCCCCATTGCCATGATTGGGACAGTGAATGTCAGTCACTGACATTTCTGAGTCGAAATGGTGGCATATTGGGTTACTAACTGCTTCCTTCAAGAACCATCTGTAATTACATTCAAAGGGTTTACCATTTTGGATCCAAATTTAAATCCAAAACTAGATTTACCAATTAAATCCAAAAGGGAGCTAAGTGAGGTGGTGTGTGCCAGTAGCTCTAGCTACTTAGGAGGCTGAGGCAGGAGGTTGGCTTGAGACCATGAGTTTGAGGGCAAATGCTGTTGGAGAAGCTATTCAGCAGTAGGAGAAGGGACCTCCAGAAGAAGCAGAGAAGTTTTGCTCAGGGATCATTGCCATGGGTCTTTTTCTTTCTTTTAGTGATTTCTTCAGGGAACCATGTAATCAGAATGTCCAGACGAGTGCAGCTTCATTTGATGATTTGAACAAAACTTTGCACAGAAGCTTATATCAAGATACAAAGATCATGGATGCTTGTAGATACGATGAACTACAAAAGAAAATTTGAGGTCAGCCATCCATCAGACGTAGTCAACAAATAATGTGGATGGAAACTGGCTAGTCTCTTCTGTACACAGAAGTAAAATGATTATTGATGAAACAAGACATCAGTCTGACAGGCGAAGCCAGCTGGACTTCTGGGTTAGGTGAGGACTTGGAGAACTTTTCTGTCTTACAAAAGGATTGTAAAATGTACCAATCAGCACTCTGTAGCTAGTATTGTAAAATGCACTAATCAGTGCTCTGAGGCTAGCTAGAGGTTTGTAAAATGCGCCAATCAGTGCTCTGTGAAAATGCACCAATCAGCAGTCTGTGGCTAGCTGGAGGTTTGTAAAGTGAACCAATCAGCACACTGTAAAATGGACCAATCAGTGCTCTGTAAAATGGACCAATCAGCACTCTGTAAAATGGCCTGATCAGCAGGACATGGGCAGGGACAAATAAGGGAATAAAAGCTAGCCAACCCAGCAAGCAGCGACAACCTGCTTGAGTCCCCTTCCACGGTGTGGGAGCATTGTTCTTTCGCTCTTCACAATAAATCCCACTGTTGCTCACTCTTTGGGTCCATGCCACTTTTAAGAGCTGTAACACTCACCACAAAAGTCTGTGGCTTCATTCTTGAAGTCAGTGAGACCAAGAACCCACTGGAAGGAACCAAATCCAGACACATCTTGGCCAACAGGAAGGGACTATCACCAAGTGGTAATTACCACTGGACCCCTTTCGCTTACCATTCTGTCCTGTTTTTCTGTAGAATTTGGGAGCTAAACATCAGGCACCTGTTGGCCAGTTAAAAGTAACTAGCGTGGCCGCCAGACTAAAGTCACAGGTGTCAGGCTTTCTGGGAAAGGGCTCTATAACAACCCCAACTCTTCAGAGTTGGGAGCATTGGTTTGCCTGGAACCAGCTTCCACTTTTCCAGTACTTCTGGGCTGAGCCAAGAGTTGAGAGAGAGGAAAGCCATTCAGCTCTGCGGTCCCAACAAAAAGTTGGTTGACCCTGCAGCCATGAGCAGAACTCTCAAAGTCACGTCACCCAAGCAAGACTCACCCATCTATCCTATCTATCCTGACCCTTGCCTCCTGGGTCCTAATGCCTGTCAGACAAACTTCCTCTCACCTCTCTTCTCCCAGGCCAGTCCTGCTTCTAAAAACCACTCCCTGTCTCTGGTGCTTTTCTAGTTTCTCCTATAAGAATGATTTCTAGTATAAACTTCAGGACTCTGTTCCCTTCTTTAGGCACCCAGGCTCACCAATCAGACAGACATAATTGTTGCCCAAAGCCCCGTCAGGCAGGAGACTATCTGGAATTTTAGGATCCCTCCTCAGACAAGCAGGCCTAACAAAGGCTATTCCTGAAGCTAGGATATGGGAAGCCTGAGAAATGATATCCTTCCTATCCATATGATGAGAAGTGAGGACAAAAGGCATCACTCTTCCAACCCTAGAAATCCCTTCCCTCCCTCAGGGTATGGCCCTCCACTCAGTTTTTGGGGCATATCATCTTTAGAGGACAAGGGTAAGGTCCCAATACTAATAGGAAAAAGTGCTTAGGACTCTAACAGGTTTTTGAGAATGCGTCGGTAAGGGCCACTAAATCTGATTTTTCTCAATCCTCTTTGTGGTCTAAGAGGAAAGGCGAGGGTGCAGGTTTTTGAGAATGCATCGGTAAGGGCCACTAAATCTGACCTTCCTCAGTCCTCTTTGTGGTCTAAGAGGAAAACTAGTGTTTCTGCTACTGCTTCTGTGAGCACAGTTGTTCTGATCAGCAGGGTCCAGGGACCGTTGCCAGTTCTCAGGCCAGGGGGTGGGGGCACAAACAAACCAAAACCACAGGCGGTGTTTTCTTTCACATGGGAAACACTCAGGCAGCAACAGGCTCACCCTTGAAATACATCCTAAGCCACTGGGACCAATTTGACCCACAAACCCTGAAAAAGAAGCAGCTTATTTTTTTTTTTTGTACTATGGCCTGTCCCCAATATTCTCTCTCTGATGGGGAGAAATGGCCACTTGAGGGAAGTATAAATTACAATACTATCTTGCAGCTTGACCTTTTCTGTAAGAGGGAAGGCAAATGGAGTGAAATACCTTATGTCCAAGCTTTCTTTCCATTGAAGGAGAATCCACATCTATGCAAAGCTTGCAATTTACATCCCACAGGAGGACCTCTCAGCTTACCTCCATATCCTAGCCTTCCTACAGCTCCCCTTCCTATTAATAATAAGCCTCCTCTAATCTCCCCTGCCCAGAAGGAAACAAGCAAAGAAATCTCCAAAGGACCACAAAAAAACCCTGGCTATCAGTTATGTCCCATTCAAGCTGTAGGGCGAGGGGAATTTGGCCCAACACGGGTACATGTCCCCTTCTCCCTCTCTGATTTAAAGCAGATCAAGGTAGACCTGGGAAACTTTTCAGATGATCCTGATAGGTATATAGATGTCCTACAGGGTCTAGGGCAAACCTTCAACCTCACTTGGAGAGATGTCATGCTATTGTTAGATCAAACCCTGGTCTTTAATGAAAATAATGCAGCTTTAGCTGCAGCCTGAGAGTTTGGAGATAACTGGTATCTTAGTCAAGTAAATGACAGAATGACAGCTGAAGAAAGGGACAAATTCCCTACTGGTCAGCAAGCTGTTCCCAGTGTGGACCCCCACTGGGACCTTGACTCAGATCATGGGAACTGGAGTTGTAAACATCTGCTGACCTGTGTTCTAGAAGGACTAAGGAGAATTAAGGAAAAAGCCCATGAATTATTCAATGATGTCTACCATAACTCAGGGAAAGGAAGAAAATCCTTCTGCCTTCCTCGAGTGGCTATAGGAGGCCTTAACAAAATATACGCCCCTGTCACCCGACTCCCTCAAGGGTCAATTGATCCTAAAAGATAAATTTATTACCCAATCAGCCACAGATATCAGGAGAAGGCTCTAAAAGCAAGCCCTGGCCCCTGAACAAAATCTGGAGGCATTATTAAACCTGGAAACTTCGGTGTTCTATAGTAGGGCCCAAGAGGAACAGGCTGAAAAGGAAAAGCGAGATCAGAGAAAGGCTGCAGGCTTACTCATGGCCCTCAGACAAACAAACCTTGGTGGTTCAGAGAAGACAGAAAATGGAGCAGGCCAATCACCCAGTAGGGCTTGTTATCTGTGTGGTTTGCAAGGACACTTTTAAAAAGATCTTCCAACGAGAAACAAGCTGCCCCCTCACCCATGTCTACTACGCCGAGGCAATCACTGGAAGGCACACTGCCCCAGAGGACAAAGGTTCTCTGGGCCAGAAGCCCCCAACCAGATGATCCAACAACAGGACTGAGGGTGCCTGGGGCAAGCGCCAGCTCGTGTCATCACCCTCACTGAGCCCCAGGTACATTTAACTATCAAGGGCCAGGAAATTGACTTTCTCCTGGACACTGGCATGGCTTTATCAGTGTTAAGCTTCTGTCCCAGACAGCTGTCCTCAAGGTCCATTACCAACTGAGGAATCCTGGGACAGCCTGTAACCAGGTATTTCTCCCACCTCCTTAGTTGTAATTGGGAAACTTTGCTGTTTTCAAATGCCTTCCTTGTTATGCTTTAAAGTCCCACACCCTTATTAGGGAGGGACATATTAGCCAAAGCTGGAGCTATTATCTATATGAATATGGGGAACAAGTTACCCATCTGTTGTTCCCTACTTGAGGAGGCAATCAACCCTGAAGTCTGGGCATTGGAAGGACAATTCAGAAGGGCAAAAAAATGCCTGCCCAGTACAAATCAGGCTAAAAGTCCCCACCACTTTTTCTTATCAAAGGCAACATCCCTTAAGGCCTGAAGCTCATAAAGGATTACAGGATATTGTTAGACATTTAAAAGCTCAAGGCTTAGTAAGAAAATGCAGCAGTCCCTGCAACACCCCAATTCTAGGAGTACAAAAACTGAATGGTCAGTGGAGACTAGTGCAAGATCTTAGACTAATCAATGAGGCAGTAATTCCTCTATATCCAGTTGTACCCAACCCCTATACCCTGCTCTCTCAAATACCAGAGCAAGCAGAATGGTTCACTGTTCTGGACCTCAAGGATGCCTTCTTCTGTATTCCCCTGCATACTGACTCCCAGTTTCTCTGCCTTCGAGGATCCCACAGACCACACATCCCAACTTAATGGATGATCTTGCCCCAAGGGTTTAGGGATAACCCTCATCTGTTTAGTCAGGCACTGGCTCAAGATCTAGGCTACTTCTCAAGTCCAGGCACTCTAGTCCTTCAGTATGTGGATGATTTACTTTGGGCTACCAGTTCAGAAGCCTCATGCCAGCAGGCTACTCTAGATCTCTTAAACTTTCTAGCTAATCAAGGGTACAAGGTGTCTAAACCAAAGGCCCAGTTCTGCCTACAAGTCAAATATCTAGGCCTAATCTTAGTCAGAGGAACCAGGGCTCTCAGCAAGGAACAAATACAGCCTATACTGGCTTATCCTCATCCTAAGACATTAAAACAGTTGCGGGGGTTCCTTGGAATCACCAGCTTTTGCTGACTATAGATCCCCAGATACAGCGAGATAGCCAGGCCCCCCTATACTCTAATCAAGGAGACCCAGAGGGCAAATACTCATCTAGTAGAATGGGAACCAGAGGCAGAAACAGCCTTCAAAACCTTAAAGCAGGCCCTACTATAAGCTCTAGCCTTAAGCCTTCTCACAGGACAAAACTTCCCACAGGACAAAACTTCTCTTTTTACCTATAAGACTCGTGGAACAACCCAACAACCAATGGCATACCTAAGTAAGGAATTGATATAGTAGCAAAAGGCTGGCCTCACTGTTTATGGGTAGTTGCGGTGGTGGCCATCTTAGTGTCAGAGGCTATCAAAATAATACAAGGAAAGGATCTCACTGCCTGGACTACTCATGATGTAAATGGCATACTAGGTGCCAAAGGAAGTTTATGGTTATCAGGCAACCACCTGCTTAGATACCAGGTGCTACTCCTTGAGTGACTGGTGCTTCAAATACACATGTGTGCATCCCTCAACCCTGCCGCTTTTCTCCCAGAGGATGGGGAACCAATCGAGCATGACTGCCAACAAATTATCGTCCAAACTTAGGCCGCCTGAGAGGATCTCTTAGAAGTCCCCTTAACTAATCCTGACCTTAACCTATATACTGATAGAAGTTCATTTGTGGAGAATAGGATATGAAGGGCAGGTTATGCCATAGTTAGTGATGTAACAGTACTTGAAAGTAAGTCTCTTCCCCCAGGGACCAGTGCCCAGTTAGCAGAACTAGTGGCACTGACCTGAGCCTTAGAACTGGGAATGGGAAAAAGAATAAATGTGTATACAGATAGCAAGTATGTTTATCTAATCCTGCATACCCGTGCTGCAATATGCAAAGAAAGGGAGTTCCTAACCTAAGGGGAAACCCATTAAATACCATAAGGAAATCACAGAGTTATTGCACGCAGTGCAAAAACCCAGGAAGGTGGCAGTCTTATACTGCCGAAGTCAAAGCCAAAGGGGAAGGAGAAGGGAGAAGAGCAGCATAAGTGGCTGGCAGAGGTAGGGAAAGACCAGCAGAAAGTCAAAGAAAGAGAGAGGGGAAAGACAGAAAGTAAAAGAGAGAAGGAAAGAGAGAGAGGAAGACATAGAGAGACAAAGAGGGAGTCAGAGAGAAAGAGACAAAGTCAAAGATAGAAAGAAAGAGAGAGACAGAAAGTCAAAGAGAGAGAGTAGTAAAGAAAAAACAGTGCATCCTATTCCTTTAAAAGCCAGGGTAAAAAAATAAAAAATTAAAATAAAAAAAAAAGCCAGGGTAAATTTAAAACCTATAATTGATAATTGAAGGTCTTCTCCATGACCCTATAACACTCCAATAGCACCTTGTTGTTAGTGTAAACAAGGGCATAGCCCGAAAGCACTGAGGTCACTAAAAACCTTCCTATCAAAAACCCTTAACCCAGCAGGTTTCCTAACATGGGATCTAAATCTTAATTAGTTACCATACAAAGGTCCTACCAGACCCAGTAGGAACTCCCTTCAGGACAGGACCATAGATGGTTCCTCCCAGAAGACTAAGGGGAAAACACACAATGAGTATTCAGTAAGTGATAAGGAAACTCTTGGAGAAGCAGAGTTAGGAAAATTGCCTAATAATTGGTCTGCTCAAACGTGCCAGCTGTTTGCACTCAGCCAAGCCTTAAAGTACTTACAGAATCAGGAAAGAGCCATCTATACCAATTTTCAGTTAATATGGACTGAACGAGGTCTTACTAATAGCAAAGAATAATTGAAATCCCAAACTTACAAGGTTTTCAACAAAAGTAAAGTTTGCTAAACGTTAACAGTGTAACATGTATTATCCTAACTTCTAATCTTGTGGAAATCAGAAATAACGAAAAAATAAATAACGAAAGAAATAATGAAATCCATCCTTACTCTACAATCCCAAATAGACTCTTTGGCAGCAGTGACTCTCCAAAACCACCGAGGCCTAGACCTCCTCACTGCTGAGACAGGAAGACTCTGCACCTTCTTAGGGGAAGAGTGTTGTTTTTACACTAACCAGTCAGGGATAGTACTAGATGCTGCCCGGCATTTACAGGAAAAGGCTTCTGAAATCAGACAATGTCTTTCAAACTCTTACCAACCTCTGGAGTTGGGCGACATGGCTTCTCCCCTTTCTAGGTTCCATGACAGCCATCTTGTTATTACTCGCCTTGGGTGGGGGCCTTGTATTTTTAACCTCCTTGTCAAATTTGTCTCCTCCAGGATTGATGCCATCAAGCTATAGATGGTCTTACAAATGGAACTCCAAATGAGCTCAACTAACAACTTCTATTGAGGACCCCTGGCCGACCCACTGACCCTTTGGCTGGCCTAGAGAGTTCCCCTCTGGAGGACACTACCACTGCGGGGCCCCTTCTTCGCCCCTATCCATTTTTTAGAGGCAAAATCGATACAGGCTTCCTGGACAGAATAAGTCAGGGTACTGACACTGCCTCGTGTGGATGCGCTGCCAGGGGGTCCTCCATGTCCCCCTCAGGGCTGAAAGTGGACCTCAGACAAAATTCTGTTCAGAGATTTCATTGATTGTGTCTTCAAAGCAAATATCAGTCCAGCTCGACAGCCATCAGTCCACACAGAGCATCTCACAGCCTCCACCACCTCCATCCCTTCTGTGGTCTAATGGTCAAGGACAGCATGGGTCACAGCCACCCCACACTTCTCTCCCTACCGAGTTTGACACCAGCCATGAATACTCTGTTTTCTCCGCCTTTGAAAACAGCTGTAACAACCCATCCTCACCACCTCTGCCTTGCACAGAGTTCTCCAGCTCCATGCCTGGCCTGGGCATCGTGCCTCCCCCACCTCCCCCCTCTCCCTGGCATGACAGTGCTTACTCTGCCCAGTACAGCCATTCCCCCACCTCCTCCTCTACTGGGTACAGAAATGCTGCCACCTCCCCCCCCCCCCCGACCCAGAGGGGGAATGCCTCCTCTGTCCCCTCTACTGGGAGTGGGAATACCTCCCCGCCCCACTCCCCAGAGTGGGCATACTGCCTCCCCCCATTCTTCCTGGAGCTGGAATACCCTCTCTGCCCCCTGTACCCAGAGTGGGAACACCCCTTCCACCCCCTCTACCTGAAGCGGGAATACCTCTTCCGCCCCAACTTCCTGGAGTGGGAATACCTCCTTTGTCCCCTCTACTCAGAGCAGGAATACATCCTCCACCCCTCTACCCCTCTACCTGGAGTGGGAATAACCCTTTCACCCCTTCTACCTGAAGCGGGAATACCTCCTCTGCCCCCTCTACCTGGTGCTGGGATTCCCCCGCCTCCTCCCTTGCCAGGTAAGGGGATTCCACCTGCTCCAGCTCCCCCTCCTACTCCACCTGAGAGAGGAATCTCCCCACCCACTCTGCTTCCTCCATCAGGCCCTCCACTCCTCCCACAAGTTGGGAGGAGCATTTTACTAACACCGCAGGTGTGTGGATTTCTTCCTCCTCCATTGCCAAATGGCTTGTTTAGATTAGGGATGAATCAGGACAAAGGGAGTAGGAAGCAGCCCAGAGAGCCTTGTCGACCAATGAAGCCTCTTTACTGGACAAGAATTCAATTACTTAGTAAAAGAGACTCCAGTGCTTCACTTATTTGGGAAAAAATTGAAGAGCCATCTATAGATTGTCATGAATTTGAGGAATTGTTTTCTAAAACTGCTGTAAAGAAGAGAAAGAAACCTATCTCTGATACCATCTCAAAGTCGACAGCTAAACAATGCTAAAAGCACCAGTGGGCCAGGCGCGGTGATTCATGCCTGTAACCCCAACACTTTGGGAGGCCAAGGCGGGTGGATCACGAGGTCAGGAGATCAAGACCATCCTGGATAACACGGTGAAACCCTGTCTCCACTGAAAATATAAAAAATTAGCCAGGCATGGTGGCATGCACCTGTAGTCCCAGCTAGTCAGGAGACTGAGGCAGGAGAATCACTTGAACCCGGGAGGCAGAGGTTACAGTGAGCCAAGATCACACCACTGCACTCCAGCCTGGGCAACAGAGCAAGACTCTGTCTCAAAATAAATAAATAAATAAATAAATAAAAATAAAAAGCACCAGCATACTCTGTGGATGGAGCCAGAAATCAAACCTTGTCTCTATGAAAGGGCCAGAAAGAAACATCTTGCCATTGACCAGAGAGCAGGAAGTGAAGCAAAATGTCTGAATGAATACTGAATGACCATTTACTGAATTATTAAAAGTTTATTATGTGATTCTATTCAATAAACATGTGCTAGGTGATTCAAAATGAAGAAAAAAAAAAGGATTCCTAAGTCCACAGTAATACACAAAACAAAATGAGAAAAGGGAAAGTTCTTCATTACACAAACATGCTATCTAATAAGTTTAGATGTAACAATACAATTGGAAAATCACCAATGTCCTTTGCAACCACTAATACAATTACTGATTTAGGCAAGAATAATGAACAGATGCTAAAACCATTAGGCGAAGTGTAGTAGGAGGCCAAGATAGTAATATATTCTCATAGTATGAAGGCACAAGTTGCTTATTAATTACAATGAGAAAATTATCTCTATAATAAAGAGAGCTAGAAAACACCATCTTAATCCAGTCGTCAAGCTTACCATAACAATGAGACAAACTGGCATTATGTGCTTCCTGATACACTATAATGAAAAGTACACACATTATATTTGTAGGATTCTTATAAAATGATCTTTAACATGAATATAATCACAAGGAAACATTTAGATAAATAAGAATGTGAGCCATTCTACAAGACAATTGACCTGGACTCTTTAACATATCCCCATGAAGAAAGACAAAAACAGTGGTGGGAAATTTTTAGATTAATAGAAGCTAAGGAGATATGATCATCAAATGCAGTAAGTGATCCTCAGTTGGATATTGGGGTAGAAACAAAGATTTGTAAAAGAGCATTGGGGAAATTTGAATATGGACTCTGTGTTGACTACAATTGTATCATTGTTAAAATTATTGGGTGTGATAGTACTCTGAGGTTATGTAGTAGGATGTCCTTAATTTTAGGAGATACAGGATAAAGTATTTATGATCTGTCATCATATCTACAATTTAATTTCAAGTGCTTCAGCAAAGATGATGCCACAGATATAGGCATAGGTCCAGTAAACGTTTTTAAATGTTTTAAAATAGTCATCTTTTGATGAAAGTTTTTATTATTATGTTGTGGCACTCTCAGATTTTCTCAGCTGCTTGGTTACAAAATGTAGTCTTAAAATGGATCAGCCCTTTTCCATACCATAGGTAGATTATAAAGTTATAAAGTCTTATTTTATCTTTATATGTTAACAAAAATGTGGACCATGCCCATCATTCCATACTAATAAAAACATAGAAAGGGTTTGGAGAAAGGAAAGGAGAGATAATATAAGCAGAGTTTTGGAAGCAAAAGCAATAGTATCTGGAGAAAAGGAAAGGAAAGATTTTATAGTTTTTCCTTGTGTTTTTATGTTACATGAAAGTAAGCATTTTTGTATGTATTATTCACTACTCTGTTCTAACTGCCTAAAATAGTGCTGCCACAAAATAGATAATACGTGGATATTTGAAAGAATGTGAGGTTATACTAAGTGCCTTTATACAAACTCATTTAAATTTATACAACATATATATATGTGCGTATGTGTATATATATATACACACACATATATATATACACATATATATATATACACACACGCACATATATATATGGGCGGGGGGAGAGAGAGAGAGAGAGAGAGAGAGAGAGAGAGAGAGACTAACACCCAGAATGTTATACAGATGGAATAGAGAGTCGATTACTTGCTGGGATATACTAAGGCAACAGCTTGAGTCTAGCTCGATTCATTCCCACAGCCCATATATCAGATACACAGCCCTTCTAAACATCATTTAGTTCTTTCCCTTCAATTTATAAGAAAGGAAGCACAGAGGTGGGAATATGTCTTTATTAAGGTAGTATAAATAGTTAATTGCAAAACAAAACTGATGCCCTAGTTATTTACCCTAGTCTACATAGAACATAAAATCTGCTAGACTTTGCTGATAAGGAAAATTATATGTTATAGAGGAAACTGCTCTGGATGTAGCGTTAGATGTCCCTGTGTTCAAATCTTAGTTCTGTTCCTACTGCCACACAGTTGTCAATAAATATTTGTTAAATGAATGGCTATTTTACACATATCTCATCACCTCTTCTTTTATTTAGATGGACATATTGACTTCATAGCTTTGTTGTGAGGAACAAGATTCATGACTGTCACGTCACTTCTCTTTTCCAAAATGAATATTTATTTCGAAATCAAATCTATTCGTATTGGAGGAATCATTGCTTGTCTACTCTTACTCTTGAAAATATCTGAGCCGGGCGCGGTGGCTCAAGCCTGTAATCCTAGCACTTTGGGAGGCCGAGACGGGCGGATCACGAGGTCAGGAGATCGAGACCATCCTGGCTAACACGGTGAAACCCCGTCTCTACTAAAAAATACAAAAAACTAGCCGGGCGAGGTGGCTGGCGCCTGTAGTCCCAGCTACTCGGGAGGCTGAGGCAGGAGAATAGCGTAAACCCGGGAGGCGGAGCTTGCAGTGAGCTGAGATCCGGCCACTGCACTCCAGTCTGGGCGACAGAGCGAGACTCCGTCTCAAAAAAAAAAAAAAAAAAAAAAAGAAAATATCTGAAAAAAGGCACTTTAGCAAGTTAATAACTACAGAATCTTCTTACTCTGAAGTAATATTCCTCTGGATTTTCCACTTAAATCTTCTTTAAATTAATATCAGATGGCTCTTGTGGCATATATTGCAAATAATGGCTGGCATCTGGATATTTCTCTTCTGAGCCTCATGTAAAAATTATTCTTCCCAACTTTTTAAAGATAAATATAACTATATGAGTAGTTCTGGTTAATGAGAATGGGCCACGATGATGTGTGTCAGTATGAGACACATCAGCTCAGCTCATCCCCTGCCTTGGTGATCGCTAAAACACTTCAGGAGGATCTTTCTTTAACTTGGGCCCTTGAGTAACAGCAATGAGAAAAGTTTTCCTGCTAATCTTTCTTAGAAATTAAACAAATAAATTCATCTTGATTTATACAATAAGGTTTTGGGGAATGGATATTTGAATACAGTTCCTAAACTTGCCTTTTAGCTGTCAACACCACAATTGAAGCAGGGCAATTTAGGTTACCTGTATTAGCTTACAACTTTCCTTCTCCCTTTTGAGCCTCCCTATATCCTCTCTGCTGCTCAAGTTCAGTTAAAGATTTTGTTTATCTCACTGAAAAATAAAAAAGTCAGAAAACAATTTCACACTGACCTGGTACCACTAAATTGGTCATTCTTTTCTCCCCATTTTGACTATGATTGAACTGTCTGTGGTACTTCTATCTAAGCCAATTTCTCCATTTGCACACTAGATTCCATCTCCTTTCTTACTCCATGGTATTTTTCTGAAGATGTTTCCTTCTCTTATGCTTCATTGCTTTTCCCTTTTCTAATGGATCAACTTCCATCATCATACTATCCTCTGGTTACCTCTCCTATCTAAAATAAATCAAAATCCTGCCAGGAAGGGGAAAAATATTTTCCACCTTCCTCATCAGTCACTGAGTTTTTTCAATCTATATTTTGATCATAAAACCCGTTAATATAATACCATGCCTGTCATATTTGCAAAATATGCACCTTAGCTATGATCACCACCTTGGTAAGTACAAGTATAACAAAATTTCCCAAATGTAATCCATTCTAAACAAGGCAAGAATAATCACACAATTCTTAATATGTCCCAGCCACACTAACTACATGAAATATTCATACTCAACATTAATATAATATTGTTTAGAATAATTTTAGATTTACAAAAATGTTGTAAGGACATCCAGAGAGTTCTCATATACTCCATACTAAGTTTCATCTATTATTAACTTACATTAGTGTGATATATTTGTTACCCTTAGTATTGATACACTGTTATTAACCAAAGTGCATACTTTATTCAGATTACCTCGGTTTTTAGCTGATGTTCTTTTTACTTCCCAGGTTCCCATTCAAGTTATCATATTACATTTAGTCATCACGTAGTCCTTAGGCTCCTCTACCCTGTGATAGTTTCTCAGACTTCCCATGCTTTTGCTGACCTTTGAAGGTTTTGAGGAGTATTGATCAGCTATTTTGTAAAATATCTCTCAATTTCGTTTTGTCTGATGTGTTTCTCCTAATTAGACTGGGGTTATGGGTTTTGGGAGGAAGACCACAGAGGTAAAGTGTCATTCTCATCATATCATGTCAAGAGTTCAAGGTATTATCATCATGCCTTATCACTGCTGATGTTAACATTGATTACCAAGTTGAGGTAATATTTGTCAGGTATCTCCACTGTTGAGTAACTCTTTTTCCCCCTATCCACACTGTATTTTTGGAAGGAAGTCACTATGCACAGCCCATACTTAAGAGGTTGGAAGTTATGTGCCATCTTCTTCTTCTTTTAGAGACACAATCTCACTCTGTTGCCCAGGCTGGAGTGCAGTGGTACGATCATAGCGCTCTGTAACCTCAAACTCCTGGGCTCAGGTAACCTGCTTGTCTTGGCCTCCCAAAGAGCTGGAATTACAAGTGTGAGCCACCACGCCCAGCAATGCCACTTTCTGGAGAGGAGAAAAGCCTATAGAATTTATTTGGAATTTTTCTGCATAGAAATTTTGTCTATTCTTTTCCATTTACTTATTCATTCAATCATTTATTTCAGTACGGTGTCTTTAATACTACATTGTGTATTTTGTTGTTCAAATTGTTCTGGCTTTGGCCATTGGAAGCTGTTTCAGTAAGCTCCTGTATCACTTTGACATAACCGTATCATGGATTTTTTTTAGCACTACCTTATGTTTTGGCACCATAAAATGTACCAGGTTCATCTTGTATTTTCCCAGCCTCAATTCTATAATCAGCTATTTCTCTGAGGAGCCCTGGTTCCTTTTCTTGAGAATGAAATTGGAAACCAAGATCTGGGCCCTGGATGTGCTCATTGTTACATGGGTGTTATTTTCAGGCCCTTTAAGCTAACAGAGCAAGGAAATATATGTGCATGTACTAACGTGTGTGTGCATGTGTGTGTGTGTGTGTGTATATATATATATACACACACATATCTATAAATATTTCTGTGTGTATTCATTTGTATGTACAGTAATGAAACACAATTTATACTAATGTCTCAAACTTTAATCCAATACCACATTGATTATTCTAGCTTTTCCCTCTTGCTTATCTGTATCCTCTCCCTCCAATAGTGAAAAACCTCGATCCCACCATCTGACATCCATGTCCTTAATTTTTCAATTCCACTATATATGTATGATAATTTCAGAATTGGTAACCCATACCCCAGGATAAGTAATTTTATTACTTGTACTAGAGTACAGTTGCTTTTGTCTTTAGTATTAAATTCTCTACCCATTTCCAAAGTTATGTGAGTCAGCACCTTCCACTCCCAACCGCACTCCCTTCAATAAGGTTATTGCATAGATGCAGACTCTATAACAGTATGCATTTCATCCTGGGATTTCCCTAATCATTTAAATATTTTTAAAATTTGCAAACATTAAGGCTCATTCTTTGTGTTGTAAAATTCTATGGAATTTGTCAAATGCACAGGGTCATGAACCCACCACCACAGTGTCATACACAATAGCTTTACCACCCTAAAATATCCCTTATGTCTCACCTACTCAACATTCCTCTATTCCCCAATTCTTGGCAGCAAGTGCTGATATGCTTGTCATCTTTACCGCTTTTCCTTTTCAGGAATGTAATATAAATTGAATTGTGGTGTACGTAGTCTTTTCAACTCTTTTTTCCTACTTAGCAATATGCATTTAAGATTCATATATGTCTTTGCTTATATTGGTAACTCACCCTTTTGTATCACTGAATAGTATTCCACCATATGGTTGTAACACATTTTATTTATCTATTTTCTTTTTTTGATGGACATCTAGGTTGCTTCAAGTTTTTGGTAATTAAAAATAAACCTGCTATAAGCATTCATGTACAGGTGTTCATGTGGACATTAGTTTTCAAATCAGTTAGGTATCTACCTAACTGCTACCTAGAAGCAGTCAGACTTCTAGGTCATTTGGTAAGACTATTTTTTGCTTTGTAAGAAATTGTGAAATTGCATTTTGAAAGAGGCTATATCCACATTACATTTTATTAAAAAGAAAAAAAACTACTTTGGATTTTTAGCCTTTGCAGGTGGATTTCATAATAATGGAAATGGATTCATTAATAACTGTGAATTGAATAAGACATATCTCAAGCTTGCCCCATGGGACATTTATCACAGAACAGTGCCAATATACCCAGCCTTAATGTGTCCACCCAACCATCAGCTTTTGATATTGAGGCAATTTGGCTCACAGCCAGATGGTGTGAAATAGCTTTGTGCATTAGTACAGAAAAAATTTCTAGAGCCCCAGTGCTCATAATTTGCCAGATTCTGTGGCGATAGAGCAGTGTATTGTAAGGAAGAGCTTTCAACTTCCCCATTCTGCATCTCAGCAGTGAAAAAGAAGACAGCAGTGTTTTTGTTTGTTTTTTTGTTTGCTTTTAATAGAATCTGCTCTGTCCACACTCAGCTCACTAAGGGAAAAAATGAAAATTAAGTATTTCACAGGTGTGAATCTGAAATATAAGGAATGATAAGCCTGTCAAA
Source organism: Theropithecus gelada (assembly GCF_003255815.1). Lineage (NCBI taxonomy): Eukaryota > Metazoa > Chordata > Mammalia > Primates > Cercopithecidae > Theropithecus > Theropithecus gelada. The sequence continues at coordinate 48,400,706 of NC_037689.1, forward strand.
GCTTGGGCTATAATAATCCAAAGCATAGCACCTTAGCATGCTGAGTACTTTAAGCTGAAAGAAATTGGGCAGGCCCCAGAAGGAAGAAGTTGTCGCTGACCTCCCATTCTCCCTCCCTACTTTCTCCCCCTGAAGTGGGTTATAAAACTTGTATTTCCCTTTCCAAAAGCAAGCCATAAAACATAAGAAGGTCACTTTCTGACCTCTTCTTTCCCCTTAAAGATGCTCAGGTGACAGGTGTATGGACAGGTGATCTGTGTCCATACATGGGGAGATGAAAGGTCATACAGAGACACAGGAAAGAATCTGAACAAACAGGCCTGGATGAAGTTTCCCCCAGTTTTATTTTCAGGCTTGGCTAGGAACCCTAGGAAAGTTGAGGATTCGGACCTCTACTCTAATTATAAAATCTCAAATTGATATAGGAGTTAATAAGAAATTATCTAGGCAGTTAGTAAGGATAAAAGAGTTATTGGTGGAATTTCCTTTTAATAAAAAGCAGCCCCTATATCATTTCCTTTCTAACAAAAAGCAGCCTGAAAAATCAAGCTGCAAGCACAGATAAGCAAGCTGGAAGCTTGCATAGGTGAATGCCAGCAGCTGTGCCAATAGAAAAGGGATACCTGGAAGCCAGGTACATTTAACATGGAGGTTTTCTCTTCCCTTTTCTTTGTCTCCATGTGTGCAGGTGTCATGGCACCGGTGAAGTAGAGGCCCCATCTTTATAATAAAGGATCAGGGTGGGATGGCCAGGCGCCTCGCATGCTATGTAAATGGCACACCTATTCCAACCAATCCACTATGCCCTATGTAAATTAGACACCACCTCGCCCCAAACCCGGAGGCCCACTCTGGCCCCCTTCCTCTGCACAAGGAAGATCTCTTTCTTTCACCTATTAAACTTCTGCTCTTAAACCTTCTTGTGTGTGTCCACATCTTCAATTTCCTTAGCACGAGACAACAAACCTTGGGTATTTTCCGAAAGAAACAATGCTGCTTCAAAATCACTTAGAAAGAAAAGTTAGATTCATGTCTTCAGTTGTCCCTTTTCCTGCCGTTTGCCCATCATTTGGATCCTTATGGATTAAAGCTGTACTACTGAAACTTTAGCCAGCATCACAATCACCTAGAAGGCCTATTAAAGCACAGACTGCTAAGATCCCACCTTGAAGTTTCTCATTCAGTAGGTCCAAGGAGGAGTCTGAGAATTTTCTTTTCTAACATATTCCCAAGTCATGCTGATGCAGCTGGTCTAGGGTCCACATATTGAACAACACTAGATTAAGGTACTGCATTCCTATGATTTAAAAGCCTTTTGAGAGTTTAATTAAATGACTTGTATTTATGTAGTTTGAAATGTCACATTTTAAAATTTATAAATGAAATGCTATTTTACATAAGCAAACCCAGTAGCCATTTTTTTTTAGTAGACAAGTAACACAGAAAGTATCTGAATGCCCTGGATTTAAATTAAATGAAAGTAGGTAAACATATGAAAAAGACATAAATTATCTCATCATTAATTTCTCACACAACTAACATTATAGAAACAATCCTGAGTTATCTGACGGTGTTTATTAGAGTGAATTAGCTACTAGCTGCAGCTACACTATTTACTATAATTTCTGATGATCTCCCAGTTTATGAGAACAATGCCATAGCACAGGTACTAGATTAAATTAGAGAAACAGGAAGTTGATTATAAATTTCTAACCTTCTTCTTTCTAAGTTCCTCTCTCCTGGCATTAATAGGCATCTCCATCCTGTGCATTCCCCCCAGAGTTGTGGTCTCTTCTTTGTACCTGTACAAACATATGAACTCAGATGTTTTTTCATATTATATTATGTAAATTTAATAATATTATTCTTCCTTTCTGTGAATGCACGGCTTGTTTTCTTTCTTCAGCCCCTTTCTAAGATTTCTACTTCATCCATTGTGTAGGAAGCCAGACATTTCTTCTTTCCTTGAAATTTTATCTTAACTATTTTCTCTTTTTTGTATATATTTAAGGTGCACAACATGATGTTTTAACACTCCGATTTTTTTTCCAAGGCTAAACATGTATTTTACAAAACTGAGATCACACTATTTAAATATTTTTGACTAGATTTTTAAAAATTCACCAATATTTCTCAAAAATCTTCAAACATGAGTAAAATTTTATAGATTTTATTAATTTTATTGGATGCATATAATTTTATTTTTTATAGAAAAGTTAAACATGTTCAAAGTAAGCAACTGTATCAATTCACAATTATACAATATAAAAAATAAAAGTTATCAGAAAGTGTCATAAGCAAGGTGGCTGAATAGAAGATTCCAGCCTTTATAACCCGACAGAAACATCAATTTTTGACAATAATCCACAGATGGGAATACCTGTGTGGGAACCTGGAGTCCAGTGGAGAGAAGATTCCAGGACCCCATTAAGCAAAAAGTCTGGGAAAGAGTTCATTGAAGAGGATAAGAAGAACAGTTTCTCTTTACCTACATCACCCCTCCCCAAGGTGGCCCTGCACAGTGCCAAGAGAGGTCTCTTTGTCCTATGATTTCCCCAACAAGTGGGTGAAATAAAAGACGGAGAGTACCTAGCTTCCTCAGCATTGTAGGATATTGCTCAAGAGATCCACTTCTGCCTTGCCCTACCTAGATCACCGAGGAACTGGGAACAGAATAATATGGGGGGAGGCAGGAGCATGGGAAAGGGGTGGAAGCTCATAGCAACCACACCACAGTTCTTAAACAGCCAAAGATCCTACTAACTGGCTGGCCCTTCACCAAGAGGCCCTTTCACAAACTCAATGTGATGCCTCACCTACTGTCTCCCTCCCACTTGGCTGATACCCTTTCCCAACCACTCCACACACACACCTGTCAACCAAGAACATTTTAATGGCAAACTGTCCTTCAGAAATGAACGGGAGATGAAGACTTTCCCAAGCAAACAAAAGTTGAGCAAATTCATCACAATTAGATTTGCCCTACAAAAATGCAGAAGGAGTTCTTGAAGTTGAAACAAAAGAACACTAAATGGTAGCATGGAAATATATGAAAATATATAACATACTGATAAAGGTAAGAAAGTATAAATATTCAAATTCAGAATGCTCTAATAGTGTAATGGTGGTACATAAATCACTTTAACACTAGTATAAACGTCAAAAGAAAACAGTGTAAAAATACCTATAGATACAAAAATTTGTTAATGGATACTGATATGGTTTGGATCTGTGTTCTCACCCAAACCTCATTCTGAATTGTAATCCCTAATGTTGGAGGTGGGGCCTGGTGGGAGGTAATTGGATCACGGGAGCATATTTGTAAGAATGGTTTAGCACCATCCCTTTGGTGCTATTCTCATGATAGTGAGTGAGTTGTTGTGATATCTGGTTGTTTAAAAGTGTGTAGCAACTCCCTAATCTCTCTCTCTTGTTGCTTCAGTCATGCGACCTGCCTGCTCCCTCTTTGCCTTCCACCATGATTGTAAGTTTCCTGAGGCCTCCTCAGAAGCTGAGCAGATGCCGGCATCATGCTTCCTGTACAGCCTGTGGAACTGTGAACTAATTAGACCTCTTTTATTTATAAATTACCCAGTCTCAGGTATTTCTCTATAGCAATTAGCAAATGGCATAATACAGATACACATTATAAAAAGATGTAAATACTAACATCAATAAAGTAAAATATGTGCAAGGGAAAGTAAAAGTATAGAGATTTCATGCATAATTGAAGTTGAGTTGTAACTAACTTATTATAGATTGTTATAAGATATTTTATGGAAGCTTCATGGTAATCACAATGAAAAAAATCTGTAATAGATATACAAAAGATAAAGAGAAAGGAATCGAAACATAACATTACCAAAAACAAAGAAATCAAATCACAAAGGAGGGCATCAAGAGAGGAAGAAAGAAACTGCAAAACAGTCAGAAAAATGATTAAAATGACAATCGTGCTTACCTATCAATAATTACTACAAATGTAAATGTTGATGGAGATAAGTGGCTTCTTTTTTTTTTTTTTTTTTTTTTGAGACGGAGTCTTGCTCTGTCGCCCAGGCTGGGGTGCAGTGGCTGGATCTCAGCTCACTGCAAGCTCCACCTCCCGGGTTTACGCCATTCTCCTGCCTCAGCCTCCCGAGTAGCTGGGACTACAGGTGCCCGCCACCTCGCCCGGCTAGTTTTTTGTATTTTTTAGTAGAGATGGGGTTTCACCGTGTTAGCCAGGATGGTCTCGATCTCCTGACCTCGTGATCCACCCGTCTCGGCCTCCCAAAGTGCTGGGAGATAAGTGGCTTCTTAACCAGTGCCAGATAATGAGGAAGAAGATGTAGAAGAAGCAGTGCCAGAAAACACATTGACATCAGACTATCTGGCAGAAGGGTTCTGATTATTCAAGACTGTTTTTGACTTCTTTTATAACATAGATCCTTCTATGATACAAGCACTAAAACTAAAGCAAATAGTGGAAGAAGGATTGGTATCATATAGAAACATTTTAGAGAAATGAAAAGGCAAAAAGTTCAGACAGAAATTGCAATGTATTTCCCTAAGGTTACCAAGTGTGCCTGCCCCTCTGTCTCCCCTTCCACCTTCTCTACCTCTTCTGCCTCTATCACTCCTGAAACAGTAAGACCAACTTCTCTTTCTTCTCCTTTTCAGCCTCCTCAATGTGAAGATTATAAGAATGAAGATCTTCATGATGATCCACTTCCATTTAATAAATAGAGAATATATTTTTTTCTTTTTTATGATTTTCTTAATAACATTTTCTTTTCTCTAGCTTACTCTATTGTAAGAATAGAGTATACAATATATATAACATACAAAACATGTGTTAATCAACTGTTCATGTTATTGGTAAAACTTCCAGTCAACAGTAGGCTATTAGTAGCTAAGTTTTGGGAGGAGTCAAAAGTTGTATGCAAATTTTTGACTGTGTAGGGGGCTGGCACCCTTAACCCCTGCATTGTTAAAGAGTCAACTGTATATGCTGTCTACAAGAGATCCACTTTAGCTTTAAAGTCATACATAGGCTGAAAGTGAACAGATGGAAAAAGATGTTCCATGCAAATGGTAAACAAAAGACGTAGGTGTGGCTATACCTAGACAAAATAGACTTTTACTCAAAAACTGTAAAAAGAGACCAAGAGGTCATTACATAATGATTAATCAGTCAATTCATCAAGAGGATATAACAATTGTAATTATATATGGACCCAACATTAGAGCACCTAAATATATATAGCAAATATTAGCAGAGCTGAAGGTATTAATAAATAGCAAAACAATAATGATAGGGGGCTTCAGTATGCCACTTTCAGCATTAGATAGATTAATAGAAAATCAATAAAGAAAAAGAAGAATTCAACACTATAGACTAAATGAACCTAGCAGGCATATTCAAATTCAGAACATTCCATCCAACCACAGCAGAATGCACATTCTTCTCAGGTACACATGGAACATTATCCAGAAGAGATCATAGGGTGCAAAACAAATCCCAACAATATATATTCCAAATAAATAGTAGTCAAAACAGTATGATACTGTAAAAAACCAGACACATACACCAATGGAACAGAATAGAGAGCCCAGAAACAAGGCCAACAAAAAGTAAACAACCAACAAAATGAAAATGTAACCTACAGAATGGGGGAAGATATTTGCAAACCACATATGTGGTGAGGGGTTTGTATTCAAAATATGTAAGGAACTCATACAACTCAATAGCAAAGAAATAAATATCCCAATTTAAAAATGGGCAAAGGACTTCAACAGATATTTTTTTCCAAAGAAGATACAAAACAACTTGATGGCTTAATATACATATACATTGTGAAATAATCACCACAATCAAACTAATTAACATATCCATCACCTCACAGAGTGATCCTGTGTGTGTGTGTGTGTGTGTGTGTGTGTGTGTGTGTGTGTGCTGAATATACTTAGAATCTATACTCTTAGCAGATTTCAAGTATGAGGTACAGTATTTTTACCGACAATCACTATGTGTCAGTTCATTCAGGCTACAACAACAAAAATACCATAGATCTAGTGACATAAAAAACAAAAATGTATTTCTTAACATTCTTGAGGCTAAGAAATTTAAATCACCCGAAAATTCAGTGTCTAGTGAGGACCCAATTACGGGACTACAGACAATTGTGTATTCCCTGTCTCCTTACATGGCAGAAGAGCCTAAAGAGCATAAAGAAATCTTATTTTTGAGGGCTCCACCCTCATGACCTAAGTACCTCCCAAAGGCCCCATTCTCTAATACTATCATATTAGATATTAGGTTTCAAAATATGAATTTGGGAGGAGTACGTAATAGCACCATGCTATACATTATATAAATACCATACTTTCTTTTTCCATTTATCCATTGATGAATACTGAGGTTGTTTCCACATCTTGGGTATTGTGAATAATGCTTCAATGAACATAAGATTGCAAATATCTCTTAGGGGATACTGACTTTAATTCTCTTGGATAAATATACAGAAGTGGAATTCATGGGTCAAATGGTAATTATATTTTTAATTTTTTGAGGAATCTTCATATCGTTTCCCATAGTGGTTGTTCTCATTTATATTCCCGCCAACAATGAACAAGGGTATCCTTTTCTCTAACTCCTCAACAGCACTTTATTTTAAATTTAACAATAGACATGTTAACAGGTATGGGGTGATGTTTCATTATGTTTTTTATTTGTGTTTCTCTAACGTTTAGTGATGTTTACCACTATTTCATACAACTACCAGCCAGTTTTACGTCTTCTTTAGGAAAATATTCACATCATTTGACCATTTAAAACTTTATTTCAATTGCATTTTTAAAGGTTCTTATATATTTTAGATATTAGCCCCTTATCAGATATATAGTTTATACATATTTTCTCTTATACTGTAGGCTGCATTTTTATTGTATTGGTTGTTTTCTTTCCTGTGAAGAAGCTTTTTAATGTTGCCCCATTTTAAAATTTTTGCTTTTTTTTTTTTAATCCAAAAGAACTTTAGGTTTAAGGGAAAAGTGGTAGGTGTAATAATGGCCCCACTAAGGATGTCCAGATTATTCCTGGAACTTGTAGATATGTTAGGTTACTTGGCAAAAGGGGAATTAAGGATACGGCAGAAATGAGATTGCCAGTCATTTGACCTTAAAGTAGGGAAATTTTCTTAGACCACTCAGTTTGGTCCAGTATAATCACAAAGGTGATAAGTGGCAGAGGAAGGCTGAAGAGAAAGTTAGAGGAAGAAGTAACTAAGGAAGAAAGGTATGGAGAGATTCAATGCTTCTGTCTTGGAAGATGGAGGAAAAGTCCAGGAACCAAGTAATGTGACTGACCTCTAGAAGATGAAAAACATGGAAATGGTTCTCTCCAACAACCTCCAGAAAGGAATGTAGCCCTGTTGACAACTTGATTTTAGCTTCCAAAGTACAGAATTGTAAAACAACAAATTTGTGTTGCTTTAAATAACTACGTTTATAGTAATTTGTTACAGCAGCAATAAAATCTAATACTGAAAATGAAACACATTGCTAATTTAAGCACATAGGGAATAAAATACATTGTCAGTTTCTAATGCTAAAAATGTTACCAAACATAATAAAGCAAAATTACAATGTGTAATTGGATTAGTATATTTATTATAATCAGCATTATTAATAAATAAATTGTCATTGTACTTACTACTCTACACATGTCATCAGGGAAAGTATACAGTGTTAAAAGACTATTTGTCTGTCTCTCCAGAATTTTAATTAAATAGATTTAAACATAAAAACAAAAAGAGCAATAATAAAAACAAAAGACAGAGGTTGAATTTTCTCCAAGAAAATTTAAAACAATGAAGCTGTGAGGAATAGATTCCTGAAAATCCCTGTGTAAGTAAGCCCATGATTTAAAATTCAAGATGTCATGGGGAAATGAAGAAGTAGTGTGTGTTGGAATGGATAATGGAGCTGGAGTATGAATCTATGCTCTCCATAAATAACATATTAGTATTCATTAAAATGAATTAGTAAATAAAATACGGTAAATAAACAATCAATGATATTTTACGCATTGAACTGGAGGCAGTAGGATACAATTAATTTTCAAGTACTCATTCTTAATTGCAAGAAACTTGTTTGTATATTCTTCCCTCACATTTGAGAAAAGGTGCTTGAAAATATAATTTTTATTATTGATTCATATCCTTAAGAGACTTCTTTTTCTCATTCAATATTTCAATCTTCATTACTCTTCTGACTTATTACTTAGAACCCTTGATCTGAGTAATGGAGTATCTTTCCATGTATTTGTCTTTAATTTCTTCAATGTGTACAAATGGGCCACTGGTATATGAAAAGGTGCCCAGTGTCACTAATCATCACTGAAATGCAAATCAAAATCACAATGAGATCTCATCTCACATCTGTTAGGATAGCTATTATAAAAAAAGACAGGAGCTAACAAGTGTTGGGAAGGGTGTGGAGAAAAAGGAACCCTTGTACATACACTGTTGGAGAGATGCTTCTAGAGGTCACTCACTATTCTTGATTTCTAGACCTCGACCTCACCTTCCAAGCCAGCCACATTGCATCTCTCTGTGCCTTTTTTCCATAGTCGCTTCTTCTTCTAACTCTTGATCTTCACCTCATAGTTCCCTCAATAGTCCCAGAAATAAAGAGCAACTTTAATGCTTGGAATAAATAAATCTTTGATAATCGGTACTCAACGTTCCTTAAGATTCCTTCTTAACATGCATAATTAAATAGAAGTTAGCATAACTGCCCAAAGGGTTCACCTTGCCCGCTGCCTAGAGCCGATTCATCAAGACAGGGTAATTGCAACAGAGAAAGAGTAATTCACACAGAGCCAGCTCCAGAGTTTTATTATTTCTCAAATCAGTCTCCCCGAGCATTCAGGGAGCACAGTTTTTAAGGATAACTTGGTGGGTTAGGGAAGTCAGTGAGCCAGGAGTGTTGATTGGTCAGAGATGAAATCGTAGGGAGTTGAAGCTGTCTTCTTGTGCTCAGTCACTTCCTGGGTGGGGGGCCTCAAGATCAGATGAGCCACTTTATCAGTCTGGGTGGTACCAGCTGATCCGTCATGCGCAGGGTCTGCAAAATATCTCAAGCACTGATCTCAGGAGCAGTTTAGGGAGGGTCAGAATGTTGTAGACTCCAGCTGCATGACTCCTAAACCATAATTTCTAATCTTGTGGCTATTGTTAGTCCTAAAAAGGCAATCTAGTCCCCAGGCTTTGGAAAAGGGCACACCTTTGTTTTTGTTTGAACTATAAAGTAAGTTTCTCCCAAAGTTAGTTCAGCCTATGCCCAGGAATGAACAAGGACAGCTTGGAGGTTAGAAGCAAGATGGAGTTGGCTAAGTAAGGTCAACTGTCTCGGTCATAATTTTGCAAAGGCGGTTTCATTAGTGCAAATGTTCATTATAATCTTGTATTAGAAAAAGACTGGAAACCAGATGATGTAAGGTTGGTTTAGGTCAATTATAATTTCAAAAATCCAGTCCCTAGTGATCTCTTGGACCACCTTTCTAAACATGTTGGCTATTCACTTCTGTTTTATCTTCACACGTTTACAGTACGGCCACCACAGCTGCATCTGTCACAAAGGGAGTTTCTCCTCATAAATTACCTTTTAGTGAAGGAATTTTTTCTTTCAAGAATGCCATCAGTGACGTTCCACTCAAGTATTTTTCCTCAGTATTGGTGGGCATGTCAATATATAACTTCAAGAAAGACTGAGATATTGTCAGCCTCTATTTTTGGATGTGGAATACAGTATGTCATTAGGAAAGGATTGTGATGGGGAATGGAATGCATGTACAGTTAGGCAACAGGTCTGCCATGGTGGTGAAACAGAAGTACCTTAGTCTATTCACTGATAATTTATATCAATTTTCTTTGGCATTTTCCCTTTTGCCATCTTTTATTAATATTATTTTTAATTTACAAATCATAATTGTATATACTTATGAGGTACAATGTGATGTTTTGATATATGTATACATGGAATGATTAAAACAAGCTAATTAAAGTATTCATTGCTTTATTTGATTATAATTTTTGATAATGAGACATTTGAAATTTACTCTTAGTTATTTTCCCCATATTTTCTGAATGTTCTGTTGCTCTCATCAAGGACCTCAGGCCTTCAATTACTTTTGTAAATCAAAGAAAATGACCTAGGCGAGTCTCAATCATTTTAGGTTTATATGCCAAGGTTAAAGACATGCCTAAGAAAGAATACACCACCACAGGAAAAATTGTGGTCCATGCTCTTTCCAGAGTGTCTGGGGGACCTTAATATTTAAAGAGAAAAGAACAGGTATCCGGGAAAGAGGAAGAAATTTTTTTCAAAAGGGTGTGGGTAGATTGGAGGCCAGCAGTTGCATTTTTTCTGGTATTTGATCAGCAGTTTACTGAAAACACAATTTACATGTGAGAGGAAGGTAGAGGAATAGTCACTTATGCATTTATCTAGGTCAGTGAATCTGCATTTTTACATAAGATAACATAAACATAGGGCAGAGGAAGAAGCAATCAGATATGCATTTGTCTCAGGTGAGCAGGCTCTTTGAGTTCTGTCCTTTGTCCTCTACCTGTGAAGATAAGCTATCAATTTACATTCCCAGGGTGAAATTCAACAGAAGTGTTTTAGGGTAAAGCTCTTGGAGTCCACAAGGAATTTCCTTGTGGGCAAATTGTGAGAGAGGTATGTAGTTTTGTTTTGTTTTGTTTTGTTTTTAAATCTTTGTAGATATCTTATTTAGGAACAAAATGGGAGGCAGGTTTGTTTGACCCTGTTCCCAGCTTGACTTTTCCCTTTGGCTTAGTGAGTTTGGGGTCCCAAGATTTATTTCCCTTTCATATTTTTTATTACATTTTTTTGTTTTCAGTGTGTTCTCTATTGGCCTATCGACCATGATCAGCCATTATGATAGTTTCATCTTCTGCACTGAAAATCTTGCTCATTCTTGGAGTTTCAAGAGCTGCCTGAGGGTAGAGGTAATTAAGTTTATATGAACTCCAAAAATGTATCTAATTTTATATCTTTATGAGAACATTAATCACAAGTAACTAAAATGTTGGTCATTTTAGGATGAGGCATTAAGCCAATTATTCTCTTAATATTTCAGAGTTGTTCCATAACATTTTCATTGAAACATTAAAGACAATATTTATATTATTAAAAAGATATATCAGGGGTATCCAATTGTAATAAATTACAACATATGCACCAAAGACCAAAATTAAAAGATGAGGCCATGAATTGATAATTGATGTAACATTCTGAAGTTCACACTTGTTAAAAAGTTAAAACATTAAGGGTAAAATATTAAGGGTAAAAATAATTTGGAGGCCGGGCGCGGTGGCTCAAGCCTGTAATCCCAGCACTTTGGGAGGCCGAGACGGGTGGATCACGAGGTCAGGAGATCGAGACCATCCTGGCTAACACGGTGAAACCCCGTCTCTATTAAGAAATACAAAAATCTAGCCGGGCGAGGTGGCGGGCGCCTGTAGTCCCAGCTACTCGGGAGGCTGAGGCCGGAGAATGGCGTGAACCCGAGAGGTGGAGCTTGCAGTGAGCTGAGATCCGGCCACTGCAGTCCAGCCTGGGTGACAGAGCGAGACTCCGTCTCAAAAAAAAAAAAAAAAAAAAAAATTTGGAAATGAAAATAGTACTTATTTTTAATTTCACAAATAAGTTTTGGTTGGGTGGAGGGGTCAGTTAAAATCCTAATATTTTACTCATAATTTATTTTATTAATAATACCTCAAAACTAGTTTCTTGGTATCTTTACCATGTTTCTATTAGTGAATAGAATATTAGGTATAAACCCAAATATGAAGGTTTTATGACAGACAAATACAAGCATTTGATATACACATTATAATGAGAACTCATTTGGAATTTGCAGGATTTTAGAAGTGTGTGTGCTGTGTTCCTGAAATTATCACCTTGTTCTCTCTTTCAATTGAAATTGTATGTACAAAATATGCTCAGGTTTATACAAAGAATATATCAGTTTTTTGCATGTAAATCTGTCTGATGTTTATTTTAGACTTAAGCTTAATTATGTTTAAATTTATTTATTAAAAATTATGTGCCAGGCATGGTGGCTAATGCCTGTAATCTCACTTTGGGAGGCTGAGGCGGGCAGATCACTTGAGGTCAAGAGTTCGAGACCAGCCTGGCCAACATGGCGAAACCCCATCTCTACTAAAGACACAAACATTAGCTGGGCGTGGTGGAGGGCACCTGTAATCCCAACTACTCCAGAGACTGAGGCAGGAGAATCACTTGTACCCAGGAGGTGGAGGTTGCAGTGAGCCGAGATTGTACCACTGTACTCCAGCCTGGGCAACAGAGTGAGACCTTGTCTCAAAAAAAAAAAAAAAAAAAGAAAAGAAAAGTAAAATAAATAAATTATGGTACAAATGGGCTACAAATCTAGAAATGCATTTAAGCCACAAAGTATAGATTATGATCCTGCCCTCTAAATGAAGTGGTAATAGATTGTATTGAACACCTTTAATTACATGCTACTTTCTGACCTGCTGCTCTTTCTTCTGATTCATTGAATTTCTTAAGCTGGGGCTTCAAAATAATGGAATTACAATCAAGTAATGTTATTGCCACTCTCATACAGAAAGTCTTCATAATTAACTATATTGTAAATATTTTTTTATTTTTCATAAAATATGAGTTTTGTTAATCTAGAATTAGAGCATATTTTATTCAAAACGTCTAGGGTGAGCTCAATGCACTAACACAAATATATAGGCAAATCTCATTTTATTGAACTTTGCTTTATTGCAATTTGCAGGTATTGTGTTTTCACAAATTAAAGATGTGGCAACCTTGCTTCAAGCAAGTCCGTTGGCACCATTTTTCTAACAACAAGTGCTCGCTTCCTGTCTCTCTGTGTCATTTGAATAAATTTCACAATATTTCAAATGTTTTCATTATTATTATATCTGTTATGGTCATCTATGATCAGTGATCTTTGATGTTTCTATTGTAATTGTTTTGGGGCATGTATTAGTCTTTTCTCATGCTGCTAATAAAGATATACCCAAGAATAGGTAATATATAAAGGAAAAGGTTTAATGGATTTACAGTTCCACATGGCTGGGGAGGCCTCACAATCATGGCAGAAGGCAAAAGGGAAGCAATACATGTCTTACATGGCAGCAGGCAAGAGAGCATGTGCAGGGAAATCCCCTTTGTAAAACTATCAGATCTCATGAGACTTATTCACTATTATGAGAACAGCACAGAAAAGACCTGCCCCAATGATTCAATTACCTCTCACTGGGTTTCTCCCATGACATGTGGGAATTATGGGAGCTTCAATTCAAACTGAGATTTGGGTGGAGACAGAGCCAAACCATATCAGGGTATCACGAATCATACTTACATAAGATGGTAAACCTAATCAAATAATGTGTATGTTCTGACTGCTACACTAACCAGCTATTCCTCTGTCTCTCTCCCTTTCCTTAGGCCTCCCTGTTTCCTGACACACAATAGCATTGAAATTAGGGCAATTAATAATCCTGCAATGGCCTCTAACTGTTCAAGTGGAAGAAAGAGTCACATATCTCTCACTTTTAATCAAAAGCTAGAAATGAGAAGGTTAGTGAGGAAAGCATGTCAAAAGCTGACATAGTGAAGGGGGCCTGCCCCTCCATACATGTGGGTATTTCTCGCAAGGTAGAGATGAGAGACTGAGAAAAGAAGTAAGACACAGAGACAAAGTATAGAGGAAGAAAAGTGGGCCTAGAGGACCGGCGCTCAGCAAGTGAGGACCTGCAATGGCACTGGTCTCTGAATTTCCTCAGTATTTATTGATCACTATCTCTACCATCTCGGCAAGGGGGATGTGGCAGGACTATAGGGTAATGGTGGGGAGTGGGTCAGCAGCAAAACATGTGAGCAAAGTACTCTGTGTCATAAATAAGTTTAAGGAAAGGTGCTGTGTCTGGATGTGCACATAGGCCAGATTTATGTTTGACTTTACACAAACATCTCTGTGCAGTAAAGAGTATTGCCGCCAACATGTCTCACTTCCAGCCATAAGGTGGTTTTCTCCTATCTCAGTAAATAGAATGTATGATTGGGTTTTACACAGAGACATTCCATTCCCAGGGACAGGCAGGAGACAGATGTCTTCCTTTTATCTCAACTGCAAAGAGGCCTTCCTCTTTCACTACTCCTCCTCAGCACATACCGTTTACGGGTGTTGGGCTGGGGGACGGTTAGGTCTTTCCCTTCCCATGAGGCCATATCTCAGGCTGTCTCAGTAGGGGGAAACCTTGGACAATACCCAGGCTTTCTTGGGCAGAGGTCCCTGCTGCCTTCCGCAGTGCATTTTGTCCCTGGGTACTTGAGACTGGAGAATGGTGAAGACTTTTACCAAGCATACTGCCTGTAAACACATTTTTAACAAAGCACATCCTGCACAGCCCTAAATCCATTAAACCTTGAGTCAACACAGCACATGTTTCTGCAAGCACAGGGTTGGGGCTAGGGTTACAGATAAACAGCATCTCAAGGCAGAAGAATTTTTCTTAGTACAGATCAAAATGGAGTTTCTTATGTCTTCCTTTTTCTACATAGACACATTAACAGCCTGATCTCTCTTTATTTCCCCCACACATAGGCCAAAATCTAGATTTCTTGCACCAAATTAGCCAAGTTGTTAATGCAAAGGAAAAGGTCTTAAAGGAAACTGAAAGTGCTACTCCAGTGAACACATGAATGATAAGAAAGTAAAACAGCATTATTGCTGATATAAAGAAAGTTTTAGTGGTCTGAATACAAGATCAAACCAGGCGCAACATTCCCTTAGGCCAAAACATAATCTGGACCAAGTCCCTAACTCTCTTCAATTCTATAAATGCTGAGAAAGGTGAGGAAGCTGCAGAAGAAAAGTTTGAGGCTAGCAGAGGTTGGTTCATGGGGGTTAAAGAAAGAAGCCATCTCCGTAACTTAAAACTACAAGGTGAGGCAGCAGATGCTGATGCAGAAGGTGCAGCAAGTTATCCAAAAGATCTGGCTAAGACCATTGATGAAGGTGGATACACTAAACAATGAATTTTCAAGGTTTCAATGTAGATTAAACAGTCTTTTATTGGACGAATATGCCATCTAAGACTTTCATAGACAGCTGTCATCTCTGGCTTCAAAGCTTAAAAGGAGAGACCAACTCTCTTGTCAGGGGCAAACATAACTAATGACTTTATGTTGAAGCTAATGTTCATATTCCATTCTGAAAATCCTAGGACCCTTAGAATTATGCCATATGCCACTCTGCCATTGCTCTATAAATGAAACAATATAGCCTGGATAACAACACATCTGTTTGGAGGATGGTTTACTTTATCTTTTAAGCCCAATGCTGAGACCTAGTGCTCAGAAGAAAACAATTCCTTTAAAATTATGGCTGCTAATTGACAATGCATCTAGTCCTCCAAGAGCTCTGATGAAGATACACAATGAGATTAAGGTTGTTTTCTTTACTAAAACAATTTTGTCTAGCCTAGTTTTTTTTAAATTAACTTTTAAGTTCAGTGGTATATGTGCAGGTTTGTTACACAGATAAACTTGTGTCATGGGAGACTGTTGTACAGATTATTTTGTTATCCATGTATTAAGTCTAGTACCCATTAGTTATTTTTCCTGATTCTCTCATTTCTCTGGCCCTCCACCCTCCAACAGGCCCCAGTGTGTTTTGTTCCTTTCTATGTGTCCATGTGTTCTAATCATTTAGCTCCCACTTACATATGAGAACATGTGGTATTTGGTTTTCTGTTTTGTGTTAGTTTGCTAAAGATAACGGCCTCCAGCTTCATCCTTTTTGCTGCAAAGGACATGATCTCATTCTTTTTTTTATGGCTGCATAGTATTCCATGGTACATATATACCACATTTTTGTTATCCAGTCTACAATTTATGGGCATTTAGGTTCATTCCATGTCTTTGCTATTGTGAATAGTGTTGCAATGAACATACACATGCATATGCCTTTATAATAGAATAATTTATATTCCTTTGGGTATATACCCAGTAATGGGAGTGCTGGGTCAAATGGTATTACTTTTTTTAGGGTTTGAAGGATCGCCACACTCTCTTCCCCAATCGTTGCACTAATTTATACCCCCACCAACAGTGTATAAGCTTTCCTTTTTTTCCACGACCTCGCCACCATCAGTTATTTTTTGACTTTAATAATAGCCATTCTGACTGGTGTGAGATGGTATCTCATTGTGGTTTTGATTTGCCTTTCTCTAATGATCCATGATGTTGAACTTTTTTTCACATGATTGTTGGCCTCACGTATGTCTTCTTTTGAAAAGTGTCTGTTCATATCCTCTGCCCACTTTTTAAAGGGGTTGTTTGATTTTTTTTCCTTGTAAATTTGTTTAAGTTCTTTATAGATGCTGAATATTAGACCTTAGTCAGATTCATAGTTTGCAAAACTTTTCTCCCATTCTGTAGGTTGTCTGTTTACTTGTTGATAGTTTTCCTTTGCTGTGCAGAAGCTCTTTAGTTTAATTAGATCCCATTTGTCAAGTTTTGCTTTTCTTACAATTGCTTTTGGCATCTTTGTCATGAAATCCGTGCACATTCTTATGTCCAGAATGGTATTGCCTAGGTTGTCTTCCAGGGTTTTTATAGTTTTGGCTTTTACATGTAAGTCTTTAGTTTGTCTTGAGTTAATTTCTGTATGCGGTATAAGCAAGGTATAGCCAGTTGTCCTAGCACCATTTACTGAATAGGGAGTCCTTTCCTCATTGCTTGTTTTGTCATCTTTGTTGAAGATCAACTGGAAGCATTCCCCTTGAAAACTGGCAGAAGACAAGGATGCCCTCTTTCACCACTCCTATTCAACACAGTATTGGAAGTCCTGATCAGGACAATCAGGCAAAAGAAAGAAATAAGTGTAATCCAAACACAAAGAGAGGAAGTCAAACTAACCCTGTTTGCAGATGACATGATCCTGTACCTAGAAAGTTCATAGTCTCAGCCCAAAGCTCCTTACACTGATAAACAAGTTCAGCAAAGTCTCAGGATTCAAAAATCAATGTTCAAAAATCACTGGCATTCTTATACACCAACAGTCAAGCTAAGAGCCAAATCAGGAATGTAATCCCCTTCACAATTGCCACACACACACACAAAAATAAAATAGGAATACAGCTAACCAGGGAGGTGAAAATCTCTCCACAGAGAACTATAAAATACTGCTTAAAGAAATCAGAGATGACACAAACAAATGGTAAAACATTCCATGTTTATAGATAGGAAGAATCAATATTGTTAAAAGGTCCATGCTGCCCAAAGCAATTTATAGGTTCAATGATATTCCTATTAAACTACCAATAACATTCTTCACAGAACTAGAAAAAAACTATTTTAAATTCATATAGAGCAAAAAAAAAAAAAAAAAAAAAATTCCCCACACAGCCAAGGCAATTCTAAGCAAAAAGAACAAAGCTGGAGGCATCAAGTTGCCTGACTTCAAACTATACTATGGGGCTACAGTAACCAAATAGCATGGTACTGGTACAAAAATAGGCACATAGATCAATGGAACAGGATAGAGAATCCAGAAATATGGCTGCACATCTACAATGTTCTTTCTGCAGTCAATGGATGAAGAAGTAATTTTTATTTTCAAGTCTTGTTATTTAAGACATAAATTTCAGGAGGGCGGAGCAAGATGGCCGAATAGGAACAGCTCCAGTCTCCAACTCCCAGCGCGAGCGACGCAGAAGACCGGTGATTTCTGCATTTTCAACTGAGGTACTGGGTTCATCTCACTAGGGAGGGCCGGACAATCGGTGCTGGTCAGCTGCTGCAGCCTGACCAGCGAGAGCTGAAGCAGGGCGAGGCATCACCTCACCTGGGAAGCGCAAGGGGGAAGGGAATCCCTTTTCCTAGCCAGGGGAACTGAGACACACAACACCTGGAAAATCGGGTAACTCGCACCCCAATACTGTGCTTTAAGCTAACGGGCACACCAGGAGATTATATCCCACACCTGGCCGGGAGGGTCCTACGCCCACGGAGCCTCCCTAACTGCTGTTAGCACAGCAGTCTGTGATCTACCGGCAAGGCAGCAGCGAGGCTGGGGGAGGGGCGCCCGCCATTGCTGAGGCTTAAGTAGGTAAACAAAGCCGCTGGGAAGCTCGAACTGGGTGGAGCTCACAGCAGCTCGAGGAAACCTGCCTGTCTCTGTAGACTCCACCTCTGGGGACAGGGCACAGTAAACAATAACAAAAGCAGCAGAAACCTCTGCAAACGCAAACGACTCTGTCTGACAGCTTTGAAGAGAGCAGTGGATCTCCCAACACAGAGGTTGAGAGCTGAGAAGGGACAGACTGCCTGCTCAAGTGGGTCCCTGACTCCTGAGTAGCCTAACTGGGAGACATCCCCCACTAGGGGCAGTCTGATACCCCACACCTCACAGGGTGGAGTACACCCCTGAAAGGAAGCTTCCAAAGCAAGAATCAGACAGGTACACTCGCTGTTCAGCAATATTCTATCTTCTGCAGCCTCTGCTGCTGCTACCCAGGCAAACAGGGTCTGGAGTGGACCTCACGCAATTTCCAACAGACCCACAGCTGAGGGTCCTGACTGTTAGAAGGAAAACTATCAAACAGGAAGGACACCTACACCAAATCCCCATCAGTAGGTCACCATCATCAAAGACCAGAGGCAGATAAAACCACAAAGATGGGGAAAAAGCAGGGCAGAAAAGCTGGAAATTCAAAAA